>NC_071391.1:51387669-51700877 GCF_022682495.2 Desmodus rotundus
TTTATTCTGAAAAGTTCCTATGCGGTAGGGACAAATACCTACTTAATCCTAATCACTTCCTTGGCTTTTCAACTGTGACTAGTTGATATTTTAGGGAAATCTTTCTTTATATAGATCAGTGATTTCTAGATGGTTATCTTTGGGGGTGGATTAGGATTTTGATGACAGAAAGACCTACTTCCCCTGTTTTCTTTTCCGCGGGGACAATGAGCAGTTCTGTAATGCCCCGAGTGTTCTCCTTGCACTTTACATGGGGATTTTAGCAGGGCGGTTCTGAGGCATCCAGACCTGGAATCACAGCCTTGGGCTGGAGTTGACACAGCTGTGCGCAGAGGGCCCCCCGGGAGCCACTGGAGAGCACAGCCCCAGCTCCTGGAAGACTGCTTCCCAGAGGTACAGATTCGTTTGTGTGCAGGGTGCTGAGTCAGCTCCCACCACAGGAAACCCATCATTTTCACCTTTTAGGAGCCAGAGGGGCTGCCTTTGTCATTTAAAGTACATTCTGTATTAAGCCTCTGGCCTCCAGAGCAATTAATCCATTTAGGATGGTCTCTAAAGCCTTAGTGGAAGAAGGTGGGGGTGTGAAGAGGGAAGAGAGATAAGGAAGTTTATCACCTTTAGCATTTTAAAACTCCACAGCAACCTTGAAAACTTTCCCCACTTCCCTTGTGGAGCAACTGGTGTTCTGAAAAGTTGGGTATTTTGCTCAAGGTCGCATATCAGAGACTCAACTTCAGAAGGTTTGACTCTATGGCCTTTGCTTTCTTCACTGCATTGTGTTTTCCCTATAGTTTGTACAGCTTGCTCATTCATTCATTCATTCATTCATTCATTCACACTACATAAAAGTCACCTGTAAGGCCAGGCACCAAACTGTTAAAAGTGGTTTTTTCTGAGAGGAAGGATTACAGGAGAATTTCACTTTTTACCTTTCTGTATTGTTTGAATGTTAACCAGCACTGTTACTTTTATAACTGTCTATAATAAAAACAACAAAGACAATCCCATTAAAATAATTCACATTATTTTCATGAAAAAAAAAATCAACCTAAAACATTTACAACCACCATGTAGCAGGGCCCACTCATGTTCACTTGCTACATGGGGAACATGCAGGCTCTTTCGCTGATAGAAGACCCCTTAGCTTGGGCTCAGGGACAGGAAGGACGCAGGTGGGTCCGGATGTGGGGTGAGACGCACTGGTGCTCTCAGGACCCACCAGCCCCAGAGCAGCAGAGCACTATTGGGCCCAGACTCTCCCTTCAGGAATGGAACACATTCATCGCCAACCTTTAGAGCAGCACACTCAGAGCAAGGCCCCAGGGAAGAAATCCAGGGTCCCCAGGTTCTCTGGGGAGCAGGAGCACAGAGGAGCATAACTGAGCAGAAAGCTGTAAGCCAAGGTCCTCCTATCTTCCCTGCACATGAGTAATGTAATAACGTCATTAATTTGCTGCAGAACTTGCAACGAAGTGATTGCTCTTGTTCAGTTAATCAGCAAAGGGGTAGATAAAGGATTTTAATCTCCTGCCTTCTCTTTTACCTGCAAGGCTTAATTACTCAGAAATGAACAAAGAATTCCATTACATATATGTATACATCCCGCCACCCCATGTAAGTTTAAGAAGACTACAGGCACGGTCACCTCAGTCAGCACCACATGGCACTCATAAAATCAGAGTACCTTAGAGATTCCTCCATCATTGGCAACTGAGGAAACTGAGACCTAAAGTGGGACAGTGATTTGCCAAGGAAATTGCTAGTGAGCCACAGAGCTGGTACTGAAACACAGGTTTCCTCCCTCCCAGTCCAGGGTTCCAGTTTCTGTGCATAACTTGAAACACGAGCAGCTAAAAGGTACAGAGGAGAAGTGACATCCAACCACCAAAAGGACAACAGCCTCAGGGAGCACAGGGAAAAGATCCTGGAGGATGGTTTGGCTTTTGGTCAAAGAGAATGCAGGGCCTGATATCCCGTCAGAAGAGAACCATCAAGGCCAAAGATCACTCCGATTTTCAAAGAGAGCAGAGGCTGTATATCACGCCTGTCTCAGAGGCGTGAATCCCCTACAGGGCATACCTATAAAGAAGTTGACTGGCCTCTGCTGGACAGAGTGGGCAAGCACCTGGTCCCAGGTCACACAGCACCTGATCCACCTGGAAGTCCTCCACCTTCCCCCCCAACCCTCTTACTGATTCTCCTTAAAAGAGTCATAGAAGAAGAGTGCTTATTATGGGCACATGGATGCTTACGCCCAGTGGCTCTCTGCAGCCAGCATTGAGCCCTGCAGCTGCTTGGAACTTCAGGGCCCTCTGTCTCTGGGCAGTGTGAAACTCCAAAACTTTCAAAGCTGGCTTTGAATCCAAATAGTATCCTTTCTCACATCTTTCTCATGGCTAACCAGGACACTACATAGTAGGCAGGAAATTGGTGCTATTTTAGTTTTAACCTCCTTGTTTTTCCAAGTCCATCTTTGTATTTTTCCTACCTCCGTCTCTACCTGACGATTTTGTCTCCTTCTGTCTGTCTGTGCATCTCTGTCCATGCAGCTCTGTCTACCCCACATCTGTCATGCGGGTGGGAACAGCAGCCCCCCAGCCTGCGCACACCCCAGCAGAGCTGCGGAGCCACGCCTGGCCCCCAGCAACCCCGAGCGCCCCATGCACCAGGCCCTTCCACCCCTGCAAGTGGCCCAAGCAGGCACATTAATCAGCATCACCAATAAAAGGGGGAAAAACACAAAAGTTTGGAAGAAAGAGGGACTTACCGTTCGCTGCGACCCCCAGGCTGGCGGAGCCACTTTTAACTAAGAATGAATTAGGGACAAACTCTTCCTCAGAGTCTGAGTCCGGGGTTGGCTGGGCCACACCGTTGCCTAGCAACCGCCTCTGGCTCTCATTGGCCGGAGGGGAGGGGGGCGGGGAGGGGGACTGCTCAATAGGGGTTGATGAAGCGGATGAACAATGCAAGGGAGCACCTGCGAACCACAAAGACAAACACAGACAGAAAAAAATAATGAAAATTGGTTTTGAGGCACACGGGGATGGGGAGAGAGCAAAATAAAACACGCATCAACGGGGGAGGAGGGCTTCCAACACTGGGCGATCTACTGCACAAGGTGGCCCGTGGGCGGGGCTGATGCCACTGAGAAAGAAAGTTGGTGCAAACTCCTTCTGAAGAGGAGGGGCCTCGGTGCAGAGAAGTCTGCAAGGTTTGGAAAGAGGGCACCCATAAAAACACAGGGAAGCCCTTCCGGCTTTGCCTGCTCTCCAAGAGAGGACTGAAAACCTGCAGTCAAGTCCTGGAGCTCCTTGTTATCTATCAAACAGCTGCCGTCTCTCCAAGCCTCGGTGGCCTCATGGTAAAATGAGCAGCCGCACCGGGTGATCGCAGAGTCCCTGCAAGCTGGCCATTATGTAATGTCACGGAACTAAAATGATGTTCTTATTAGTGAGATTTGAATCGGACATGCCTGGAACAGGATCTGGGCGTCACAAAAAAGGTAGAGATTGCCCAAGACCCTAACCCTAACCCTAACCCTAACCCTCTCCATCACTGAAATTCTAGGATTTAAACATTCTAATGTCTTACTTTTCTAAGAATCTAACATTTTAAGATTCTTAAATCCTGGCATTCTCTGCAAATTCCTTGATAGCAAAAACTTCAGTAGTCTTCATCTCTCTATCCCTAGAATCTAGCATAGTGTTTGGCACATACTAGGCACCAAATATTTGCTGAATAGGTGAATTCCAGGTGTCTAACATGCTAGGATCCTTAAATTCTAATAGTCTCGGATGGAACAACTCTATAATTTTAGGACACTAACATTCAGCGAGTTCCACAATGCATGAAGTCAGTATGTTCGACTCCAAGTTTCTATGTCAGGAGTCTCTGATTCTAAAATCCCGGCTTTCTTTAAGTTCTGCGAGCACACTGCCAACTCTTCAGAAGGAGAAGGAGAAGGTGAAAGTCTGGGACAAGACTTTCGAGACCAGACAATTTACGGTCCTACCAGTGGCCAGCCTTGAAGACGTGTGCAGCACACCGTCCACGGGAGGGGGCATAATAAGCACAGACATAAAAAGTTTACAGTACAAGACACTGCAACCACACACCAGCAAGGGCTGCTTCTTGTCTCCCACCTTGACTGATAGAAGTTTTCAAACACAATCAGATCCATCCAGTTTTATAAAGAGACTGAAACTTAAGAAACATATTGCACCCAGACGTGAGATCCTAAGATTTGGCAGAGCTTTCAGGGGTCAGTGGCACCGAGACCTGCTAATTGTTGAAGTTTGAAAAAAATGTTAAATTAAAAAAAGTTTTTTGTGGTCTGTTCACCAAGAGAAGCTCACTTAGTCACAGTCACCAAATCCTGCAGGATTTTGCAGGCTCCGTGACTCTTATGTCAACCCACGGGTGGCATTTTGTGGAGTTGCTGTGTGGACCCGGACCGTCTGGCTGGTTCCTATTAGAAGTTCAGTAAGAGTGTTCCGGGCAGCACGGATCAGTGCCCACAGAACAACCCCTGTGTGACTCCCCTCTCTGTTTTGGTTTCTTTACCTAAGAGTCTGAGCTGTGATTCACCTTAAAATCATCCAAACCAGTGCTTCCAATTCACCTTGAGAGAGCCTTCCCCGGCATGTCACTATAGGGGTGATCATTCCTCCCCCCACCTTGTCTTTAGTTCTGACATCACGTTTGCCCCGCTGTATTTGTGGTTATCTGTAGCCGTCTCACACATAGTAGCATATGGCACATTTTGGGGGTGCAGTGCATTCTGGGAGTGGGCTTTGGAGTGCAACAGAATTGGGGTTTGCCTCATGCCCTAGACTCCTATTAGCTCCGATCTTGGGAAAAGGACTTCCAGTTCCTCATTGTAAGTTGGCTACCCTTCCCCTGTCATACAGATACTGTGAGGACTACCGGCACTCAATCTGAGCCCGCAGTATGCATGAGGAAGCGGGGCCCAGGGTCAGTACTCACCAAGTGTTTATTAAATTGAATGAAACCACCCCATGGAGAAACCCATTCATGACTGGTCCCAGTTTTGGAAAGATTTTGTTGACCAGGCTGCATTTGTTACATAAATATACTTTAATTTCCTCATCTTTTATTAACCAAAGGCATCTTATAATCTCTAATCAGAGGTTCTGTTGCGCTGGAGACAATCAGCACCACACCACATTGAGTTGTTACAATTTCAGACAAAAGTTCAGAAATATGACCTGTTGTTTCAGGGTATTTGTTACAGCCTCTTCCTGAGTAAATCTGTCAAACTTTACAAAATAAATAGTTCCAGAACTAAGTAAATTGTTCCATTACAGACTTCAGAGACCCTGGGCCGAGAACAGCACAATGCCCTCCCAGGCCTCAGGCCTGTTTCCTCTCCTTTCACCCAATCACCTCAGCATCGTCCAAATCACCTCGGGCCTCCGGGGTTGCTCTGAATACTCTTAAGCCAACATGCAAAGCACCTAACCAGGTGCTGGGCCCCTTAGTAAGTACCCAATAAGTCACGAGGTTTCTGTGAAATACAATGCTAAGAAACATGTTAATTCCCTTCCTTTTATTTATCAGCATCTACAGAAGCAGGGTAGAGTTGTATTAAAAATATACTGATATTAAGAGATACTACATTTGACTTTTTTAATTTGTAAAGTTTTATTTTTTGTATGTGTTAAATCTTAGAAACTATGGACATCTGACTTTTTAAAAAATCATCACCTGAGGATATGCTTATTGATATTTAGAGACAGAGGAGAGAGGGAGAGGGAGAGGGAGGGAGGGAGAGGGGTGAGGGAAAGAAAGAAAGAAAGGAAAGAAAGGAAAGGAAGAAAGAAAGAGAAAGGAAGGAAGGAAGGAAGGAAGGAAGGAAGGAAGGAAGGAAGGAAGGAAGGAAGGAAGGAAGAAAGAGAAAGAAGAGAGAGAGAGAGAGAGAGAGAGAGAGAAAGAAAGAAAGAAAGATTGGTTGGTTGCCTCCCATACATGCCCCAACTAGGGATTGAACCTGCAACCTAGGTATGGGCCCTGATCAGGGATCAAACCCTAAACCTTTTGGTATACAAGATGATGCTCCAACCAACTGAGCCACCCAGCCAGGGCAATATTTGACTTTTAATTACATACTTGCTAGCTCTGTATATATGACCTTGGGCAATTACTTCACTCTTGTGCCTCAATTTCCTCATCTATAAAATGGAGATAAGGGGAAAAAAGAACACCCCCTTCACAGGGTTGCACTGAAGATTAAAGGAGTTAAAACAAGTAACATGCTGAAAATAGTGTAGCAGCCAGTAAACACCTAATAAATGTTAGATGTTTCAATGCATAAATACGTGTATATAAAGTGAGGGCACTGGCTTTCTTCATCTTTTCTTTTGTGTAAGTGCAGTGCATGATTGCAAAAGTATGGGAAACACTGTTTCATTCCACAAACATTTCCTAAGCATCCACTGATTGGCCAGAAGGCGAGAGTGATGCAAACTGTGAGAGACTCAGCCCCAAAGGAGCTGTGGGTGGGGAGGGAGAGGGTCACTCGGAGCTCTGAGCAGGGCATTGGTGGGACCTTTAGGAACAGAAGACAGCCCAGTGCAGTGAGAGGGTGGCAGGCAAGAGGCTCATTTCAATGGGAGGAACTGGAAAGTCTTCTGGAGCCATTGAGGATTCCAATGGGAAGAGATGGAGGCATAAGCATCCATCACAGAGAGATGAACACCACACACCTGGCTTAAGGTTCTCATCCTTTCATCCGTTATCTGGCATCCAGGTTCCCCTCCCTGCCATGCACCCCTTATTTCTCAACTATCATGGATTAGTTACCAGAAACTTCCCACCAAGCCTACTGAGATATGCCAGCCTGCTCCCATTTCCAGAAACTCAGTGCTTTCTCTTTTGCCCAAGTTTGCCAAGTTGCACAATTTCAGGGCACACTGAATCCATCTGAATGGCATCCCTTGGAGCACAACTACAAAGTCTGGCCCGAGTTTTTGTACATGCTCTTCCTTCTCCCTGAGCATTTCCTTTCATTTTCCCTTTTCTTCATTATTGCTACCCCATGTGTCTCACTAGCTCCCAATCATTCTTTGGCTTAACCTCAGGGTCACCTCCCCCAGGGAGGATTCCCTGATGCCTTTCTGGGTGCTCCCACAGTTCCCTGTACTTTCCCTGTTGCAACACTTCCCATACTGTAGTGTTTAGTTGTCTGCTGTAACCGCCCACTAGCCTGCCTGGCTTGCCCATCACCTTCTTCCCCAGTGCCTAGCACAATATCTGGTACACAGAAAACATTGATTACTATTGGTTAAATGAAGAAAGGGAGGCAGGCAGGAAGGAGAGTGCTTGGATTATGGAACAAAAGCCTATGTAAAGAGAATAGTGAGAAACGAGTCTCACTACTCATAGGTGTAGGCCTCCAACACAATGAGAAGGAAATCAGACCTTAACTGGGGGAGTCATGGGGATTTCTTTACAAGTAAAGAATTTTTTTTTTTATTTTTTAGAGAGAGAGAGGGAGAGAAAGAGGAAGAGAAAGAGAGAGGGGGAGGAAGGGTGGGAGGGGGTGGAAGGGAAGAAAGAGAGAGAGAGAGAGAGAGAGAGAGAGAAAAGAAACATCGATTTGTTGTTCCCCTTATTTATGCATTCATTGGTTGCTTCTTGTATGTGCCCTACCGGGGATTGGACCCGCAACCTTGATCTATCAGGATGACACTTTAACCAACTAAGCTACTGGGTCAGGGTGAGTTGTGGAAATTTTTTAAAGGCAGGAACCTGTGCTTTAGAGGGATCTGCTCTTTAAATTTGAGGCGTCTGCTCAGCTGCCCAGATCTGCTTTCTAATTGGCTCAGCTCAGCCAGGATGCTTGCCTTGTGGGTGGGGCCCAGGTGCATGTTTATTTATGCAAATAAGGATGCCTGATGCCAGGAGACAATGAAATTGGAGTTTAGGGTTGCCTTCCCATGTACCCTGATCATCAGCTGAAGGGATCCTGGTGTTATGGAATTTTCCATTGGCCATGGTAAAAAAGAGGCAAGATGATTGAAATGAACCTCCCTACTCTCACCCCCACAACCAAGTGGGCCAGTGAAGGGTGGAGGGGAGCCATCTGAGTCTCTTAGGTGGTCTCTGTGAGCCTAGCTCTAAGTAGATGAGGACAGAGAAAGAAAGCTACAAAGTGACACTCGCAGACACCCCTGTGGTTGGGGTGGGGCAGAGTGGGGCAGGAACAAACATCTGCAGAGCTCCTCCTGGAGGCCAGGAACTTGGCCAGGCGATTTACAAGATCTTTTCCTTACAACAAACCTATGGTTAGGAAAATTCATCCCAGTGTTCAGGGTCAAAAAAAAATGGAGGCTTAGAAAAGCCAAGTAATCTGTCACAGGACCTGGGAAAGAACCCAGAAGTGCAATGCCGTTTCCATCGAGTGATATGAAAAAAATTGATCAGCCCTGGTTTGCAATAGGAAAAGGGAGATTCCTTTCCATCCACTGAAACACATGTAAAGTGGAAAGACCACAGACTTCCTATCACATAAACCAGGGATCAAAGCCCAGTTTCACACCGGGTATATGGATGACCTTGGGTAAGTCACTTAACGTCTCAGTTTTCTCCTTTGAAAAATGGAGTGCGAAGACCCACTGTGAAGAGCTGCTCCCGGACTGATGACATTATGCTTGTATGAACCTCGGCAATCTCATTGGAAGAGCTCAACCAACATGGATTCCCTCTGCCATCCCTCCAGCTGTAGGTCTTCCATAGTAAGAAGGGGGTGGTTTGGGGACTAAACAGTTACAGACCTACAAGCCTGCCAGTGACACCTTTATTAATGCATGCTACTTGTTGAGGTCATAAAAAGGGAGGAGGTGTTAGGGAGGCAGCCTGGTGATACATGAAAAGAACGTGTGACGAGGGAATCCTGAGATCTGCCCTTGCGTGATTCGATGGTAGCTTTCCTTAGCATCTGAAATGCAACCTCTCACTCGGGCAAGCTAGTTCTCAAGGATGAGCCTTCCAGCATTCCGGATTCTGGGTATGTCTTTGGGATATGCCGCGAGACTAAATTGTGAAGGGCTAGCTGATGATCAAGTTTATGACTGTGTCAAAGAAAGAAAGCCATTAACAAAGTGCCCTTTTAAAGAAACACTTTTCTCAGCACTCTAAGAAATCCATCTAAACGCCCACACGGAACCTTACTGATCTACGTTAACCCCACGGAGGCCACAGCACTGAAAATCCTGGCCTGCTCGCCAGTGGGGAGCGTGAGTCCCTGTCTGTAAAACCGGAGCACCTGCTGTGCGGTAGGGAGGGTGCTTTTTCCCCAGCCGGTTCCCTGGGTTATTATTGCAAAAGCCTCCTAATAACCTTTAACCTGGCAGCCCTGCATTTCAGAAGCCAGTGTGTAAAATGCTTTGCATAGTGCCCAGTACATAGCAATTACTCAATAAATGACATTGGGCCAGAGGTGGGGGTGAGGCGGGGAATGAAACAAAACCCTTGGACCTACACAGGTACCTCGTGCCGATGGAGCCCTGGGCTGGTGGAGTCAGCCTTGCTGTGAAGGCCAGCTGTGTTTCATCTCCTCAGTCTCCTTTCTGGAAATACTCTAGTGCCTCCACTGAAAACCATATGCTGTGCTTCCCTCTCATGCACCAACTTCATACCTATTTCCTCTTAATTAGGACTTAATTGAATTAGGAAAACCTCCATTCAGAACAGAGGATGGGGCACTGAGGAGAATGGGGCTCTCCTCTGGCTCAGAGTCTCAGCTCAGAAAAGGTCTGCAGAGCTGATTCCTGCAGTTATTTGACATGAATTGAAATCCACTGCTGCAAACCATTTCGAAGTGCTAGAAATCTGTAACTAGAGAGCTGGAGGGACCACACGTTCTGGTTTGTCAGCGACCGCCCCAGTTTACATCTGGTCTCCTGCACTACTTAGTGTCCCACCTTCACTCTAAAAATGTCCTGATTTGGACAACTAATTATAGGGCCATCCCATTTGGGGGCAGTATAGATTCAGCTCCACATCAGAGGCAGGAGTCTGCTGCCATAGACTAGGGGCCAGGGGACCCAGGTGCAAGTCAGCAATATGCCGTGGAGTCATGGGGAAGTCCTCTGACCTCTCTGTGCTTCACCCCATCAGGGAGTTGTTAGACCTGGACACACTGAGGTTCTTTGTGGTCCAACTTTCTACAGGACGGGAGTAATGGCAGTCCACGTCTCAGGGAGGCTGCTCTGAGGATTAAAGGAGATTATAAAAGAAATAGTGTAAAAATGATTTCGGTTACAATGGAAAGTCAGACTCCTTCAGCAAAGAGAATGCTCATAAAACATTTATAGAATGAATATGTATAAATGTATAGGAGAAAAAATCAGCTGAAAAAAATCTTTAACAATGGTTATCATTGATATGGGCAATTTTTATTTTTTTAAAATATGATTTTATGGCTTCAAATTTTTCTACAAGGAGCACATACAGTTCTTTTTATACTTTTAAACTTATTTTTTAAAACTTCAGGGGGAAATGAAGTAATAAATGTGAAAATATCTGGCATATACTAAGTACGAAAATACATGTGGGTTTTAAATACAGACAAGACTTTATGCGCTGATATTGGTAGTATACTTTGGTATGAACTGATTTTTAAAGTGGGAAAACCTTTTAACCAAACAATTCCACTTCTAGGAATTTACCCAATAACATAATCATGACTTCACAAAAGATTTGCTTATCCGGATATCCATCGCAACATCACTGGTAATAGTTAAAAAGTAAAAAAAAAAAAAGAAATTTAGATGTTAAAAAGGAAAAAGATCCTTATGTTAAAAATGCCTAATTATGTAAGTGAAGGCACGTCAGTAAAATGTTAATGTGCAGACATTAGAAATCATGCTTGTACAGAATGTTTAGGGACATGGAAAATCGGATATAAAAAAGCATGAGTTAAACCGTACAGAAGCAATTCTGACGCTGTTTAAACGCGTGTGTGAGTGCACAAACTGTATAAAAATGTCAGTACATGTTACCTTAGAGCCGAATTATAAATTTTATTTTCTCTTTATGTTCTTCTATATTTTCTAATTTTTTTCCAAGGGACAAATGTGATATAAGATGAAATGAAAACAATAGAAGTTATTTTAAGGGGAAGAAAACACACACACAGACAGGCAGTGAAGACAACCGTGTCTGCTTCGGGTCACTGGTGGGATGAGCTGGCAGCACTGAAGCCTCCCGGGTCCAAACTTGCCTCTTTTCCAGCCTATTAAATCTTGTGGGTTTTCCTTCTCAGGCCGGCAGCTCCCACTCAGTCAACTCTCCTCTCCTCAACAGTGCTTATTTTCAGGAGCCATCTGTCTCTGTGACTTATGTTGGGAAAATGGTCTCTGGAAAACAGGACGCTGTAAATTTCTCAGGCTCAGCCCATTAGATCTCCGGCTCTCCTCCTCACAGATTTCTCAGGGCCAGTCTTGTGTTTGTTAAGCATCCATCAGGAAAGGAGCTCTGCTTTCACCTGCCTGCCTGGGAAGGCACACTTTCTGGTGCCCCTTCCACCTCAAGACTGAGAAGAGAGCACCTTGGTCTCTTTAATCAGGGATGGCCTAAGAGCCAGTCTGCTGTTTGATACAGGGACATTAAATGAGGACATTCATTGATTTTTTTTTTGTAAAAACAGCTTCATTAGGATGTAATTTACATACCATACAAGTTATAATTCACACACAAGTCATCCATTTAAAGCATACTATTCAATGGCTTTTAGTATACAGGATGGGCAGAAGTAGGTTTACAGTTATTTGCATGGAAATAATAATTAATAAATAATACTACAAGAATAAACTCTTTTGTGTATTCACAATTGTAAACCTACTTTTGCCCACCCCTGAATTTTCAGAGGAGTACAACCATCGCACAATTGATTTAGAATATTTTCATCATCCCACCAAATAAACCTCATACTCATTAGCAGTTACTCCCCATTTCCTTCTAACCTCCTGTAGTCCTGGACAATCACGCATCTACTTCCTCTCTCTGTGGACGTGCCTGTTCTGAACACTGCATATGAATGGAGTCATATAATATGAGGCTTGTCCGGGAAAAGTCCAGCCATTGTTAATATAAAGAGAATGGTTTGCATGATGTCTGTGTAACCTGGCGGCCAAGGAGAGTGGACTGGAATGCCCATGTGAACAAGGACGACTTCACTGGACTAGTCAGTGGGGGCAGTAGGTGTCATTGAGTGAGCATGTGTCCTGTGTGGCTGTCATATTCAAAACGACTGAGCGAGTAGAGCAATGAATAATCTGCATTAGATTTTGTGTTAAGCTTGAAAATTCCTCCACAGAAACTATCTGGATGATTCAGAAGGCTGCAGCTATAGGCACGTGGTGATTGGCAGCTTCATCACAGCAATGTGCCTGCTCATGCATCACGTTTCGTGCAGAGTTTTTTGGTGAAACATCAAATCACCCAGGTGACTCAGCCCCGCTAAAGCCCAGATTTAGCACCCTGTGACTTGGCTTTTCCCAAAACTAAAATCACCTTTGAAAGGGAAGAGATTTCAGACTGTTAATGAGATTCATGAAAATACAACAGGACAGCTGATGGCGATTGGGGTAACTCTGTGAGGTCCCAAGGTGCCTCCTTTGAAGGGGACTGAGGCGTCATTGTTCTATGTACAATTTTTCTCATATCTTGAATCTTCTTCAATAAATCTCTATTTCTCATAGTACATGGCTGGATACTTTCTGGACAAACCATTTGTGACTGGCTTCTTTCATTTAATATAATGTTTGCAATGTTCATCCATGTTGTAACATAGGTCAGGTCTTCAAATAACATGCATCATATGGATATACTACATTTTATTTATCCATTCATCAGTTGATGGAAACTTGGGTTGTTTTTACTTTTGCCTGTTCTGAATAAAGTGCTACAAGCATTTGTGTAAAATGTTTTGTGTGGATGAATGTTTTCCTTTCTCTTTGGTATACACGTAGGAGTGGAACTGCTGGACCAGGCGGTGACTCTGTTCAACCTTTTGAGGAACCGCCAGATTGTTTTCTAGTGGCTACACCATTTTTCATTCCCACCAGTAGTGTTTGCGAGTTTTAATTTCTGCACATCTTTGCCAACACTTTTTATTATCTGACTTTTGATTATAGCCATTCATATGGATACTAACTCACTGTGGTTTTGATTAGCACTGCCTGGCGGCTAACAGTGTTGAGCATTTTCGCATGTGCTTATGGACATTTGTAAATCTTCTTTGAGAAATGTCTATTTTGGACCCTCATTTTAGAACTGAGTTATCCATCTTTTTTGTTACTGAGTAGTAAGCATTGATTCTTTCATCATTTATTTATTTTGTGACTACCCTGTCCCAGGCACTGCTCTGTAAGCATCACCGATAGGCAAGACAGAGTCTCTGTGCAAGGCCCTGCCTGGGTATTGGACACACAGAAATTACCCTAAAGGGGAGCCCGGTCTTGTGGATGAAGGACACAGAAATGCATTATGTAATGTGAGAGGCAGGGCGGTAGGAGGGGATGAGTGGTAAGGGAGGTGTTGGGGGAGGAGGGCAAGAGAAATGAGACTCATGGAATTCCAACCGTCAGCTGCAACCTCAGGTTCTCACTGGTTCTTTCAACCTTTGCCAGCAGTTTCCTCCATAGGGGTTTAAGATGGTCCATTTGGGCCACTAGAGGTTCTAATCAAGCTGGAGAGAGAGGTCACTTTCTATGGCATACAGGGAAGAAGGAAGGCACAATGAAAGCTGGATTATCTCTCTGTGTCAAAATCTGCTGGCAACGTGACCAAGAAAGGATGAAGTTTATGGCGGGCCTTGACAATCTGTGGTCACAGAGCGTTCTGCTCAAGAGGAAGTTTTGAGCTTTGCATTGAGATTTGATTTAAAAAGTGCTTCCAAAGAGCCATTTCAAAGTCATTTATTACTTCCTGGGTTTATATACATATATTTCCCTCCTCCCACTCAATTTAGGCAGCTGTAAAATTCCACACCCCCAGAACCTGGTTGTCAAGTCCCATTTCTACTTAGGTACTGCGGGGCTAACGGAGTATTGAGCACAGGGGAAAGAGGCAAGAGAACTGATATGAATTGCATAGCTACCACATGTCTGCCTTGCAGGCCGCCGTTATGTACATCATCTCAATCAGCCTCATACTCCTGCGAGGGCATTAGGATCTCTCCAATTGACAGATGCAGAACTTGAGGCACACAAAGAACCTACTCAAGGTCACCCTCTGGTGGCTCCAAGGCTGGGCCTTGTTCTTTTGGATACTAAACACAAGAACATGCCTTTGGAAATTCAAGGGTTTACTTCCTTGATCTCTCATCAACCACAGGAGGGGAACAACAATGTTCAAAAAGTTAAATGACTTGCTCAAAGCCACAGAGCTAGTGATTGCGGAGCTAGGATTCCAGCCCAGGCCACCTGGGCCTACAGCTAGAGTTTTCTAGAAACTTACTTTGTCTTTCTTAGAGTCTTAAAGGGGGAACGAGGATTAGTGTAATCAATAAACTGGGAAAAAATTAACCAGAAAAAAAATGAAGTAAAGCCCAAGCTGTAGACGTATCATTTCTGTAATTTTCTGGATATCTGTTATATTATAACAAAGTTTTTCTTTCTTCTTTAAAACACTGAAAAAAATTTCACTGACTTCAGGGAGATAGGAAAGGGGACAGGGAGAGGGAGAGGGAGAGAGAGAGAAGGAGGTAGAAGAACACTGGTTTTTGTTCTTCCACTTACTTACACATTCACTGGTTGACTCTTGTCTGTGCTCTGATGGGAGATTGAACCTATAACTTTGGTGGATCGGGATGATGCTCTAACCAACTGAGCTACCCGGGCAGAGTTCAACAGAGGTTTTTTTTTAAAATAACACAGAGCCCTTTGGTGTGAATGTAAGCATATAACAAGAGGCATTTTCTTCACATTTTCCCCCATGAATGTCCTGATTCTAGACAGTTTTCCCTGAACTTGCTCACTGTGCCAAAGCCTCTGCTTTCATTCGATTTATATAAAGCTTTTTAAAACTTTTTTCGGGAGAAGAGCACAAAAGTAGTAAGGACTAAGCTTTCCAGAAATTCCTCTACTCTTACTCCAGGAAATTTTGACAAATCAAGGAAAGCAATCTTAAAAAAATCAACGAGGCCCAGAGGGACAGTGTAGAAATGCAGAAATGGCTGCTCAAATCTGCCCCTCCATGACGGGGTGTCCTCCCTCAGGCTGAATTTCCCCAGAGAGAGGTACTCAAAGCCAGGGGCCATTTAGGAGGCTTTAGGCAAAAATTAGAAGAAAAACAGGCTTGTTTTCACCCCAAACTACTTTCTATACAGAAAGGAGCCTTTGAGATGATAAAAGAGGGAAAGGAATAAACATTTACCAAATAGCTTGTGTGTATCCAGAACTATGCTAATCACTTTACACATGGTTTTCAACATGACCTTCACAGCAAGGATTATTCACTCAACAAATAACTGAGGGGCTACCACATGTCAGCCTCTCTGCTAGGTGCTGAGGATGCAGTGAAAGGCACAATTATGTCATGTCCCAGTCAGTGTTCGTTTCCTAGGGCTCCTGTAACCAAGTACTCCAAATGGAGTATCTTAAAACAGCAGGCACTTAGTCTTATAGTTTTGGGAACTAGAAGTCCAAGATCAAGGTGTAGACAGGGCTCTGCTCCCTCTGAAACCTGTAGAAATCATGCCTTGTTTCTTCCTACCCCCTACTGGTTTGCTGGCAATCTTCAGTGGTCCTTGGCTTGCAGCTGATTAACTCTGGTCTCTTCCTTCCAATTGCCACATGGCTTCCCCTACATGCGCCTGCCTTTACATGGTTATCTTCCTATGAGGACGCTGCTCTGCTCCAGTATGAACTTACATTTGCAATGATCCTCTCTTCAAAGAAGGCCACACTCTAAGATACTTGGGGTTAGGACTTGGAACTCTCTGTGTGTGTGTGGGGGGGCACATTTTAGCCCATAACACTGCCTTTGTGGAGCTTATAATATAGAAGCTCCCTTTTTAAAAATCCTCACCCGAGGATATGTTTATTGATTTTAGAGAGAGAGGAAGGGGGGGAGAGAAGAGAGAGAGAGAGAGAGAGAGAGAAAGGCATCTGTATTAGAGAGAAATACTGATCTGTTACCTCCCATATGCACCCCGACCGGGGATGGAACCTGCAACCTTTTGGTGCACAGGAGGACACTCCAACCAACTGGGCTCCTGGCCAGGGCTATAGAAGCCCCCTTTTACAGATGAATAACCTGAAGCATGGGAAGGCCAAGTGACTTACCCTAGAGCTACAGGTAGTAAATAGAACTTCCAGGTCTGACTCCAAGCCCGTGTCTTGGCTGCCACACCACCCCGTCTTACAGGTGTGGGGTTTCCTCGGCTGGTGATCATTTATATAAAAGGAGCTTTTACATCCATCATCACATTTAGCCCTTGGGACACCTCTACAAGGTAGATACCATTGTTCCCATTTTACTGATAAAGAAAACAAGTTCCAGAGAGACTGAGGCCATGCAGTCCTTGAGAGAAGGAGTGGGACTGAATGCCCATGGGAAGACTCTGTACCTATGCTCGTTCTGCGCCCAGATCAAGGGCATTGTGGAGGGGGAATATGACACCAGAAATGAAGTCAGAAATCAACAGAAGTAGCTAATGAAAAGGCCCTACCACCTAGGCCAGCGGTCCCCAAATTTCTTGGCACTAAGTACTGGTTTCGTGGAAGACAATTTTCCACGAAGTGGGGCAGGGACTGAGGCAGAGCTCAGGCAGTAATTAGGGCAAAGCTTTGACCTCTTATCCACCGCTCACCTCTTGCTATGTGCCTGGGTCCTAACAGGCAGCAGACTAGTACTGGTCTGCAGCCTGGAGGTTGGGGACCCCTGGCCTAGGTGACCAGGAAGGGTGGTCACCCTGACTGAGGATCCTAGATTGAAAGAGAAATAAAGGTGTTGGATGTTTTTGTTTCTTTTAACCAAAAAGTCTCATTTGGAGAGGAAAGTGTCTGTATTTTGGCGTCTAAAGCCATTCAATATCCCAAGTTCAGGAATTCAATCTTGCCCTACACCCTGGCTAGCAGAGTCTGATCCCAGGTAGTAAATGGGATTTCTTGCTTTCTAGAGGGACGGGCTCAGGGCAAGGCTGTAGTTATAAAGCTTCTTAGGCATTTCTTGGGCAGAGCCTGAGAAGCAGCATCCTGTGACTTCAGTGCTGGCACACATGGACTGTTGCCTCGGATTTCACGTGGTTGGGGAAGTGAGGCTAGAGAGGTGCCTGCAGGGTAGGAAACACATTGAGGCTGTTTCTACATACGGAGTTCATGGAACCCCGTGGTCTGTGAGGCTGAGACAGGTGGCAGATTCTGTGTCATATTTGTCACAGGTCCCTGGACTAGTCAGAGGAAGAGAGTGCCACCCTCTTGGGGACGAATGCTAAGTATAAGTACCTTCTGGAGAGTCCTGTCAGACAGATCTTGCCCGTTCAGTTCTCAGACATCCCACAGGAGACCCGCCCAGCACCCAGATGGAGTTATGGAGGAAAATCAGACTGGGCTCTTTCTGCCTTCGAAAAGTTCCTAGGTTAGGGGCTGAGTGAACGGGACAGTGCTGTGGGAGTGGGAAGCACAAAGGGCAGTCAGGCCCTGTGTGAGAGAAGTCTTTGGGCACAGCGGCACCGTCCGCAGAAAGGGGTGGCAAAGCAGAAGCCTGAAGGTGAGTGAGGAGTTGGCCAGGTGAAGGAGGCATTGTGGGTGTCTGTATGTGTTTGGTGTGTCATGTGTGAGGTATGTGCATGTGTATAGGGCCGGTTTCAGTGTCCCAGGCAGTGAGAACTGCATGTGCAGAGGCCCAAGGTAGGGAGTTATGAGTATGGACGGCTGGGTATGTCTGGAGTAGAGCGAGTGAAAGTGGTGAAGAGATGAGTGGGAGTAGAGGCAGGGTTCAGATCCTAGCAAGGTCCCTGAGAATCCAGCGCTTGCCCTCCTTCCTGTGCTCTAAGCCCCAGTGTCGGGTAACAACCAGGCTGTGCCATCTGAATCAAGACATTGAGCTTCTCTGGGTCTCTTTAGCTGAAAATTAGCATGGCTACCAGGCTGTCTTCTAAACTCTCTTAGAGCTTCAATAATGAAAACTAGTAAGGTCAATTTATGCTATTCCACTTAATCTTCATACCAACTCTCTGAGTTCTCTTTAATACCCCCATTTAGCAGATAAAGGAAGAAAAGTTCAAAAGAAAGGTTACGTGAGTACATTCTGTAAGTCTATGATTTTCTGAAAGAAACTGCCTTAGGCTTTCTGTCTGAAAAACTGAGTATTTTGCTCTCAGAGAACTTTTGTGCAGGAGAGAGAACAGATGATTAGTTAATAACAATGATCATGATAGCTACCATTGATGGGGAACTTTCTCTTTGCAAGACATTGTACCAAACTGTGTGTAGACATGCATCTATTTTATTTATTTACTTATATACTTATCTATTTATTTATTTATTTAGACATACATCTATTTTAATTCTCATAACACTCTTATCAAGTACCAGCTGTTATTCATTGCCTTAAATGATGACACAAAAATGTACACTGGTCAATCAGCTTGGCCAAGGTCACATAGCTGACTGGGAATGGGAGAGCCAGGAAGTGGCTCCAGGGAGCTGACGCCAGCCAAAGCTTGAGCTCCTAATCACTTCTCTGTGAAGCTTAAAAAGAGTGAAGCTCCTCTCACCCTATCCATACATTTATACATGAGAAAATTGAGGTCTGTAAGAGTGAGCCCGAGGTCCTGTAATGAGGCAGTGACAAGTGGTTTTGTGCAATTAATATCAATAATAGCAAGAGGAAGGAAGGCCGCCTAGCACAATGGTCAAAACATAAGTCCATTTTAAAGGTTGGCACATTTTTTTAAAGGCTGGCACATTTCTAATCCTTGCTTTTTGGAGAGAATAAGAAAGGAACAGAGAAGACTTACAAAAACAATCAGAAAAACAATTAATAAAGTGGCAGTAACTACATAGTTATCAACAATTACTTTAAATGTAAATGGACTATATGCTCTAATCAAAAGTCATAAGGTGGGTGAATTGATTAAAAATGACAACCAGAATGATTCATATGTGCATACAAGAGACTCACTTCAGACCAAAAGAAACACAAAGACTAAAAGTAAAGGAATGAAAATAAATATACCATGTAAATGGAAATGAAAAAAAAAAAAGCTGGGGTCGCAATACTTATATCAGACAAAATAGGTTGTAACAAGTGACAAAGATGGGCATTTTACAATGATAAAGGATCAATGCAACAAGAGGATGTAACTCTCATAAACATCTACACACCCAATGTAGGGGCACATAAATATATCAAGCAAATATTAATGGGTACAAAAGGAGAGATCAACAGTAACACAGTGATAATAGGGGACTTTAACTCCCCATTGATAACAATGGATAGATCATCCAAACAGAAAATCAACAAGGAAACAGTGGCCTTAAATGACTCATTACAGCAGATGGAATTAATAGATAACTTGGAGGACATTTCATGTAAAAGCAGCAGCATATGCATTCTTTCCAACTACATAGGGAACATTTTCCAGTATAGACCACATGTTAGGCCATAAAACAAGTCTCAGTAAATTTAAGAAGATTGGTATTGTACCAACCATCTTCTCTGAACACAATGGTATAAAACTAGAAATCAAAACAAGAAAGAAACTGAAAAAGGGAGAAAGACATGGAGGCTAAATAACACGCCACTAAACAACGAATGGGTTAATTATGAGATCAATGAGGAAATAAAAATATACCTTAAGACAAAAGAAAACAGAGACACAGTGACCCCCAAATCTAAGGGACATAGACAAGGCAGGTCTAAGGAGGCAATTCATTGCAATAGGTCTATCTGAAGAAATAAGAAAAGTCTCAAATAAACAATCTAACCTTATACCTCAAGGAACTAGAACAAACCCAGCAAACAAAGCCTAAAGTGAGAAGAAGAAAGGGAATAATAAAGATCAGAGCAGAAATAAACAAAATAGAGTAAAAAAATACAAAAGATCAATAAAATTAAGAGCTTTAAAAATTTTTTTATTTATTGATTTTACAGAGAGGGAGGAAGAAAGGGAGGGAGAGAGAAACACTGATTTTTTGTTCCACTTATTTATGCATTTATTGGTTGCTTCTTGTATGTGCCCTGACTAGAAATTGAACCAGCAACCTTGGCATATTGGGACAATGCTCTGACCAACTGAGCTACCATTTAGCCAGACTCACCAAGAAAAGAAAAGACAGAGTCCAAATAAATAAAATCAGAAATGGAAAGGGAGAAGTGATAACTGACACTACAGAAATAGAAAGATTATACGAAAATACAATGGACAACTATATGCCAACAAATTGGACAACCTGGAAGAAATGGATAAATCCTAAGAAACATACAATCTTCCAAGACTTCCAAGACTTCCAGGAAGAAACAGAAAATCTGAACAGACTGTTAAGTAATAAAGAAATCAAATCACTAATCAGAAATCTCCCAAAAAACAATAGTCCTATACCAGATGGCTTCATAGGTGAATTTTATCACATCTTCAAAGGAGAATTAATACCCATCCTTCTCAAATTATTCTAAAAACCTGCAGAGGAAGGAAGGCTCCTAAGTTCATTTAAGAGGCAAGTGTTACCTTATACTAAAATCAGACAAAGAAACTACAAAAAAAGAAAAAAGAAAATTATAGGCCAATGTCTCTGATGAATATCGATGCAAAATTCCACAACAAAATGTTAGAAAACCAAATTCAGGAATACACTAAAAAGATCATACATCATAATGATGGGATTTTTTTCCTGGAATGGAAGGTTGGTTCAACATCTGCAAATCAATTGTGTGATACACCACATAAATAAAATGGAGAATAAAAATCATGTGATCACATTGATACATGCAGAAAAAGCATTTGACAAAATCCAACATACACTTATGATAAAAACTCAGCAAAGTGGGGATAGAGGGAATATACCTCAACAACAAAAAAGGCCATATATGAAAAACCCAGAGCTATCACCATATTTAATGGTGAAAAGCTAAAAACACTTTCTTTAAGATTAGGAACAAGACAAGGATGTCCATTTTCACCACTTTTATTCACTATAGTATTGGAAGTGTTAGCAATAGCAATCAGACAAGAAAAAGAAATAAAGGACATCAGAATTGGAAAGGAAGAAGTAAAAATGTTATTATTTTCAGATGGCATCATACCATACATAGAGAACCCTGAAGATTCCATCAAAAAACCTATTAGAATTGATAAACGAATTCAGTAAAGTAGTGGGACACAAAATTAATATTCAGAAATTAGTTGCATTTTTATACATTAATAGTGAACTATCAGAAAGGGAAACTAAGAAAATAATCCCATTTACAATTGCATTGAAAATGTCTAGTAATAACTTTAACCAAGGAGGTAAAAGACCTGCATTCATAAGTCTGTAAGACACTGAGGAAAGAAACTGAAGACACATATAAATGGAAGCATATGCTATGCTCATAAGTAGGAAGAATTAACATTGTGAAAATGTCCATACTACCCAAAGCAATATACAGATTCAGTGTAATTCCTGTCAATATGCCAATGGCATTTTTTCACAGAACTAGAATAATCCAAAAATTTATGGAACTATTAAAGATTCTGAATAGCTAAAGCAATCTTGAGAAAGAAGAACAAAGTTGAAGGTATCATGCCACCTGATATCAAACTATACAAGTCTATAGTAATCACAGCAGCATGGAACTGGCATAAAAATAGATACATAGATCAATGGAACAGAATAGAGAGCCCAGAAATAAACCCAAACTTAACCTATGACAAGAAAAGGCAATAATATACAACAGAGTAAAGACAGTCTCTTCAATAAATGGTGTTGGGAAAACAGACAGGTACATGCAAAAAATCAAAAGAGTACTTTCTTATACCATATACAAAAAGAAACTCATAATGTATGAGAGACTTAGATGTAAAACCTAAAACCCTAAAACTCCTAGAAGAAAATATAGGTAATGTTTGACTTTGGTCTTAGCAAAATTTTTTTGGGTATGTCTCCAAGGCAAACACAACAAAAGTGAAAGTAAAAAAAATGGGACTATGTAAAACTAAAAAGCTTCTGCACTGCAAAGGAAACATTCAACAAAACCAAAAAGCAACCTACTGAATGAGAGAAGATATTTGCAAATGGTAGGTCTCATGAGGGATTAACATCCAAAATAAAGAACTCACATAGCTCAACATAAAAAACCTCCAATCTGATTTAAAAATTAATAGAGGACATGAACAGACATTTCTCCATAGGGGACATATGGCTAACAGACACATGAAAAGATTCTCCACATCACTAATCATAATGGAAATGCAAATCAAAACCACAGTGAGATACCACCTCACACCTGTCAGAATAACTCATCAATAAATCAGAAAACGAGTGTTGGTGAGGATGTAGAGAAGAGTACCCTTGTGCACATATGTGTATACACACACACACTCATACACACTGAAATACCACCCAGCCATAAAAACAATGGAATCTTGCTATCTGAGACAACACGATGGATCATATTACATTAAGAGGGTATTTTACTAGTGAAATAAGTCAGACAGAGAAAGACAAATGCCATATGATTTCACTTATATGTTGAATCAGGGAAAAAAAACAAAATAAATGAACAAATGAAAGAGAAACAAACTCATAGATACAGAGAACAAATTGATGGTCTCCAGATTGGGGGGAAGGTTTGGGGAGGTTGGATGAAATAGGCAAAAGGGATTAAGAGGTTCAAATTTCTAGTTATAAAAATAGTCATGGGGAAGTGTGGGCATGAACAAGGGTGGGGGGATAGCCTGAGGGAGTGGGGGATACTGGGAGCAAAGGGGGGAAAATCAGGACAACTGTAATAGCATAATTAATAAAATTTAAAAAATAAAATAAAAGCTAAAACTTAAAAAAAATAGTCATGGGGATGTAAAATACAGCATAAGGAATATAGTCAATAATATTATAATTTTGTATCGTGTTAGATGGGTGTTAGACTTATTGGGGTGACCACTTCGTAAGTTATACAGCTGTCTGATCACTATGCTGGATACTGGAAACTAAAAATAAAAGCTTTGAGACATCCTTGCTTATCTGATAGGTGTAAAATACCTTGAAGTAATTTCAATATTCATTACTCTATTGGTGTTTGAGCACTAATATTTTCTAATATTAGATATTTCTAGTCATATATCTGTGACTTGCTATACATCTTCGCACATTTTTTTGTACTCAGTTATTTTTCCAATTTCTTCATTGTGAAGCTTTGTGTATGTTAAATAAATTAACATATTTTACATAATGCAAATATTTTTCCAGTTTCCTTTGACATTGTTTATATTGTTATGGTCTTTTTTTTCCTCATCATGTGAAAATGTTTAGCTGGTATTTCTCAGTCTTTCTCTTTATGGCTTCTGGGTTCAGTGAAGATCAGCCAACTTCCTGGATTGTTTTGCTGTTATCAGGCCTCCCCAGGCTCCCTCTGGGTCTGATGGCACATTAAGACAAAACACGGACACCACCCCTGTGGTCCTCCCACGTGCAATCAGGAGACTTTCTGTGTGCGATAGAGTCTTTCCTATTTTTTCAAGTCGCTAGGCTCCCTCCAGGGTGTATCAGGAGGATTCAATCTTTTTAGAAAATTTGATTTTCAGTTTGGACACACGAGAAGCAATTCCCTCTTCTCTTTGGGGCTCTCTGTCCTCCTGGCATGGAGACACGGAAATGCTGGGGCAGACAAAATGTGATGAAAACTTGGAGTTTCTCGGGAAAGTCTCGTTTGGCTGTTTGTTGAAGGAGTAAATTAAGATTTTTGTATGTTCCTTAAAGCTCAAAGACACACCTCTAACAGTTAAGATTTTAATTTTTCTGAAGGAAGAAAAACTGATATTAATCAAACACTATATTCAGACACTGAGCAAAGTGATTTTATATTTATTCTCTTAAAAGTCTCATCCCTCTGTGGTCATAAGTAGGGTCATCTTGGCTTCCAGATGGGAGGGCGGTAGCCTGGGGAGATTACATGGGAAGCTGTCACACTGTAAGTGGATGAGTGGATGAGGGGACTTGCGTGCCCGTCCCTTGACTCCTGGCTTAGTGGTTAAGTGCTCTGGAGTCAATGGGCAGAGTTTATCTTGGCTTTTTGGGTTACTGTCAGTGTGATTTTAAACAAGTAACTTGAACTCTCTGAGTTCAGTTTCCTCAACTGTCAAATGAAGATAATTGTATTTCTTCATATGGGTTCTGGTAGGTTCAAAAATGAAAAAGAACACATAGTTTAATGTTTGACCCAATGAAGAAGCTTAATACATTTCAGGAATAATAACAATAACAACAGCAACAACTTTTTATGGTTTCCTCTTTACCACATCTATGTCATTCATCCAAGGGTCCAGCTAGATACTTGCAAATCCTTAATCTACTTTGTTCTGATGATAATATAGTAACAGTGCTGTTTATAGCAGCTTCATTCCTAAGTGTCTGGGAACAATCTAAATGCCCATCAATGGGGAACTGATAAATAAATTGTAGTATGTTAATATAATGGAAAGTTCCACAGTAACTAACAAAGCTATTAGGAAATGCAACAATACAAATGAATCTCACTGATTTTTTGAAATTCATTTGTGTTAAGTGAAAGAAGGCAGATACAAGACTATACCAAACTGAAAAGGTTTTGCATAGTGAAGGAAACCACCAACAAAACAAAAAGACAACCTACTGAATGGAAGAAGATATTTGCTAATGGTACATCCAATAAGGGGTAATATCCAAAATATATAAGGAACTCATACAATTTAACATCATAAAAACAAACAATCCAATTAAAAAATGGGCAGAGGACCTGAACAGACATTTCTCCTAAGAGGACATACAGATGGCCAATAGACATATGAAAAAATGCTCAATGTCACTAAGCATTGGAGAAATATGAATTAAAATCATAATGAGCTATCACCTCACACCTGTGAGAATGGCTATCATCAATAAATCAACAAACAACAAGTGTTGGTGAGGATGTGGAAGAAAAGGAACACTTGTGCACTTTGGTGGGATTGAGAATTGGTGCAGCCACTGTGGAAAACAGTATGAAGGCTCCTCAAAAAATTAAAAATAAAACTACCATATGACCCCACCATTCTGCTTCTGGGTATTTATCTGAAGAAATCCAAAACACCGGTTTGGAAAGATATCTGCACCCCCATGTTCACTGCAGCATTATTTACAACAGCCAAGATGTGGAAGTACAACCCAAGTGCCCATCAACAGAGAAATGGAAGAAGAAAATGTGGTACATATCTAGAATAGAATATTACTCAGCCACAAAAAAGAATGAAATCTTACCATTTGTGACAATATGGATCAACCTAGAAGGTATTATGCTAAGTGAAATAAGTGAGACAGAGAAAAACAGATACCTTATGATTTCATGTACATGTGGAACCTAAAAAACAAAACAAACAAACAAACAAAACAGAAACAGACACACAGACACAGAGAAGAAACCGATGGTGGCCAGAGAAGGTTGGAGGGATGGGTGAAAAAGGTGAGGAGGTTAAGAAGCACAAATTGCCTGTTATAAAAATAGTCATGGTGATGTAACGTACGGCATAGGGAACATGGTCAGTAATACTGTATTTTAACACTTACGTATGGTGTCCGAGGGGTACTGGACTTATCAGGGTGATGGCTTCATGAGTTATATGAGAGTCTAATCACTAGGTTGTACACCTGGAACTAATGTAATACTGTATGCCAACTGTAAGTTAAACATAAATTATTAAAGATAGCATATACTATATGTTTCTATAAAATTCAAAAGTAGGCAAAACTCAGCCAGATTCAGAGAGGCTGCAGTGGAGGTTGTCTCAGGGTGGGCCGGTGCAGGAGGGTTTAGTGAAAGTGCTTTATATCTTGATCTGGGTTATAAAGTACTTTAAATCTATAGCGATGGCTGCATTGTCATGTGTCATTTAAGTGTACTTAGACACTTTAATGTATGCATGGTTTTCCTCAAAAAATTCTCAAGGAGGTCAAATAAAGATGAATATCTGAAAATAAGGTGAAAGTGAAAGCATTCGAAATACTGAAGCCCGCAGTCGCGATCACAGGCCAGTCCCTTCACCGTGGCTTGGTGTGGCGCGCTTCCCAGACCTCATCTCACCCACGTAGTCTGTCGCAGAGGTGAGGAAGCTGAGGGTTGGGTAGGTTCTGTTCTCTGCCTCGGGACACTCACCCACACAGGGCCAGGGCCCAGGATCAAGTCTTTGTGTCTCCAAGGGCTGTGCCCTTACCCTCTGGCAACACAAAGGACCCCCAGGTAAGGTGTGGCAGCCTCTAAGAGGGCCCCTGTCGACCTTCACTTCTGGTATTCAGACCCTTGCATGTGTGATGCTCCCCCACAGCAAAGCTGACCTGTGAATACCAATAGGATATGTAGAAATACACAATGGCGCTTCCTGGGCTAAGTCCTAATAGACATTGTGGTTTTCTCCCTGTGTTTGCTTAGGACACGAGCTCTAAGGAACACCAGCTGCCATGCTGGGCGAGCACTCCAGCGGCCATAGACATGTCCTTGTGATGAGAAGCTCAGGTCTCCTGGGACAGCCAGCACCAGTGCACCACCTTGGAAGCCCATCCTCCAGCCCCAGTGAAGTCTGCAGGTGGTCCTCGCCCTGGCTGAGATACCAAGTCACACCACACAGGGAAGCCGCTCTCCGCTTCCTGACTCACAGAAACTGTGTGAAGTAATGTTGTTGTTTTAAGTGGCTAAATTTTGGGATAATTTGTTACATATCAATTGAAAACTAGTACGTAAAGAAGTGTCATTTGGATTAAATGGCGAGCAGCCCTCACAGATGTGCTTAAATCTTAAAGGAATCGCAAAGCCAATAAATCTCTGCCCTGCCCGAAGACTACAATTGTGGTGGCTGTTTCTCAACATATAGCCTGGTGTTTATTTGTTCGCTGGCCTACACGATCGCCTTTAATTTTTATTTTTGTCCTTGTATGCACACAGCTAAGGCCCAGACCTCCGCCATTGCATACTTTCACTGCATCCTCCTAACCTTAATCCTCTAAACCTGAATAATGTCAAATCTTACAAAGAAGAAATAAAAATCTGCAACTTATTAGTAAATTAGCCCTATTGAACCCCAGAGCATATCAATAATTCAGCTGTGTTTAACATCAACTCCCTTCATTAGAATGTTAATCATTAATGTCAAGATTCGCCTGATTCTGTTAACATTTACCAGAGGTTACATTTTGATCAGAACTTAGCATTTAAAGCCTGGAAGAACCCCAGGACGTGGGAAAGGACCTAGAAATAGTGTGGCCCAGTCCTTCCATCTCCAGGCAGATGTTCTAACTACGTTTGAATGCATCCCGAGTTACAGACACATACACGTCCTTTGGTGGCAACTTCCGCTTTCTACTTTTTGTTTAATCCTAATCATCAAATAAGCCTTTTTCCAACCCACATAAATTCCTGCTGCTTTCATTTCAGCTCCTTCTCTTTTGCTTCATCTTCTGAGAACATGAAGAACAAGTGTTAAGAATTCTCTTTAGAGAAGCCCTGCTATGTATTCAGAGAGTAATTAAACTGCAGCTCAGTCCTCTCATCTGCAGGTTCAACAACTCCATTCTTCACTAGCCTCAGAGGGGTTTTCCTGTCCTGTCCCACACGGCACCCTCCCCGAATGCTCCCTCTCTTCTCAGTGGCAGTGCTGAATGAATGCCGCCGTGGCCTGGCACGAGGATAAAGACGATGGCTTTGCATTTCCACCGCACTTACTGGATCACAGGATCATTGTAGAACGTATTTTCATAGGTTTAGACTCACACATAGGTTGGAGATGTAGAAGTCATTCTGAACCACCGCCTACTTTTAATAGCTGGGGAAACTATGGCCCAAAGAGGCCTGCTCGAGCTCACTGAGTGACAGAGTGGCTGAGCTGAGTGTGGAACCCAGGTGTTCCGACTTCCTGTCCCGTGCCTTTCCAGTCTCTCCTGCTCACCTTGGTGTCAATTGGGTGCATCCTCCCAAATCTGCTGAGTCTCCATCCTCTTATTCCCATGGACAACAATCAAACTTCGCACCTGGTACAGTAGTTGCCTTTATCTGTGATTTTGATTTCTGTTGTTTCATTGACCCTTGGATCACTGTGGTCGGAAAATATTAAGTGGAAAATTCCAGAAGTAAACAATTCATAAGTTTTAAATTGTGCGCCATTCTCAGCAGCGCGATGGAATCTTGTACCATCAGTGCCGTCCCACCCAGAATGTAAATCATCCCTTTGCCCTGCGTCTCCCCGCCGTAGACACCGCCCACCCGTTTGTCACGTAGTAGTTGTCTAGGTTAGGAGATTGACTGTTGAGGTATCACAGTGCTTGTATCCAAGTAGCCCTTACAGTGGCCTAATGCTTGTCACAATGCCGGTGTCACAATGCCCACTTCCTCTCGTCATGCGGGCACTGTACCATCTACAATCACAAGAAGATGAAGGGTAAGTCCAGTACAATGAAGTATTTTGAAAGAGACCAGCTTCACCTGTTTTGTTACAGTACATTGCTATATTTTATTATTAGGTATTGTTGTTAATCTCTTCCTGAGGCTAATTTATAAAATGAGCTTTACCATGGGTATGTATATATAGGAAAAACCAGAGTATATACATAGGGATCTGTACTCTGCGGTTTAAGGCATCCCCTGGGGACAGAGCGTATCCCCTGGGGACGGAGGGGATGCGTACTGTACTGACAACGGTCCACACCGCAGCACTGCTTGTAACAGCGAAGACGCAGAAACCATTGGGGCCCCATATTCCATGGGATGTTATGAAGTTGCTAAAATGAGTGAGGAAGATGTAACAGTGCTCCTGAGTGGTAATTTACAAGATGTATTATTCAGTGGAGACTAACCAACAACAACTTGCAGAACAGCAAATAGAGTATACGATTCCATTTGGGTTTGAAAAGGTATATGCACATATGATTCTGTATAGAAATTTCTGGAAAGATACATATAAAACTGCTAATGGTAGGACGATGGGGTTGATACTAAAGATTTTCACTTTTCATTGTATACTTTTAGCACTGAATTTTTAACCCTGCAGTTTTATTACTTTTATAATAAAAATAGTATAAATGTTTAAAATGTTAATTCTGAGGACATTCATTTTTTTACTTGTCACACTTCTTTATTGATTTATTTTTTCAAGTACCATGTTATTGTATAATTAGAAAAGAGATATTAAAAATAAATACACATCAAAAATAATGTTCCATATCCAAATAATGTTTCTATAGGAATGTTTTCTTTTCTTCCTATTATTTTATTTTTATTGCTGACACTATTAGCAGATGTCCCCTTTCTGGGTCCTTTGCCCACCTTCACCCAGTCCTCATTGCCCCCTTCCCTCAGGCCATCACCACACTGTTGTCTGTGTCTGTGGGTCATGCACACATGTTCTCTGGCTGATCCTTCCACCTTCTTTCATCCAGTCTCCCCCCCACCCCCGACAGCTGTCAGTCAGTTCCATGTATCCATGCCTCTGTTTCTGCTTTGTTTATCACTTTATTATGTTCATCAGTTTATTTTATTCATTAGATTCCACATATAAGTAAGATGCTTTTAAGACACAGGACATAGAGATGACACAGTGAACAAGTGAGATCATGTTGTCACACGGCAGTCGTTGTTCAGATGGGGTATGGTGTGTGAGTGCATGTGTGGGTTGGGTGTGACTGGAGTTGCGTGGAGGTGGTTTTTGGTTGTTATGGTGACTAAGGAGGCTGTTGCTGGTACCCAATACTCTGGAACCAGGGATGCTAATAATGTTCTACCCAAAATGCCAATGGAGCCCTGCTATGAAATACTGGTAGGATATCTAAATGCAGAGTTTTAAGATGTTTCTGTCTATTCTCATTTAAACTTTTCATCTTAAAAAAAATAAACTGCATTCATTATATTATTACCTGTTGTTGACAGAGAGGAAACATGTGGAAGGTAGGTTACCTATCTCAGAAAGAGAGAGTTCCCAGAGGAAGAAAGATGCCGATGGTGACAAGATTGTCCCTAGCAACCAAGAAGCAAAGGCATTTGCTGAATGCCTGTCCGCATGAGCACTGACCAGCCTGTTTCTTCTCTTACCACAGTTAAGAGGGTGGCATATTCCTATTTTACAGATGAGTAAACTTTAGCCTTGAGTAGACCACCAGCCTCAGGGCACTTGGCTGGGAAATAGCTCAGCTCAAACCCTGGTCTGTAAGCCTCTAAAGCCCTTGCTCCTTGCACTTCCTGACATGTCCTCCTACACAGCCATACAAGGAGACCAGGTGGCACCTGGAAGCAATTTCTCCTCTGGTTCCCCGCCCCCCCCCCCCCCCGGGACTCATGCTACTTTGGTAGGGAATTCACAGTGGGAAATTAACCTCTTGTCTGCAAGAACCAATTATACAGTCTAGAATAAAAAGACCAATGTGGGCCTGGACCCAGGCAAAACCCACCCCCCACCCCTACCACTGCCTGTGGAGGCTGCTGGGAAGGGAAAGCGGGGTGGGGGCAGAGGAAATCCCATTCTATTTGGAGAAAATAGTTGTGTTTGATTATCCAATAATACCAAGCTATAAAGCTGGGACAACTATGGATTTTCCCTAAATTTAAAAAATTGTGAGCCATTAACTTCTCACTCTTAAAGTAGATCCACTCAAAAGGAATTTAATTCCCTGTGTTATGTGGTGAGCAGGAGTCAGAGTTTCTGCAGACTTCTCTTAGGAAAAGAACAGGAATTGAGACCTGCAAAAAAAGCCTGCTGGAGAGAGAGAATGGAAAGAAGGAGTAGCTTCTAAGAGAATTTCTCCCCATCATACCAAAGATTCTGGCTTCTTTGACATTGTGTTCTTGTATGTAGGCACAATGGATTTTTTTCTTACCACAGCATTTTATACCTTTGGCTAGTCCTCATATCCTTGAAACTTATCTCAGGGATCACCTCATCCAGGAAGCCTTCCCTGACCACTCCCGGCTGCTTTAGGGCCCTCCCAGTCACCAGAGTTCTTCCTCTCCAGTACTGATCTCACTTGTCAAAGGGTTCTTTCTCTGACTGGACTGTATATTTCTTTAGGACAGAAAACATATCTCACTCATCTTAGGATGCCTTTGGCCTAAACAGTGTGGACATTTGAGAAGGGCTCTCCTTGCAGATTCATGGTGGTGTGTGAACTAATTTTTCCTACCAAAGTCAGGGTTTGATATGACCTGAGCAAGGAACTAAGCTTTACCAGGTGGATAAGAGAAAGAGCATTATAGACAGAGGGATAACATGGGCAAAACATAAAAATATGAACATATATTATTAATAAATGTGTTGTGGGCAGGCAGTAGAACACAGTGGTGAAAAGCTCACCTTTTGAAATCAACCTGAGGGAAAATCCTGCACCATCAGTCACTCTATTTATGACCTGAGGTGACCTAACTGTTAGCCCCTTGGTTTTCTCATTATGAGACTTTAAGTAGGTATGTATAAAGGACGTAACCACAGTGCCACTCACTCAGTGAATACTCAATAAATTACAGTTTCAAATATTGTTATTCTGAAAGGGCAGGTATAATTCTCTTATGGGATGACTTGGACCCTACTGCTTCTTAAAAATTGTTTGGTTAGAGGTGTAAGATATAACCAACATGTGTAACTCTTAACCTTGATTCATTCACGCACTCCATACATTCGTTCTACAAACACTCATTGAGCAACAACTATTGGCAAAATGTTTCAATATGCTGTGATAGCCTCAGAGTAAGATGGATTCCTAGTCATTAAAAAGCTCAAATCCTGTAGGAAGATGAGGCACCGACACGAAGTTATGGTCAAGGCAGAGTAAAAGGAGAGCTGAAGAACAGGTGCTCGGGGAAGCCTGAAGGAAGAGGGAGCATTATAGGTGGGGAAGTCAATTCATGGAAAAGGGAGCCTTGTGTCTTTCTATAGTTGCTTTTACGATTTTCTCTTTATAATTGATTTCTAGAACTTGTATTACGGTTTTCTTTGTGTTCATTCTTCTTTGGCTTGTTGAACTTCTCAGATCTGTTGGTTTAGTGATTATATCACATTTGGAAAAAATTCAGTCATTATTTCATTGATTATTTTACTGTCTTCATCTCTCTCATCTCTCTCTCCTTCATTGACCCTAAAACATTTCTAATTACATGTCAAATGGACTCGAATTACATGTTAAACCTTTTGCCATTGTCCCACAGGTTATGGAGTTTTTGCTCATTTTTTTCACCCTTTTCTTCTTGTCTCCCTCTGCCTCAGTTTGACTGGTTTTTATTACCACACATTCAGGTTCATGGATCTTTTCTTCTGTAATGTCTAATCTGCTGTTAAATCCATCAATGAAATTTTTATTGCAGATATTACTTCTTTTTCATTTCAAAAATATACATCTCATTCCTTTTTTTTATTGAAATTCTCTATTTGCTCACTCCTCATGTTCATGTTTTTCTTTAACTCCTTGAGCATATTTATAGTAGCTGCTTTAAAGTTCTTGTCTGCCAATTCCACCATCTGTGTTAAGTCCTGTTTCTACCGACTTATTTTTCCTTTACAAATGGGTCCCAAAACCACCTTATCTACATGCATGGTAATTTTTGATTAAACACTGAGTATTATAAATGCTAGAATGTTCAGAGTCTGGATTTTTGTTTTCTTCCTTTAAAAGTGTTGTGCTTCTGTTTAGGTATGCAGTTAATTTACTTGCAGATTAGCTGATCCTTTCAAGGCTTATTTTGGCTTCATTACAATAAAACTGAAATGGCCTTAATTGTTAGATGAACCCTATTCCTAAAGCATGGCACTTGGTCTCTACCGGAAACCTAGGTCTCTCTGTTCTGGAAGGTTGAAACTTAAACATCTCTCAGCCTTGTGTGAGCTTTGGCAGACAGCTGCTTCTGCTTGGTAGTTGCTTTATTTCCTAGGTGCTATTCTTTCCCTAATAGGTGTTCTTTGTCCAGTCTCATGGGTATTTCCCTGAACATGGATGTGAAGCTTGGTATTTGTCCAGAGACTGAAGGGAATATCCATGTGGATTTCTGGACCCTTTCTCATTATTACCCTGGGCCACCAATTCCAGATTTGTCAGTTGCTCTAAACTCAGTAAGAAGGCTGTGCTCTGTCTGACCTCTCCTTCCCTGCAGTTTTATAAAATTCCTCTAAGCTGAGAGCTGGGCCAACCACCAGCTCATATGGTTTATTTTCTTTCTCTTGGAGACCATAATTTTGTGCTGTTTTTATTTAATTTTTTTTTTTATTATTTAGTGATTTTAAAGAGAGGAAAAGAGAGAGAATGAGAAACATTGATTTGTTGTTTCACTTACTTATGCATTCATTGGTTGATTCTTGTATGTGTCCTGACCTGGGATTGAACTCATAATCTTGGCATATTGGGATGATGTTCTAACCAACTGAGCTACCAGCCAGGGCTGCACTGCCTTTTGTCCAACATATGAAAACAGTAATTTCATATATGTTTTCATTTTTTCAGTTGTTTATGGTAGGATGGTTAGATCACTTCCAGTTACTCCATCATGGCCAAAGTGGAACTGTGGGAAATGAATAACTGGAACAGTTTCTTGAAGAATAGGTAGGATTTGGACATAATGCAATGAATGAGGAGGCTCATCTCAGGCAGAAGAAACAGCATGAGTAGCGAATATTTATTGAGCCCCTGCTGTGTGTTATGCACTGGGGATTTTGTGATGAATAAGACAAATGGAGACTCGCCCTAATGGAGTTTACATCTTGTTCTGATCTGTGTTCATTTCCACCATTCTCTGGGTGCCTGCTCCCTGCAAGACACTGAGCTGGTACAGGAAGTTGGTGTTATAAAGAATAAAACACAATTTCTGTCATCAGGGAGTTCATAGTATTTGGGGGGAGAGAGATAAATAAAGAGTTACTTTCAACATAAAGCAGTGAGTGAGATGACAATGTTATGCCTTGGGCGCTCTGGGAGAAGAGAGGAAGACGTTTAGCCCCGGCTTTCCTTATGATATATACACTGTGACTTCAAGAATGAATAAGAGTTAACTAGGAGTACACGGGGTGGAAGGAGCCTTCTAGACAATGGCAACAAAGGCACTGAGACAGAAGTTATCTACAGGAAGCTCTAAGTACCGTATTTTTCAGACTATAAGACGCACCGGGCCATAAGACATATCTAGGTTTTAGAGGAGGAAAATAGGAAAAAAAAACCCCACTCCACCACTGCCCCCGCCACACAGCGAGCCAGGTAAGCTACATTCAGACTATAAGACGCACCCCCATTTTCCTCCCAAATTTGGGGTAGGGGAAGAAAAGTGCATCTTATAGTCCAAAAAATACGGTATCTCAGTGGGGTGACATGAGACTGCAGAAGCATCCTTGAAGGGCCTTGTGTGCCATGATAAGAGTTCAGATACTATGTTGATGGCAATGGGGGAGCCATGGAAAGCTTTTAAGCAAAGGAGTGATAACCTGAGAACTCTTATCCTTGGTATCTCTCAGCTCTTTGGAAAAGCACTGAATATTTAAGGAGGGTTTATGGCACTGGGGAAGGCTGTTAAAAGTTAACTCTCTTCTACCACTTACTTGAATGACCTTTTTATATGAGTCATTTGGATTTTCAAAAAATAGTACCAGACACTTACAAACAGATCCTATGGTATTAAAACCTTGTCAAGAGAGATACAGGAAAGTGGTAGGTGAAGATGTGTTTCTTCAGGAAGGTAGTAGGAAGGGAAGAATGATAAACTTTTAGAGTTATAATGGTTCTTAAAAATCATTCTGTTCTTCACTTAACTTTATAATTCCATTGGAGGCGAGTGAGACCCAGAGAGATGAGAAGCAGAATGGGGGTAGCAAAAAGAGCCTCTGGTCTTTGCAGTTTGGCTGACCTGGGTTTGAATCCTGATTTGGCCATTACTAGCTGTGACCTTTGACGGCCACTTAAGCTCTCTGAGTTTTAGTTCCTGTGTTTACAAATTGGAGAGCACCAAAACGTAGCTTGCTGACTGAAGGGAGACCTGTGAGATCAGTGGAGTGGTTCCCACTGAGCCTAAAATGACCTTGTTTGTGTAGGGTCATAACTCTCCAGAAGTTCATTTGCCCAGCTGATTTACACGGAGAGAAGAGAGTCCACAAGGACAAATGTTTCCTTGGGGGAACAGCCTAAAAATCTGAGGGAATGATAATGCATCAAGGACAGCTACAAATTTTTTGTCATTAACTCCATTAGAAGGTTGAGTCTGTTTTCTTTCCCCCTTGAACTTGGCTGGCCCTGTGACTACTTTAACCAATTGCATTAACCATACAGCTATCATGAAAGGAGGTCCAAGCTAGCCAGGTGTTAAGACCACTTGGAGAGACAGAGGTGCCAGACGTCCCGCTGATGCCGTTAAGGCACCAGACACAGGAGTCAAGCTGTTTTGTATGTTCTAGCCCCAGACACCATGTGACTGCAGTCTTATGAAAGACCCTGATCAAGGACTCCCAGAACTGCCTGGTCAAACCACAGGATTGTGAAAGATAAAATGTGGTCGTTATTTTAAGCCACTGAGTTTGGGGTAGTTTGTGATACAGCAAAGGACACTCAGGAGAGGTCTGAGCCTTACTGAGAAGCTGAAGGAGTTATTACATTCTAGACCCAAGCAGTGCTGCTTTGGGGCTTAGGGACCAAGGTTTAGCATAGAGTCAGGGTTAGAGTCTTTCTCCTTCTCTCTCTAGGGGACAATGTCGATGGTGCACTGTAGACAGTGTAACAGTTTAAGGGTTTGCAGCTTTGAGAGTTCTCAGGGCTGGCCCCTTGGGCAGAAGTTTTGTGGACTCCAGCTCTAAGGGTGGAGGCATAGTGCCACCTTCCCAGTGGGTTGTGATATAAAGAAACCACAGCAGACTTCTAAGTGCATGGGAGGCCCTTGGAGTCTTCCTGAAAGCCCTGAGCAAGACTCTGAGTGAGTTGGAGGTCTCACGTAAGTCGTTGAGGGAGAAATCCAGGAAATCTGGAATATTACCACCAGTGAGACCATAGGTCGGTGAGGTGTGGGGACATCCAGGGTTTGTTTGTATGTAAAGCTCCTTCCATGAGTTTGGTGCATGGCAAGTGCTCAATATGTAACAGCCTGTGTCATTAGGGAATTGGCCCTAAGGCCCAGGGTCATACAGCACATGAACAACAGAGCAGTCCAGCACTTTCTCCCCATGAGACCCTGGCCCTTGCTGACTGCTGTGGGGTTACTCCAGAGGCAACAGCAGTCACCCCAAGAATGCAGAGCTCAGACTACTGTTTGGAGACTCAGGCTCCGAAGTTTGCCTATGTAAGCCTTTGCTCTAGCACAACATATAATACTCTGCTTTGGGCGGTGGTTACATGTGCCTGGATCTTAAAGCAAATGTGACCCTTGTCTGCTGGACAGTTTAAAAGAGGAAGCTGAAAAAATAAAATGACTGTTACAATGTTAATACAGAGCAAAATATGTGCATATTATAATTCAGGGGCTACCCACAGATGAAGCTCAGCTTCCCTCAGCAGAGTGGCTGTAGGAAAAAGGAAGTTCCCTATCAGCTCTCATCTTAATGGTGAGAAGAGGAACTGCAGAGCTTCAGCATCCACAGCTGGAGTTTATTCTTTGTTTCATTCCCTTTGAAGTTTGGCTTTTGATAAATATGAGGACCCAGTGAAATTAGCCAGGTCCCAAGGCAGCAAGAGAAAGTCCTGGGGTAGCTTCTCTTATGGGCTGGAGGTTTATGTCTCCCTCCACTCCAAATTCTTATATTGAAGCCCTAACCTCCAATGTGATGGTATTTGGAGGTGGGCACTCACAATGAGAGTGCTCTTCTTTGAAGAGGAAGACAGAAAGCTCTCTCTCCATGCAAATGCACTAAGAAAAGGCCATGTGAGTACACAGCAAGAAGGTGACTGTCTACAAGCCAGAAAAAAGGACTTTACCAAGAAAGAAATCTGCTGGAACCTTGACCTTGGACTTTTAGCCTCCAGAACTATGAGAATAAATATCTAAAGTTTGAGCCACCCAGTATATGGTATTTTGGTATATCAGCCAGAGCCAACTAAGACAGCTTCCTCACTCATTGCTTAATGGACCCCTACCCAGCCTCCAAGGTATAGCAGAAAATATAGAAAGATAGATAGAAAACCAAGCTGGAACTCTGGCTTAGCCAGTCTCAAGCTGGATAACACTGGCAAGTCATTTCACCTCTCTAAGTATCAACGTCTTTATCTTAGGAATGGGACTAAGAATATTTGTTCTGCTAATCTAAGTTAGACATTGTTAGGATCAAATGAGACCATGGATGTAAAAGGATATTAGAAACTATAGAAGGTATTTCTGGCTATGGCTGAGTGAGGAGGTTGGCAAATCTTCTCCACTCAATAGGAAGTATAAAGTTGGACAAAACTGACAAAAACAACCATTTCAACACTCTGGACATTGACCAAACGCACACAACAAACTCAGAAGTGTTTTTGCTGGAAACATTGCTGAACTGTAGCTAAGAACAGTGGGACCCAGGGTTGTTATTGCCCTGGGCTCTTCCCATTCTCCCCAGCTAGGTCAGATCAGAGGTTCTACCAGGGTAAGGTCGCCACGAGGATTGGCAGCTTGGTTGCTCAGGTTGTAGGGGTTCAGTTGTTTAGAAGCAGTGGATGATGCCCATGGCCAGTGGTACTGCCAATGGAAGTGATGATCTTTGGCATCAGGCCACTAGGGAGGTCAATTGGCTCTAACAGTATGAGGTGATGATTGGGGCAAGCATGTTCTTGGCTGAGATGTGAATGAACAGTGAAGATCAGGGATGGTCCAACATACTAACATATTCTTGGTCAACCTTGAAGTTGTAAGCAGTAATATAGGAGATGCAAAAGGACCCAGTGGGAAGCAATAGCCAGAACAGACTTAAAAATGACCTAAACTTTGAATGAGCCCCCCTCACCACACAGAATTCTATTGGCAGTTCTATTGACAGAATTCTGTTGCCAGAGTTCTACCTGGCTTGAGGTATTTGCACACAAACTTTGTCTAGTCATTGGTTGGCCACTAAACTATGCAGACAGAAGCCTAAAAGCAAGAATAAAAAAATAACTAAACAGAGACACCAGTGGTCACACTATGAGAAAGATTTCACAGATTTAGCCCAGGCATGTTCTAAACAAAGAAAAAATAACGAAAGAAAGAAAGAAAGGTGACAACAGTCTTCATGGGGGAATATCAGAGCCCAGAGTTGTTACAATATAGCATCTAAAATGTCCAGTTCTCCAACAAAATTACAAGACATAAAAAGAAAGAAGAAAGCGTGATCCAGAATCAGGAACAAAAGCAGTAAATAGAAACCGACTGAGAGTGCCCCTAAATGCGTTAATTAGAAAATAAATATTGTAAAGCAACTACTAAAAATGTTCAAACAACTAAAGGACATGACGTCTAAAAAATTAAAGGAAAATATGGCAAAAATTAATCTATCAATATAGAATCTCAATAAGGAGACGGAAACTCTTAAAAACACAAAAGTAAATTGTAGCGTTAAAGTATGATAACTGAAATAAAAATTCAAAAATGAACTTAAGAGTAGATTTGAAATGGCAGAAGAAAACTCAGTAAACTTAAGATGTATCAAAAGAACATATATAATCGGAAGAAGAGGAAATAAAAGTTAGAAAGCAAATGAACAGAGCCTCAGAGACCTGTGGGTAACATAAGCATAACAACAGTCATATGAAAAGGTCCCCAGAGGGAGCAAGGAAATAAAAGTCAGAAAAAGCATGTGGAGAAATTATAGCTAAATCTTCTCCAATTTGGATGAAAACCATTAATCTACACGTGTAAGAAACTCAATGACTCTCTGATAAGATAAATGCAAAGAAATCCATACACAGACACATCATAGTCAAACCATTAAAGACAAAGAAAATCTTGTAAACGTAAGAGAAAAATGACTCATTGTTTACAGAACATCACTACAATTAATGGCCTTCTTCTCATCTTCAATAATGGAGGCCAGCAAAGCTAAAAGAAAAGTGTCAACCAAGAATTGTACACTCAGCAAAACTAGCCTTAAAAAGTGAAGGCAGCCCTGGCTGGTGTGGCTCAGTGGATTAAGTGCAGGCCTGTGAACCTAAGCATCGCAGGTTTGATTCCCAGTCAGGGCACGTGCTCGGTTGCAGACCAGGTCCCCAGTAGGGGGCGTGTGAGAAGCAACAACACATTGATGTTCCTCTCTTTCTCTTTCCCTTCCCCTCACTCTAAAAATAAATAAATAAATAAAATCTTTAAAAAGAAGTGAAGGCAAAATAGAGACTTCCCAGATAAGCAAAAATGAAGAGGATATGTTGTTCAGGGACCTGCCTTAGAAGTCTTTCAAGCTAAAAGGAAATGGTACAGAATGTAATAAAAACACAGAAACAAACAGAGAGCATTGGAGATGGAAAATATGTGAGTTACTGTGAAAAAATAAATCTATAATCCTGCATTTTTTTCTCTTAACATCTTTTAAAAACATAAGGTATATACAGCAATAATTATTGTATAACAGTGAATTTATAAACATACATACATACAGACAGACAAAACAACATACAGAATGGAGAAAAAAATAGAGCCATCTCAAAACAAAATTTCTAGATTTTACTGGAATTAAGTTAGTATTAACCTAAGGTAGGTGGATTATATTAATTTAAAATACATATCATGATCCCTAGAGTAAGCACTAAAAAACTCTTAAAATATGGTTAAAAAATCAACAAAGAACTTAAAATACTACCCTAAAAATATTTATTTACTGTATTTTTTGGACTATAAGATGCACCAGGCCATAAGACGTACCTAGGTTTTAGAGGAAAAAAAATTTTGAAGCAAAAAATGTGGTAAAATATTTAATAACATCCTTTAAAGCAGAAATCCTTTTCTGCTTCGACATCTTTCCACAATTATAGTAGATACAGCAGGAGACTACCGTACGCTATCGTATCTTTCTACACCAAAACACAGTAATGACAGAACTATCAGCACTGTGTCCTTCATATGGGGGCACTGCAGCTGAGAACGTCAGTGGATGACGCACTGTTGTGGGGGGATCTGCTACTGACACTGCTATGGGGGATCTGCTGCTGACACTGTTGTGGGGGGATCTGCTGCTGGCACTGTTGTGGGGGGATCTGCTGCTGGCACTGTTGTGGGGGGATCTGCTGCTGGCACTGTTGTGGGGGGATCTGCTGCTGGCACTGTTGTGGGGGGATCTGCTGCTGGCACTGTTGTGGGGGGATCTGCTGCTGGAGGGCCACAGGTTGTGCAAAACTTCTGTCCCCAGACAAGAGTGTTGCACAACCTGTGGCGCTCTGCAGATGTTGCCAAATTTCAGCTCCCATCGTCCCAACCTCTCCAAGCATGCTGGGAGTTGTAGTTTTGCAACAGCTGCCTGGCCACGTTGACGGGTGACCCTGTAGTGGAATTTGCCCATGTTAATGTTAATGGGGGACACACCAGTCACATGATGGAGGCACGTAAGGGCACCACAGGCCTTCTCCTAATGTGCCTGCACCGCCTGTACCCTCCTCCCTAGCTCTATAGTATGCTGCAGCGGGGACTCTGCTCCTGTCTCCCTGGCTTCGCACTGCCAGGACACCCCCTCCTCCCAGCCCAGGGCCTGCAGCATCGTCCCACTCCTGCTCCTGCTGCCGGCTTCCTGCAATGGTGACCCTGCTCCTGCTTCCTGTGACCCTGCTACACCACCGCCCCCCCCGCCCCCCCCGCCCTGTAGTGAGCCAGGTAAGCTACATTCGGACTATAAAACACACCCTCATTTTCCTCCCAAATTTTTGGGAAAAAGTGCATCTTATAGTCCGAAAAATATGGTAACATACAAAAAGATAGTAGAGTTAGAATAATGGAATAAAAAAGATAAGGGACATGTAGAAAGTGAATAGGAAAGTTAAAAATATAAATTGAGTAATATAAAAAATAATATTAACTATAAATGGTCTAAATGACCCAATCAAAAGGCAGATATTGTGAGACTAGGTAAACACGACTCCAACATATGCTGTCCACAGGAAGTGTAGTTGAGATTGCAAGACAGGAACAAGTTGAAAGCAAAAAATGAGAAAGATACACTATTAAAACAGGAAGCATAAAAGAGCTGGAGTGGCTACTGCAATATTAGATAAAACAGATCTAGGACAATGAATATTTCTAGAAATGAAGAAGAATATTTTATAGTAAAAAAGGAGTAAATATGGAGTAAAAAAGGAGTCAATATGTCAGGAAAATAAGAGAATTATAAATGAGTATATGCCTAACAACAAAGCCTCAAAATTCAGGAAGAAAAATGGGCAGAACTGAGAGAAAAATAGGTAATTCAACAACAATAATTGGAGTTTTCAGTCTCCCACTCTCAAAAACTGGTAGAAACTAGACAGAGGACCAGCCATAACATAGAAGACTCGGACCACACAATAAACTCACTGGGCCTAACAGACATCTATGGGACACTCTATCCAAGAACACACCTTCTTTCCAAGGAAGTATGGAACATTCTCCTAACTGTATGCTAGGCCATGAGACAAATACCAGTAAACAGAAAAAATTACAATCACACAAGTTGTGTCTCCTTACTGCACTTCAGAAATCGACAACAAAAAGAAATATGAGTCTTCTTCATCCCTTTCCTGGTTTAGCCAAGTATGGCCTGCAGTAACCGTGGGGTCGCTGTCCCTGTCCTGGGAAAGGAGTACTGTTTGGTGAAGTCAGAAGGCTGTTCTCACTGATTCTCTTTCCTCCTCCCTAATCAATACCTCTCTCCCCCCCCATTCAATTAGGAGCTGCCACCCCAAGTAAATGGGTGGCACCCTACCTTTTGGGAGACCTTTAAGTGGGCTGACGTTCAGTATCAGAAACCATACATAGGGAGTATTCATTTATATCACCCTAAACATGAATAGGACAGCTACTATACACACGGATCGAAAGGCGGTGTTCTGAGCAATACTCAAAAGTCCAATTCACATTCAGGGAAGTGTAGGGCAGGGTCATTTACTGAATTCCTAACCTGGATCAAGTATTATACAAGGTGTTTTAATATATTATCCTCTTGTATCTTTTCAAAAACTCTATGACATAAATATGAGTTTCATTTGATGAATGAGAGAACTAAGGCTCAGAGAGGTGAAGCAAGTTACCCAAAGCCACACAGGATGTGTAAAAACTGGGATATGAATTCACCCAGTTTAGATATATGGCATGGGCCTTGAGTCCTACATTAGAGAGAAACATTGTTATCTTTTGTTACAGAGAATAGAGCTGCAGAGAACTCCATACAAACAAACATATGGAATGCTGAAATTTTTTCAGAAACTTAACGCTGACATTTTTAGTGATATTTCAAGATTTTACTTGATTGGAGCATTAAATTTTTTTATGATAACATTTTAATACAATGGGTAGAAAGGATGCGTGTGAGAAGTGCAGGGGGAAAGACAAGAATGTATTATCCTATTCTACCAATGAGAAAACCCGAGCTGATAGACAGACCATGTAAGTGACTGGCCTAGTGTCACAAAGCAAATTAGGGGCAAAGCAGGATCTGGAATCCAGACCTCTTAGAACCCAGTGAATGTAGCAAGAAGCAGCTATTTTGGACATCAGGGCCCAATAACTGAAGAAATGCAAGGGGCTCCTGACACAAACTTAGGTCATCTGGCCCCTGCTGGAGGGGTGCAGAAACCTACTCTCATGGAGGAGGGTGAGGGATGTCCTCCCAGAGCGCTGAGGGGTGTTAAGTAGCCAGTGCCTTCCCACTCCCATCTAGGGGCAGACAGGGAAAGAGTGTCCCCATTCCAAGCGAGCTGCAGGGTGTATGGGGGCAGGATGCCTCTACTGCTCACTCTTCCACCCGTACACCGTACACCTTCTTTCCTTCTTAAAGAATGGTCACCCCCCCTAAATCTTCTCCCTTGCTTGGCCAAATCCACTCACCCTCCCTAAAAGAGCAGCACCTCCCCAAAGGAGGTGGCTTTTGGTCATGACTGTACACTGTACACTCTGCACGAGCCCATTTTTCCCTATTTTTACTAGTTCCGCCCCAGATCCAGCCCTGACTTGCCAGGTGGAGTTCTACCAGGCATCACCTAGCAATGCGCCAAGCCACTGTGTTTAAAACAGTGGGGGACTGGAGAGTCTTAGACCTGCAGCTCTTGTTGGGTGAATGGGGTTTTTATGAGGCCGACACAGTCAGTCTTGCGTACAGGGTGCTAACAATTTTTATGGCTGGCTGGGATTTGTTGGAAGCGCCAAGCTGGAACGTGATGGAGTTCCCCATTAGAGAATGTCCCCAGGAAAGAGGGCTTGCATGGTTCCCTGGTACTCAGAGGTGTCAGGGAGCTGGTTTTATGGAAAGCAATTTCCTCAGTAAAGAAAAAATATGCTCTGGAGACAGAGCGATTTGAGCCCAGGGGCTCTGCCACCCTGAGTTTAACGGGCTTCCTTAGCAGGCGGTCTGGTGATTGCAAAGACAAATGGGTCCTGCCGGTTCAGGCGGCCAGAGAACTTTTCTTCCCTTCCGTTCTTTAAAAATATACATTTAAAAAATAAAATGAAAAGTTTGCAATAAAGAAAATGAGCTCTCATCATCCACTCAACACCACTGTCAACATTCTGCTATATACACAACACACATATTTCTGACATAGTTTGGACATAGTTGTAATGGAGTTTTGTAACTTTTGTTTAGACTTTTTATGAGAAACATTTTGAAGTCATGAAAATTGCTCTGTAGAGCTCATTTTAAGTAACTTAATAAACTCCCATTAGGCAGATACACCATGAAGTGGCAGCACTAATTTCCATGTTGTTAGATAGGGAAGTGGTTGCAGATTTTTAAAAATTATAATGACACCACGAACATCTGGGAACATAAAGTTTTGCTCATATTTCCAATGAGTTCCTTGGAATAGATTTCTAGAAGAAGGATTACCGGATTCAGGGATATCTGTTTTAAAGTGTCCTGATACATGTGGCCAACTTGCTTGCTTTCCACAAAGGTGTTACCAGCTTGCACTTCCGTGGACCTTACAGGAGATGTTTCCGTTACCGCACTCCGGCCGCCTGGCACTGAGATCTTCAGCACAAAATGCCATCTCACTGTGCTTTAATTTACAGTTTTGGATTAATGGTAAGTTTGAACATTTTGCTCATTTTTGTATCATCTGTTTGTACTTCTTTTGTTGTACTGGAGCCTTAGTCTTTTCCTGTTTCCTATAAAAGGATTATCTGCTTTATATGTTAAAAAATTATTATTTTTACGAGTTTGTTATTCCTGGCAAACTTTTAAGCAAAACCCAAAGCTGGACCTACAGGGGTTTCCACTTCCTCACATTTAGCTATACAATAATCTCTCCCAGGATCTTCCAAGGCCCCAGCTTTCGGCAGTGGGGATGTGGTGTGTTCAAGCTTTGGGTATGCATGTGAGGTGCCTGGGCTGGGCCCAAATTCAGCTGCAGGTGCCCAAACATGTACTGGATTCTTCCCACAGACCTGTCTATATGTGTCCAGATCTTGAGGAGGTAGAGATGAGTGAAACACAGCCTCTTAATGAGTTTTCAGCCCACCTGCAAATAAAACAAGCACACCCATGACTGGGGTGCAAGGAAGGTGCAATAAATGCCCTTTGTGAGGGTGTATAACCCAGCACCTGAGATTTAGTTTCTTAAGTTCTACAGGGCATTATGGTCAGTCCTTGAATCCAGGAATCCTGACTCTTAGGCCACAGGATCGTACAAGGTTGTTGATGAAGGGATATTATCAATCATTTAGTTAACATCCCTATTTTACAGATGAGAAAGCTGAGGCCCCAATACTTGACCAAGGCCTGGCGGCAAGGTAATGGCCAGGCTGGCCTGGAATCCAAGTCCTCTGCTCCTCTGTGTTGGCTTTGTCATGAGCATTTCAACTTTAAAGTCTTCACATGTCATTCTGTCCTGCCTTTTTCAATGACCTGCCTACCTTTACATGACACCTTTTATGTGCCAAGGACAAGGACATGGAGTTAAAAATATGGTTCCTGCCCCAAAGGAACTCACAGTCAGGGGTGAGAAAATGTTAAGTAATCAGAAGAACTTAGGAGGAAGTCCTTTAGGCCGCAGGGGCTCGGAGGAGGCTGGGGAGATCAGGGTGGTAGTCTTCCTTTGGCTCGCATTGTCCTGGGCAAGTTTCCCCCAGTCCACCAGGTGACAGCAAAGCACGGAAAGGCCAAGCAGAAAGCTCCACTTTGACACCTTGCCCACAGAGGTTTGAGAAAGAATACAAGCTTGAGAGTCGGGCGCTGCCCCTGAGTAGCTGTGAAACCCTGGACAACTTATTTCGCCTTTCTGAGCCTCTGTTTTCTGCTCTGTACAATGGGCTACAGAACTGTCTGTGAGAAATGAAAAAGCACACGGTAGAATGTTTGACACGCACAGTAGATGTGTTCTCTATTAAGTCCATCTTTGTTAAGCTCAATTAGGATCTTGTCTTTTTAAAATCTTCCCTGAGTCTGGAAGAGACAAATGTCAGCTAATACCTTACCTTCTGGCCTCTGGCTAGGGGATTTCACCACAGATGGGCCCAACGGGCAGTGGCCTGCTCTGCTTCTAGGAGGGAGCTGCCTCTGCCCCCTGCTGACTCCCTTCTGGCTGGACACTATTCTAATTCTAGCTCCCACTGGGTTGACCCCTGGGCCCCTGAGCTATTCCCTCAGTCAGAATCACAGTGCCACTATGTCCACCCAGGTGCCTTCTTTCTGCTAACGGAGCTCTTACATGAGAGTTTCTCACCCATACTTCCCCAACCTGTTTGGCCTTGGTGTGTGGGAATAGCTAATTTTATGTGTCAACTTGACTGGTTGGCATGGGTGCCTACATAGTTAGTTAAGCATTATTTCTGGGTGTGACTGTGTACATTTGAATTCCCAGACTGAGTAAAGCAGATTGCACTCCCAATACATGGGGGTAGGCACCACCCAATCCATGAAGGGCATGAACAGAACAAAAAGGTGGAGAAAGGAGGATTCATTCCCACTGCCTGACTGATCTGGGACACTGGTCTTCTCCTGCCCTTGAAGTAGGAATTATACTGCTGGTGCTCCTGGTCCTCAGGCCTTGGAACTCAGACTGGAACTACACCACCAGCTTTCCTGGGTGTTCAGTTTGCAGAAGGCAGATCATGGGATTCCTTTGCTTCCATAACTGCATGAGCCAATTCCTCATAATAAATCTTTTTATATATACAGGGTAGGACAAAAGCAGGTTTATCAATTCTGTTTCTCTGGAGAACCTGACTAATATAGTCCTGTTTCTGGGTGCATGTTCTGGTCACCTTGCCAACGCCCTCCTAGGCCAGTCCCTTGTTTCTCTGAGAGCTTCTACTAAGACTGACCTTATTCTGTGCCTAGAATCCCAATGTGGAATCTGGGGCTGGATCTTCTGCCTGCATCCTCCTCCTTCCTTGGGGGCCAGCTGCTGGCCAGAACCCCAGCTGGGGTCTGTATCCCCCTTGTCCTGTCCAGCTTCAGGACATGGCCTAGTCCCTGAAGTCAAGCCTTCCTCACTGCCCTGACAGCTGGGAGAAACTTATGGCCAGAAATGAATATAATTTAGAGAAAAGGTACAACTGAAATCACCAGCCCAGTAGCTAAGCAAGAAGTTGATCAGACAATTGCCTTAGGAAAAGGTACGCTGACCATCTCCTTTTATTGCCTTTTCAAATATCCAATGACTCCACCGTCGTTCTGATTCACAAAACCAAAGTTTGATCAGTTTCTCCTTTAGCTTCCTTCCTTGAGATGAAACCCATTTCTCCTGGAGGGGGCCCCAGTGCATTTCCCACCTTCATGCATCTTTGTTTATAAGCTGGTAGGCAGCAGCCATGCGGCTTGCGGGAGACCTCCTGACGGGCAGGAATCCCAGCCCCCGCCCTCGGAGGAGCGCAGAGGCACAAAGCCCACAACATGCTGATCTAGCAAAATGGGACCAACTCCTCTGCCCTGGGAAACATGAACTAGAATCCTGCCAGCACAATTTCCAGGTCTGTCACTCAGAGAGGATCTGAGAGGGTCGCCTCCATCTTTGACCCTTATGCTTTCAACTTTCCCCAGTGGGTCTGTGCCTGCAAGTAGGTTCTCTGCCCACTGGTAGGGTGAGGCTTTCAAGCCAGGTCCCTAAAGATGAGAGATGGCTGCCAGACCATCACACCTACCCTCAAGGTGCTTCCTGGGAAAGCTTGGAAGGAGGGGGTTAAGTGCTGACCTACCATGTGCCAGGCACTTCCCCACTTAAGCCTTGTAACAACCCTGACCTGAGGAGCAAATTTACCCTATTTCCAGAGAAGGGAAACGGAGGCAGAGTCTGACATAAAGTAGGTGCTTATCAACCTGAACTTATCTCCAAGCTCTTGAGAAATGACAGTTCCCTGAAAATATGAAAAATTCTAACTTATTATCTTGTGGTACAGAATGAGATATAGGATGTATGGGAGTGTTTACTGAGTTTTTGGCATATTCATTTAGGAGAGATGCTAACAACCCATCACCCATGTGCTCTCCCATGCAGAGTATAGAACTGGGGCTGCAAGTGGCTGCTCAGCCAAGGACTACATTTCCCAGCTCCCCCTGCATGTAGGTGGGACCATGGCACTGGATCTCACTCAGGGAATTGAACATCTTCTTAGCCCAGATGGTTAAGAAGCAGGTCTGCTTTCTGTACCTTTTTTCTCCTTTTGTAGATGACTCTGAAGCTCCAGAGGATGGAGGAGCCACAAGATAGGAACCTGAATCATTCCCAGAACAAAGCAATGCTGTTTGCCAATATTAGGAACATGCATCTGACTCACGTGGACAAGATGTACTGACTTAAGCCTCTGAACTTGTGGGGTTTCCTACTATAACTGGCATTATCCTAACTAACATGCTTGATGAGGTTTACCTTTTTCTGCTTTTCAAAGTGGTCACTGAGGCCATGGCAAACATCCAGGGGACACAGAGCTCTGGTTAAGTGCTTCCTGGATTCTTTCTCTTACACCTTTACCTAGAGCAGCCACGCCACACCGTCCCCTACTCCTTTCTGGTCTCCTGAGGTCCTCATGATGCCTCTTCAGGCTCCCATGCTCTTCCACACTGATAATATCCTACCTATCCTTCATGCTACCCTCGAATGTCACCCCCTTGGGGAAGCTCTTCCCAAGCAGAATTTACCGGTCTCTGTCTCTATAGTGTTTATCAGACTGGTCCTGTTATTTATTTATTTATTTATTTATTTATTTTTGAGGACTCTGTCCCCACCAGCCCTCTGCACCAAGCTCTCTGAAACAGAAGCCAGGCCCGATGCCGGTCTGCTGGCCCTGTTAGTGCAGGCCTGGTGCAGACATGCTGGGGAAGTGATTGGAACCTAGCGCTTCCTCTGGAGCTTTGGCTTGGAGGGATTGGTGGAGCTCCTGGATGGCTGCGTGAGCAAGATCCCAAGGCCAAATCTGGCTCACCATAAAAGGGCTATTATCAGTTACTGTTCTCTGTCAAGGGCATAAGAGGAGGGAGCTGCTGTGTGCATGCTAGGTATCTGCCACACAGATGAGGACGCACTCCAAAGGCTCCTCACCTCAATCCTAGTCAAAGCCCAAGCCCCACAGAAGCCCTATGGCCTCATGGGACCTAGATGCCCCTCTGGCCTCCGTGCTTCTTCTCTCCTTGTGCTCACTAAGGCCACCGGCCTCCTCGCTCCCACTCACATTCACCAGACTCTCTCCGGCCTCCGGGTCTCTGTACTGTCCTGTCCTTTGCTTGGAAAATTCCTCTCCCATTTGACTCACCTCGCACCGCCTTTCATTCTTTGCTCAAATGTCACCTCCTCTGTTCCTTTTCTAACCACCCTGTTTAAAATGGCAATTCCCTCCCCGCCGCCCTCCCTACCTCATATATTCTCAGTCTCTCCCCTTCCTACTTTATTTTCCTTTAAAATATTTTTTTACTACCTAACATACTGTATGACAATTTTATTTATCTGTCCACGAGGGCAGGGGTGCTGCTATTTGTGTCCCCACTGCCGAGAACAGTCCCTGGCACACCACAGACAGCCCCTGAATATCGGTGGAAAGACCTGATAGCAAAGACGCCAGTGAGGCTCAGGCTCGCGCTGTGTGCCATTGCTGCTCTAATGAAAAGCTGCCCGCTGCCTCAGCATCCAGCCTGAATGTTATCCACGGGATGAGCCGGCCAACAGAGCCTCACAGCCGTGGCCCGGCCACTCCATTCCCTCTTCCTCACAGCTCACGGCCAAGTGCGAGGAAGCCTCTATTTCTGTGCTGGAGTTAGCTGGCAAGGGGGCGGGGGAGGCCAGGGGAACTTTGGAATCCATTTATCTATTAATTTATTATCTAATTAAGGCCCACAATGACAGCCCTATTTGTTCCAAAATGCCCTCAAACTAAAGCAATACAGCATAATGCGCATTCTAATCAATTAAAATGGTTCTCCTTAATGTCTGCCTTCAGCAGCCTGTAACTGTTGCACTCCCGGGTCCAGGGCAGGGAATTGCCTTTTCACTTCATTAGCCCCCAAACGGTCTAACTGAACGGTGGCCACCAGGGCTCTCAGAGAGTGAGAGGCAGCCTAGCCCAGGGTCCCAGTGATGAGTGAAAACAGAAAACGTCTTTTCTGTTTGTTTGTCTGTCTGTCGTTTGTCAACTGAGTTATAACCACAGAGGAAGTGGGCTCTGGGAAACAAAAAGACCGGCAAAGACGGACAAGAGAGCTTTAGTGCAGCCGTGGCGAAGAGTCACCACCTTTACATGGGGCAGTAAGGGTGGCGGATCTGCACACAGCTCTCCCTGGGGTTAACGGCCCCTCCCTGGGCTTGAGGCACACTCTGACGCACTTAGGCATACTCTGATACATGGGCACGCCCACGCACTTGTACACAGTGACCTGGAGACATGCCGACCCACTTGCACACACGCTGACACACGGGCATGCTGGCGCACACTCGCGTATACCCTGACCTAATCGGCCCGCTCGGACACTGCGCTTACTGCATTGCTTCACTGGGCAACAGTGGGGCGGCGCTTCCAAGAGTTGAAAGCCCCTCTAGGATTAAGTCGTTGTTTTATCTCCAGGCCCTGGCAGAAGGACACAAAGAGATGTTTGTTAAACTGAACTAAAGTAAAAATACCTCATTAGGCTGTTGGGAGAAACTATATGTACCAAGCTCAGCACATGGTAATGAGGCTAATGATCACTAACGCTGACTAAACACTTACTGCCTGCCAGGCACTAAGCACTTTACACATGTTGACACGTGGAGTCCTCCCAACCCACCACAGGAGGTAGGTACTGCTTTTATCACCTCACTGTAGAGGTGAAGCATTGAAGCAGAACCGGGATTTGAACTCATCCAGGAAGTCTGGGTCCCGAGTTTGTGGTCTAAGCCACAGCAAATGCAATTACTTCTGCTGCACTTCTGGTGTCAGGAACCACTCTAATCACAAATGATGCTCCAGGGCCTCTGTAGGTTCCAGGAACACTAGTGGCCACCTCTTTCCATTTCATACGTGCGTCACCAACATACCAGGAATAGCTACACGGCCAATTCCGTAAGAAAAAAGCCACTTAGTGTGTGCTTGTATTCGACGAGACATCCTCACTGTGCAACTTTCCCACAGTGCAAATGCCTGTTCAACTGAAACAACAGGTAATAAAAATTATAGTGCATCTTTCTAGTAAGGTCTATTATGGAGAAGCACCAATGAAAAGAAAGGAACAGATTCCCCAGCGTTTGGGAGTCTGCTGTGTGCCTACCGCAGTGCTCACTGCAGGAGCTACTGTGGTGGACAAGAGACACAGTTTCTGCCATCACGGAGCGCACGGTCTGGTGAGGGGACACACAACGCACAGCAACACAATGAACAAGCAGAAATGCATGGCCATAGTGCTGTGATGGGCATATACACAAACAGGAAACCTTGAGAGAGGACACCAAGGCATTCATTTAAACCAGCTTGTCAGAAAAGGCCTCTCCGAAAAGGTGACAATTAGGTCAAGACCTAAAGAATGACAGGGGCAAAGAATTCCAGAAATATTTGGAAGGACATTCCAAGAGTGGAACACCCTGAGTAAAAGCCAAGGGCATAGATGAGCTTGATGTGTCCATAGGCTGCTAATGCGGCGAGGGCAAGATGGGTGATGAGCCAGACCGAATCACAGACATTGGGGAGTCTTGTAGGCTGAGACAAATGCTCTGGGTTTTATTTTAGGAATGAAGGGGAGTCATAGAAGGGACATGATGATGCTCCCATTTATATCTTTCAAAAATCTACTGTGAGGGAGACAGGGGGAAGACAGGGAGGAGAGTGAGCAGGATGTCCCAGGAGTTCAAGTGAGTGACCATGGGAACTTGAATTAAGGTTATGAGTAGAGATGGAGAGAAGGATGCATTTTGGATACATTTTTGATGGTAGAACCAATAGTACTGGTTAGTGATTCGGACACAGAAGTTGAAAGAAAGATAGGAATCAAAAACGCTATGGGTATCTAACTTGGGCATGTGGGTGGATAGTTTTGTTTACTGATAAGGGGAAGACTTTGGGGAGATATATTAGATTATGAGTTCTGTTTCAGTTATGTTCAATTTGAGAGGCTCACTACACACCCAACTAGAGATGTCAGCAGAGAGTTAGAGATGGAAGTTTGGAGTGTGGGAAAGGGGTCTGGGTTGAAGATAAGATCTTACTGGTATTTAAGGCATGGAAATGAATGAGTTCAGCTTGAGAGTTAAGGTGGGGACTCCTAAACGACAAGACAGATAATACAATAGACACTGCTCATCATGCCCAGGAAAAGCTGGTTGTGTGAAATTTCATAGTTAATATCATGAATGTGAGGAAGTCTTTGGGGGAAACACTCATCTTCCAGCCTCACACTGGGGTCACTAAAAGACCCCATGGTGGTTGAGAGTGGAGGTTGTCAAGAGCACGTCAAGAGCATGGTTTGAAGTTAGACCTGACTTTGCATCCTTCCTTTTACATTTACCTATTGGGTTACCTCCCTGAGTTTCACATGCTTCATCTGTAAAGGTGTGATTATAAGACCTACATCATAGTTGTCAGAAGGGTAAAAGTGATATTTGCAGGCACAAGTGTGTTTCCTGGAACAGTGCAAATTCCCATGGGAACAACTATTACCCTTGAGCTGGATCTACAGATGACTAGGATGATGGAGATGAGCTTCTCTCTGCTCTGAGCAGGGAAGACCACCTCTGGTGGATCAGTTGGCCCACTCTGGGTCACACACACTCAGAAAATTACAGATGAACAACGATGGTCCAGACCTCACACCCTGTGAGGAAAGGCTGAAGGAACAGTGTGTATAAAAGAACTGGAGGCTGGAAGAGGTAGAGTGGGTGGAGAATGGGTCTCCGTTTTCATATATCTGAAGGGCTTCCCCAGGGACAGAGTTGGCCTTCCTTTGTGTGGTTCTAAAGTGGGGTGGGATCAGCAGGGGTACCTTCAGTGAGACATACCGCTCGTGGATACCAGGAAGAATACAAGGCGCAGATGATCTGTTTAACATGCAACCTTTGGATATTAAGACAGGGAGAAAGGTAGGACTATATACTTCTATTTGCATAAAGAAATCCTAGAAGGAGACATAGAAATTAAAAGATGGTTACCTATGGGAAGGGTATAGGGATGTTGGGAATTGGTTGGGAAGGAGGGAAAAAAGGAGTGAAAGCAAGAACGGTATAATACATCATTTTATCTTCTTTGACTTTTGAACCATGTGAACATATTTTATATTCGAAAAGCGAAATTAGAAATATAATTGATGAAGCAAGCAAGCATGCAAGCAAGCAGGCAGGAAGGGAAGTAGCTCCAGAGTCAGAGCTCTTCAAACACGGCACAGGCTGCCTGGGGAGCAGGACCAGCTTCATGGGCTTGGGGTCTGTGTAGTCGGTGCTATTGGGCCCTGGGCTCAGAAGGTCCTACCCCTGACTTATTTACACCCTGGAACTCTAACTCCCACTCACACCTCCCCCAACCCCAACCACACACACACACACACACACACACACACACACACACATTACTTGGATAAGTTCTGGGGGACTCCCTATGCAGCAGCAGGAGTTTGGAGGTAACTTACAGGGAAACAAATCAAGCCCTACTGCTGCTGTCTTAAAATTCTTTAAAAAATATTTATTGATTTTTAGAGAGAGAGAAAGGGACGGAGGGAGGGGGGAGAGAGAGCGAGCGAGAGAGCAAGGGAGACTCATTTGCTGTTCTACTTACTTACGCATTCATTAATTGATTCTTTTGTGTGCCCTGACTGGAGATCAAACGTGCAACCTTGGCGTATTGGCATGACGCTCTAACCAACTGAGTTACTTACTGGCTAGGGCAAAATTCTTAATAATCTTTATACATGGATTCCTGTACTTTCTTTTTGCACTGGGCTCTAAAAATCATTTGGCAGGTCCTGATGGGTGGGGAATGGTGATCCTCTGAATTCTGTGGGACAGCTTTAAGAACGGTGGGAGAATGAACCAAGTAAACTTGAAATAAAATCTTGGTGCCTGGCTGAATGCTGGAATGGTGTAGGGATAGGTGTTTCTTACATCAGCGCTCTCTAGCTAAGATGAGCACATGTCCCAGTTGGCCTGGGACAGTTCTGGTTTGTGCCTGGTGTAATTACTAACAGCAGTCCATTTACTCTGAGAAGTCTCACAGTCTAGACAACAAATTGTATGCCCACCCTAACCTAAGGCCAGGAGACGCCTCATTCACTTGGGTTGCTTAAGGATCAAGGTGGCTGCCTGGACCTCATCAGCAACCCCCAGACACATGGCACAAGTGCACGCGCACACACACACACATGCTGCTCCCCCTCACCTCCCCAACACACACACTGGTATGCTGATTATTTATAATGTGGCAGAAAATAGTTTTAAGATAGGGAAATGGACCTCAGGCCTGATTGAAACAATGTGCTTATCTCTGTCTCCAGAGGAAAGAGTGGCCAGAGAGAGATTACTCCAAACATGTTTCCTTGCTTCCCAGAGACCTTCCCCCTCCCTTTATTTTCAGAATGGGCCTAACATGTAAAATATGATTTGAGCAGGGCAGGGAGTGAAGAATAGAGGTAATCCACTCCAACCAAGCTAATCCACATGTTCATTGTGACTTTCTTTAGCCACACTTTCTTAGAATGGCAGGGCTGGCAGGAATTTAGAGACAAGACAGTAGTACCACCTCCTCATTTCACCGAAGGGAATGCTGAGGCCCAGAGAAGGGAAGGGCTTGCCCAGGGTCTTACATTCTGGAACTCTAACTTCCACTCCCCGTCCCCGACCTTACCTGGAGATCTTCTGGGCACCTCCCTATTCATTGGCAGAAGTTTGGAGGTAACGGGTGGGGAAACAAAACAAACACGTTACAAACAATATCCAGAGGCATTTTCTGGACCATCTACTTCCCCTGCATACTTTCATGTCTCTGAAAGTGACTGACCCCACCTATGATCCCATTGCCTAGTGGTACTGAAGAAAGAAAACACCTCCAAGGAAGGACTAGACCCTTTGCTAAGACGCAGGGCCTGGACCCAGAGCCTGGGAGAGAAATGCAGACAGGCAGGAAGCACAGTTGGAAGTCAGTGCAGGATTCTGGCCACAAGATCCTGAGCATCATTCTGCACCTCCATTCTCTCTCTTCTTTGGGGATGGAGGAAAGAAAAAGGCCATCAGTGGAGGTCACAGAGTAGAACAGCCCACCCCCTCCAAACCCAACTTCTGTACCTGTAAAACCATCCGGAGTGCCATTTCCCGTCAACTAGCCATAACAGCGACTGCTGGAAAAGGTAGAACCACCTTCCCCATATGTCAAGTTCCTGTTTGAATGTCACCTCCTCCAGAAAGCCCTCTTTACTTTGCTCATAAGACACTTTTTCCATCCTCATTTCTTTAGATTTCAGCAAATATTTATTGGTCACCTGCTGTGTACTGTGTTCTGTGTTATATACAGGTTCTGTACTAGGAGCACAGAATTTAAAGACAAGTAAGATACTATCACTATCCTCAAGACGGGGATTGAGGGAGGTGAAAACTTAGAGAACATGTCAAAAAAAAAGGTGGCTCAGCCTGGGCTGGCGTGGCTCAGTTGGTTGGAGCATTGTCCCATACAGCAAAAGGCTGTGGGTTCGATTCCCAGTCAGGGCACATACCTAGGTTGCTGGTTCAATCCCCAGTTGGGGTGCATGCAGGAGGCACCCAACTGATGTTTCTCTCTCACATTGACACTTCTCTCTCTTTCTCCCTTTCTCTCTCTCCAAAAGCAATGAAAAAATGTCCTTGAGTGAGAATTAAAAAAAAAAAAGTGGCTGAGACCAGCTGCAAAGCTCAAAGGAAAATTTTGGGAAGTTGAATCTTGACCTGCATCTTGAAAGGTGAGCCTGAAGTACTGGGGGTGGGGGTGGGAGGTGGGTGGTACAAAGGTGAAAGGTAAAGACATGTGCAGGCCACCTGAGCACCTAGTATCCTCTCATCATATATCTTACCACCTTGCCAGCTTTCGGGCAATTGCATGACTCACTCATCTGTTCACACCCCCATATCCCATACCCTTTTCTCTGAATTCCTCATGTTTTGGTTAAACAGAATAGATCAATGATGGTCCACACTTAGAATTAAAAAAAGTTTCTTGTCTTCCAGGCACAGGCAACATCAGGTTATCTTACCGATCCAAAAGATTCAAGGAGAACTGCTTGCTAGAGAGCAGCCCAGCTGGAACTGGTCCCTCATGGAGCCTCAGTCATCAATTAATGCAACAGTAGGATTGATACCGAACACTAATGTTGGAGGCATAAAAAGCGCTGTTAGAAATTTCTTTCCAAATGTTGAGCTCATGTTGCTAATTCTGTTTTAATATTGACTATCACATTTGGTAATTATATTTCAATAGTGGAAAGGTTATTTCTACTGTAAGATAAATAATGAGGAGGACTCACCACTGGCTTTGGCTTGATTGGTGGAATTTACGTGTCATTGGAGCTGTAGCCTCAATTACAACCCAACCAGCTGATTAAATATCAGCCGAGCATGAACAATGGCTTTCAGCTATGATTCCTCCTCCCCACCCCACTTCTAAATGCTTTTAAACCTTAGAATATAAACGTGAATTTTTCCTGGCACGAAAAGCCAAAAAAAAAAATCCTTTATATTTTTTACCCAGTTGTCGACTATGACTGACAATGTTCAAACCACTTGGGCCTCAAGGTCAATGATCTAAGGAGAAAGGTGTTTCTAGGTTGGGCAAAGGCATCATGTGGTTAGAGGTCTCTTCCTCTCATAATGAAATGGTCAGTTCAGTCCAGCCAGCATTGACCGAACAGCTACTCAATGCCAAGCCCTGAGCTAGACCTAAGGCTAAAAAGATAATTCCATAGAGAAAGAAAAACTATTGCTGATCACATGCCTCACTCTTCTGAGATCCCACACTATCCCCCGCAGCTGAACACTGCCACCAATTACAGATCACACGATGCTGAAGTGACCTGTCCTGTTTCTATCCCCTCAGGGATAGAGGATGTGTCTCACTCATCTTTGTATCTCTGCGGGGTCCAGAGCCTTGTGCACAACAGACACCAAAGGCTTGCTGAATATTAATGAATCTCTTGGAATTTTACATACATTACTGACACCTCACAGCAACCCAGAACATAGTCCTTTCTTCTACACAGCCCTCATGACCCTGAACTTGAATGTTTCCAAGTATCTTCCCCAAAATGTAAACATTGGAAGGCAGGGGCTACTTTGCCATTCACTCATGGGTCTTCCAGAAACTTCCGTTGAGTGAATGGCTATGTTTCCTCCAGTGCCTCCTCTTATATTAAGACTGTCCTAGTGTTTATGTTTCTGCAGGAGAAAACCCTGAAAAACAGGGTTTGTCAAACAGGGAAGGAAAGGCAGACAGTAACGGGTGCATTCTCTGAATTATCCCACTTGAGGAGTCAGGAAAATGGGGTGATAATACACCAATGCCCATCAATCATTTTGCTTCAGAGGCCAGAAAAACCTCAGGGGAAAATGACGAAAGTACAGTTGGAAGTTGGGGTGACTGCACTGTGATGAACAGAGGGTAGGAATGGGGTACACACTGAAGCAGCTGCAGATGAGGAATTATGATCACATGACATGGGACCCCAAGAGAATCCAAAGAGAAGTGTGGGGTTTGGACATTCACCAAATATCTGGAGGTTAGGGTTAAAGGGGAGCTGATCATTCTAGAATGTCATGACTCCACGTGTCGTCCCTTTGGCTTGTCCAGTACAAACCATCTTTAGAAGAAAATCCTTTTGTCTTTGGGTTGAGCAAGTAAAAGAGGTACATGTGTGACTGGAGGGTATACACTGCGATACCTAGTTGGTTTGGCTCAATTATTCTTCTATGAAAGCAGAAATGCAGAGAAAGCAGGTGAGATAACGAGATAACCCGCAACACCGAGAGGTGCTGGGCTGGAGTCCTCACATGAAATGTTAGGGAGGTCCAGCCACCGTTTTGGCTTTCACCAAATCATCTGACAATTTACCAGCCACCTATTTTGTGCTAGGCACTGTGCTGTACTCTTCACACACATTAATTTGTATCATTTAATCTTCCCAGCACCCCTGAAAGATGTAGATGAGGAAAGTGAGGCTCACATTTTACAGATGAAGAAACTGAGGCTCACAGAGACCCGATAGTAAATGCAAACCCAAGGTGGAAATGTGAGTCTGTTTCTCATTCCGTGACCCCAAAGTGCCCTTCTCTACAGCTGTTCATCCACAGACCTTCAAAGGAGGTGCCACTGGGCTCAGCTATGCAGTAAACAGCCCCAGCAAAGGATCTTTGTGCTGATATATGATTAAAGGCAAACACGATAATCAGTCCCAGGACCCGGGAAAGAGCTGTCCTCACTCTCACGCATTCCTCCATTCACACGGCCCTGGAAACCTTTCAACGCAGTAGTGGCTGCAGCAATTACCCTGCAGACTGCAGAATAAAGGGTCCCGTCTGGAAATGCAATTATTTCAAAATAAAAGGTTTCTAAAAGACATTGAAAAAATTGCATTTTGTTTCTCTGAAACCGATATTCCCAATAAGGACAAAGTTTAACTTTGATCAAATCCATAAAACTTTGTGAAAATGATGAAGATGATGAAAACAATGAAGAGGATGGTGATGATGATGATGGATGAAGATTATTGTGATAATAATGATGATTATATTGAGATGGTGATTATAATTAAGATAATGGTGATGATGATGGCAGCGACTAACATTTCCTGAGCGCCTACGTGGGTCAGTTACTGCGTTGGGCATTTTATGGACATTATTGTTGATCATCACAATAATCCTGTCAGATGAGGATCAGCAATCCCATTTCACCCATGAGAAACTGAAACTCAGAAGTAACCCGCTGGGTGAGAATGCTAGGCATGGCTAGGGATTGCTAAGAGATTTGTGCTTGAATGTAACTCCACTCCTGTGCCTGTAACCATAATCAATCTGCTTCGTTCATTTGCTCCTCAATTTGTTTGTTTCAAAAAATGCATCCATCTTTAAAAATACTTATATAGTCTCAGGTACACCTAAAATAGCTTCTAGAACTTTCCAATTCGCAATTTGTCAAGAAAATGTCTCTATTCTCACATTAAGAATAAATGAAAATGAGGGTGAATTACATTCAAATCAAGTTTTATTATCATAGAATGGTACCAAAACTAGTGCAAAGAAGAAAAGCTATTCATGGTTTTTGAAGCTATATAAGCTGCTCAGTAATTGGTTGATAAGGAGAAGGACTGTCTTGCTTTTCACCGAAGGCTGTGTTCAAGGCTGAGGACCCCATGGGCCAGGATGAGGGGTCAGCAGGAAGAACTCCTAATGGCTCCTAGTGCTGTGCCGACATTTGGGGGACACCCATGGCTGCAGAGACAGGCGGCACTAACTGCACCCCTGTTCCCTGGGAGGGCTGGATGGGCAAGGGGGCTCTATTCTCTGGCATTTGCTGAGTGCCACTGCACAGGGGCACCATGAGAGAGAGAAGTATTATGTATTATTACAACAATTTTACAGTTCAGAGAAGTTAAATGACTTCTCTAGGTCATTCAGTTAGTAGGTCGAGGAATTAAGATTTGACTGTATCTGTCTGTGAGGTTTGTAGTTTGCTTAAGGGTTGCTCTAAATAGAAATACCCTCCCCACCTCCGGTAGTGGGAAGGACAAAAATAATGAAGGGCCTGGAGTGGGCCCAGATCAGGCTCCGCCGCTGCCGCACACTGTGGCCCTGTCTGCAGTCCTCTGCTCTCTGAGCCATAGGACCCTCTCCGGTAAACACAAGTGGTTGGTCTGTGGGGTTTCTTGGGTCCCTTTCCAGTCTCCTTAGACTTCTAAGACTGGTTTACAGATGGCTGACTTACTCTGTAACTCGTCTGATCACAAGAACAACCCCAGGAGAGAACAAGGCCTGTGCAGGAGGTGGGTAGTTATACAGCTTAAACAGAAAGACTTGGAATACTACAAATTAATTCACATCCAAGACAACAGACCTCTGCAGTGTACAGGTAACAGGTACATCGAGTGAACAGGTAACTCGATGGAAGAGCCAGAGTCAATCTCTAGAAAACAAGTTTATACTCTTAAACCAGATCTATTTCCTTCTCTTTTTTCATTTCCTGACTAGATCATCTATGTTCATTTCCCTTCCTCCCCAAGGTGAGCAGGGTGAGGGCAAGGATTGTGTCACCTGCTTCTTTTGTGGCCATGTAAATTCCAGCATGGCCCTGGGCAAGAAAAGGGATTGATAAACATTGTTCACTGAATTATTATAAAGAGTAGTTTCAGCACAGGCTACGGTGCCTTTATGTATAACAATACTTTGAATACTATCCCCATTTCCTACAGATGGACCTGGGGCTCAGAGAAGCCTGACAGCTTGGCTAAGGGCCACACAACCAGGAAGCAGCCGAGCCGGGCTGGCACCAGGCCTCCTGAGCCATCGGCTGAGGATGTTGTCATTAGCCCTCAACAGAGGGAGACATTCCTTCCTAAAAGAGGGATGAGGATGTTAGGAACTGCCTCTCCTGAAGACAGAGCACCCCTTGGAAACACCTGCCAGAGGCGGCATTTAAAACATTGTCATGGATTCTTTGGGAAACCTAGGAAGACAGCTGAGCAAGAAAAAGTGAGGGGTAGATTCCTTGTACTTTCTCCAGTTCAAAGAACTGGCACTTCTTGTCACAGGGCTTGCTTATTTTAAATGCATCTCTGAGAGCTCCCTAAGCCAGGGTCTGGGTCATATTCATGTGTATCCCCACCCCCACCAACCAGGGAAGATCAGACATATTGAATGAATGAATGGATGGAAGAATGGATGAATGAAGTGATTCAGTAAATACAGTGAGGGACATCTAGATACTTTCAAATAGCAGGTATGGTCTCACAGTCCCTGAAAATGCTCTGTGCTCTTTAATGGGAAATAGTAATCAATATCTCCCTCGTTCTATGAAGTTTTGTGAACACTTCTGCAAGGCAAGAATTACCATCTCGGTTTAAGAGATTTGTCCAAGATCACAGAGACAGTGTAAGTCACTAACATTCACCGAGCTTGTGTCAAACCTTTGGCTAGTAATAGCTCATTTAATCCTTGGCAATGACCTTCTCTGATAGGTATTATTATTACCCTTTTTCTTCAGATGAGAAAACTGAGGCCCCAGAAGGTAACCTGCCTAGGGTCACATGGGTAGTAACTTTGTTTAAAGCCAAATGATCTGATACCCAAGCCTGAGCAATTTCTACTTAGGGCAAAACTGCCTGGACCAACATTCTTAAAACTTGGAGTTGGAAGCCCTAATGAGACACTATCAGGCTGAGGGCCCTCTCAGCTGAATAAAGGCTAATTGGGAATTTTACAGGAATAGTAGAAACAAACCCTATCCCTCAATTACAGGGCACATGAGTCTGCAAGTGAGCTCCATGGCTAGCTCTGGGTCACGTGCACGCTGCTTGTGAGTATAAGTGTGTGGGAGTATGTGTGCATCTACTTGTCTTTTCTAAGGCAGAAATACAACAGACCCATTTAGATCTCTTAAATATTCCTAGAGGCCACCAGCCTTCCGTTCCCTGGGCACCAACAGCATGGGGTACTGGTGTTAGTGATCACAGCATGTGTGAATAGGATTCAGGGCAAGTCCTGCCCAGTGTGAAGGCGGGGGAGAGGCAACAGTCCTAGTGCTGAGAAGAATTACATGTAGTGTATTCATTTTAGTTTTAGGTGAAATTTGTATATATCGAAGGTGTATAACCTGATGAATTTGATATAAATATGCATAGTGAAATGACTACTATAGTTAGGCTAGTTAATGTATTTCTCACATAGTTACCTTTTTGGTGGGGTGATGAGAGTAGCTGAAATCTACTCTCTTAATTTTTATTTTGTTTAACATTCATTAAAGGTACTCTACCAGCCCCACATGACTCTGTGTGTGATACCAGAGATAGTAAATATATAACAGTAAGTATATTAAAACCAACCTAAAGAATTGCTCCACCAATCAGGCACTGTTGTCTCAGGGAGGAACAAGAGCAAATGTTTGCAGGTGGGATTCAAGGCAGAACCTTTCCAGACAGTGATCAGACAATAGGGAACTAATGGGCATTACCCAGGAAGTGAGTGGAAGGCTGGTTTATAAAGAGCACCACAGAGACATGCACAGGACCATTCTGTACCAAAGACCCCGGATAAAGAAAGGATTTGAGCTGTTAGGACATCTCCCACCTCTCCAAGACTGAGCAGAGTTCAGCCTCCTGGAACCCCAACAGTGGTATTCGAAGTGAATCTTCAGTGCTTTTTAGAATGCCTACTTTTGATCTGGCACTGTTGGGCACTTTCTATGAATTATCTGATCCTCACAAAAATCTCAAAAGGTGAACATTTTTATTCTAGCTTTATAGAGAAGGGAATTCAATGACTTGTCAGTTGACTAAAAAGCTGGGCAGTCTGATCCCCAAATCCAATAGAGTGGCTGTGGACTTTTTTTAAAATTTATTTTTAATTAATTTATTTTTATTGTTGTTCAATTACAGTTGTCTGCATTTTCTCCCTACCCCTCCACCCCAATGTGGACTTTCTTGACAAAATGGATTGATTAATCAAGATGACTATGCTGGAAAAGGAATGTTTTCTTGGACTTGGAGAAAAGAGCAATGCAGATGAAATTTCTTGGGAGCCTTCCATGGGAACAAACTTGTGCAGAGCTGGCCACTCCGCATAGATTCTGATACCTTTTTGTGTAGAGGGAGAGAGAGGGTGGTGGGGAGAGGGAGAGAGGAAAAGCTAGGGGTGGCAGCAAGATCTAGAAATCAGAACTGAGAGATAAAGAGAGGGAAGGGAAGGAAGAGAAAGGCTGAGGGTGGCAGTGCGATCTGCAAATCACAGCTGTGAGTGTTCTGGTTGGATATTCCACCCTGAGACCTCCTCTGCACTACTGTTTAAACTGGAAGAAGGATGAAGACTGGAATTAAGCCTTTGTTCTTAAAGGTGCTCAAAGACAAACACTCCATGTGGAATACAAGAGGGTAAGTGATGAATGAGGAGGCAGAGAGGAGGTGAATGTGGGCTAAGCAAGAGGCTTGAACTTGGAATTATCCAGACATAAAAGTTCTAAAAGGGAATCTTGGGCAATTAAGGGGAAGAGGTTAGGGCAGAGAATGCTTCTAAAAGTAGGATGTGGTTTCCTTCTGCAGACCATGGAGGACTAACAATTCTCCACAAATTAAGGTGTGACCCAGAGATTCCTGCAATCACCAAGTTTCTGAGCTGGTAGTGTGTCTTGGAGATCATGGGTCCTGATTTCCACCTCCATTTACAAATGAGGCAGAGATCAGACGACGTTGACTTTTCATGGATCACAGGGCTATTTTGTTCAGATCCCCAAATGTGATCGAGCCAGGACAAGACAGTCTGGGGGATCCGAGGTGGAATAGGTGGGAGTTGCAGGAGTCTCCTCTCAGGTACAATAATCAACCTGAATAACCAAGTGAAGACTAGCTGAACAGAAGTCTTATAACCAAGGATTTAGAGAAGAAGCCATGTCAAAACCCTGAAAAGCGTGGGGTCTCAACTCCACATAGGGCTCCCCACCTCAGAGCACCAGAACTAGAAAGAGAGGCCCACATAACACTTGGCTTTGAAACTCCCTGGGGAGAATTCCACTAGAAACTCAGGGACCCTCTTAAAGGGCCAGCACACAAAACCTCATTTGCACCCACTCACCCTGCACATCAGCAGAGAGAGGGTGGATCAGAATGGACTGGAGTCCTTTGAGGACAGATTGGGCTGTGTGGTTCCTGTGGGAGAAAGCTGAAGGGACAGCCACCATGGTCCCTGTGCTGAGTCCCTCTACCACACAGTCCACAGATGCTGACTTTCTGGGGTCAAGCACTTTCCTGCATAGTGCACTGGCCTGGAGGAAAGCACTAGCCCCACCCTCCCAACTCCCTGTGGCCCCACCTGCTAAGCTAAGCCCTCCAGAGGAATCTGCTGCCTGAGCCCAAGGAGTAGACTTTCTGGAAGGGCTTTTGAGGGTGAACTCAGGTGGTGTCAGAGATTGAGCTGTGTGGTTCTGGGTCAGGGGCTCTGCCCCCCATGCCATGTACCAGAGTGGTGGCACCCTCCTAACCCCTTGGGAGATCCACTAGCTGCACCCTCCTGCCTCCTGGTGGCCACCCTGCCAAGCTTGCATGCTGCAATATTGTCTGCTGGCTGTGACCAGAAAGATTCCGCTGGCAGAATCTTTTAGAAGTCTCTCAACGATGTCTGGGTGGACCCTGGAAGATACTGAGATGTGTGGCTCTGGAGTGGGTCTATTTTTCCCGCACATGCTCCACAGGTGTCACTGTCTTGTGCAGAGCCTTCCCTTCACATGGTCAAATCTTGGTCACTTTGGGCCTGATGAATTCTGCTGGCCTAACACCTCCCTGAGACCCCACCCCACCACAAAGTTCTGTGGGAACCTGGTGAATAGCAGCTGACTTTGGTGTACCCTGAGACTTGCTGAGTGGCCTCAGCCCCAGCACTGGCGCTGAGTTTGAATCTTTATAAGTCTGATGAACACTTGCCACTACCTGGTGTCATTAAAAACCTACCTCATGCAACTTGCATATCACCAGAGGCTCTTTCAGTGACTGAGCCTAACAGACAATTAGCAGGTGGAGGCAGATATCTGTACCAGGGTGCATGGGCCTTATACTGATCTGTCCCTGGGCTTGGTGCTGATGAAAACCAGACTTGGTGAGCAGCTTGGCCCCTTCCATGCACACCCAAGCCCAGCAGAGGCAGCCACAAACTGTGGATCTCTCTGTAGCTCCAAAATGGGCTACCAGGGCTAGTCAGAGGCAGAGCCTAGCACTGACCTGCACCAGAGCCCCTCCCAAGTGGCCTCAGAACCAACAGAACCCATGGTGGGATTCAGACCACATTGGAGCATGACCCAATTAGCTCCACAGCAGCACACACAAAGGGAGACAAATTTCTACAAACATACAGTCTTCTAAAACAAAGTCAGGAAGAGTCAGAAAATCTGAACCAACTGATTACAAGTAATGGAATTGAAGCAGCAATAAAAAAGCTCCCAACAAACAAAAGTCCTGGACCAGATGGCTTCACAGGTGAATTTTACCCACCACTCAGAAGAAGTAACACCTACTATTTTTAAACTATTCCAGAAAACTCAACAGGAGGAAAGACTCCCAAGCTCATTTTTTGAGGCCAGCATTATCCTAATTCCAAAACCAGATATAGACTCTACAAAGAAAGAAAATTATAGGCCAAAATCCTTGATGAACACAGATACAAAATTCTCAACAAAATATGAGCAAACTGAATCCAGCAAAATATTAAAAAGTTCATACACCATGATCAAGTGGGATTTATTCATGTAATATAAGGTTGGTACAATATCCACAAATCAATTAATGTGATACACCACAAAAAATGAAGGATGAAAATCATATGACAATATCCATAGGCGCAGAGAAAGCATTTGATAAAATCCAGCACCCGATTATGGCACAAACTCTCAGCAAAGTGGGAATGGAAGGAACATACCTCAAGGTAATAAAGGCCATATATAGGAAATCAACAACCAATATACTCAGTGGGGGAAAAGTAAAATATTTCTCTTAATATCAGGAACAACACAGGGATGTCTGCTTTCACCACTCTTATTCAACATCATACTACAAGTCCTAGCCACAACAATCAGACAAGAAGAAGAAATAAAAGTCACTCAAATTGGGAAGGAAGAAGTAAAACTGTCATTACTTGCAGATGGCATGATACTGTATATAGAGAACCCTAAAGATTCCACCAAAACATGACTAGAACTGATAAAGGACTTCAATAAAGTTTCAGGATACAAAATTAATATTCAGAAATTGGCTGCATTTTAATACATTGATAATGAATTATCAGAAAGGGAAAGAAAATAATCCCATTTACAATTACATCAAAAAAATTGGAAACGGAAGATTTACAAGTCTGAGTAGGAGGAATGTAGACACAGGATAATCTAAGTTTCCAGCTTTCGAGGGATTCACTGACAGGAGCTGACTGTGAGCTCTCAGTATTAAACCTGATGAAGTCCTCAGCAGAGCAATGGTGGGGCTGTTACCTTGGGAAATAGCACTATGCACTTTTGCATTTGCATCAGAAAGAGGCACACCAAAAGATTTTCTACTTTAGGTGAACAGAACTGAAATCAAGATTTGTAATAATTTTTCTGGCTCTAATTTTTATAATGAATTAGCATTCCCAGGATGAAAACCTTGAATGGAAATACTATTATGCTACTACTTCCTCCCAGTTATTTTCCAAGTAATAAACTGATACTGACACTGAAATAAAAAAAAATCTCTAGGAATAAATTTAACCAGGGAGGTAAAAAAATTATGAGGCTAAAGAAAGAACTGAAGAATATACAAATAAATAGAAGCATATAGTGTATTCATAGATAGGAAGAATGAACACCATTAAAATGTTCATACTACCCAAAACGATCTGTAGATTCAATGCAATTTCTATCAAAATACCAATGTCATTATTTCACAGAACTAGAACAAGTAATCCAAAAACTTATAAGGAACCACAAAAGACCCCAGATAGCTTCGGCAATCTTGAGAAAGAAGAACAAAGTTAGAGGTATAACACCATCTGATATTAAAGTATACTACAAGGCTATAGCAATCAAAACAGCATAGTAGTAGCATAAAAACAGACATATAGATCAATGGAACAAAATAGAAATCCCAGAAATAAACCCATTCCTGTATGGTCAACTAATACTTGACAAAGGAGGCAAGAACATAGAATGGAATGAAGACTGTCTATTCAATAAATGGTTTGGGAAAACTGGATAGATACATGCAAAAAAAAAGAAAGAAAGAAAGAAAGAAACTAGACCATTTTCTTAAACCATACACAAGAATAAACTCAAAATGGATTAAATACTTAAACATAAGGCTTGAAACCATAAAACTCCTAGAAAAAAACATAGGCAGTAAAATCTTAGACATTTCTCTTAGCAGTATTTTTCTGATATATCTTTGTTGGCAAGGGATACAAAAGAAAAAATAAACAAATAGGACTATATGAAATTAAAAGGTTCTGCACATAAAGGAAACCATGAACAAAATGGAAGACAATCCACTGAATAAAAGATATTCATCAATGATACATGGATGATAAGGGGCTAATATCCAAAATTTATGAAGAACTCATACAACTCAACACCAAAAAACCAAACAATCCAATTAAAAAAATGGCAGAGGACCTGAATAGACACTTCTCCAAAGAGGACATACAGATGGCCAATAGACATATGAAAAATGCTCAAGAGAAATGCAAATTAAAACCACAAGAAGATGTCACTTCACCCTGGTCAGAATGGCTGTCATCAATAAATCAACAAACAACAAGTGTTGGAGAGGACACGGAGAAAAGGGAACCCTAGTGCACTGTTGGTGGCAATGCAGATTCGTGTGGCCACTGTAGAAAATAGCATGGAGGGACCTCAAAAATTAGAAATGGAACTGCCTAATGACTCAGCAATTCCACTTCTGGGTATACATCGGAAGAAACCCAACACACCAATTCAAAGGAATATACGCACCTATTTTCACTGCAGCATTATTTATAATAGCCAAGGTATGGAAGCAACTCCACTCCCATACTCCAAGCCCATCACTTGGATATAGAAGATGTGTGATATATACATAATATATATTACACATATATTTATATAATGCACTATTACTCAGCCATAAAAAGAATGAAATGTTACCATTTGTGACAGCATGAATGAACCTGGAGGGTGTTATGCTAAGTAAAATAAGCCAGTCAGGAAAAGACAAACACCATATGATTTCACTTATATGTGCAATCTAAAGAAGAAAATAAACCAATAAACAAAACTGAGACTCAGACACAGTGAGCAGACTGGTGGCTGCTAGAGGGGAGGGGGCTTGGGGGACTGAGGGAAAGAGGCGAAGGGATTGAGAAGTAGAAGTCGGTACTGAGGAAACAGCCACAGGACTGTGAGGCACAGCACGGGAATGCAGTCAGTAATATGGTAATAACTATGTGTGGTGTCAGGTGGGTACTGGAAATATGGGGGAGGCACTTTGTAAAGCATGTAATTGTCTCCCCACTGTGCTGTACAACCGAAACAAATACAAAATAACATTGAATATAAACTGTAATTAAGAAATAAAACTTTAAGTTCCTTTAAAAATAAATTAACCGAGGAGAAGAAACTCTTCAAGTCAGAGTCTAGTAGTTTTTAGCCGAGAATCGCGTGGTTTGGGCGGCCACAGTACCTGGAACCTACCGGAGCACCTTGAATCTTCCAGATCACTCTTCCCATGAAGACCTAGAAACAAGAATTCTCAGTGGCATCTGAAGCTTCCTGAGTTGACATTCCCACCTTCTCAACAGTTCCAGATTTGTGCACTGCTGTAGCTTATTCCTCCCTTTCCTCAGTCTTACTGTACATACTCATCTTCTCTTAACCTGTGCTTCCCATTTCCTTGACTATTTCTTCTCTGATGTTTTTGAACCTTGACCACCTCAGGGCTTCCTGCAGGAGAACCCACTCCCTTCATGTATCCACTGAAAAGTATTTCCCGAGTGCCTGTCCAGGCTACACTAGACCTACCTGCTCCCGTGGCACCTGCTGGGCCCCAGGTCAGCCCCAGTGTGGCCCTGCACTGTGGGCACCACACACCCTGTTTCACAGGGTAGGACACTGAAGCTCAGCTGGGTTCACGTGCATGAAGAGTGTAGAGCTAGCACATAGAAAAGCCTGGATTAGCCTCTTGGAACTGGTAAAGTGCAGAGGTTAAGAGTCTGTTGGAGCCAGACAGTATGGACTTGAACCCTAGCTCTGCCCTTTAGTAGCTATGTGACCCTGACAAGTTGCCTAACTTTTCTGTGCCTCACTTTCCTCACTTTGTGAAATAAAAACAGTAACAGTTGAAAAGATTTAGGGGAAAAACAAATATTAAGCATTCACAACATAGTAACATATTAGTTGTGCTGTTGTTATTATTATTATTACATTAGGGTACCTGATTCTCAAGACTATGCACTATCCGCTATCTAATGTTTCCCAAACTTGCCTGTTTCAGGTCAGGTTCCCTGGGAAACAGACTCGGAGATGGGCACATGCTGGCGGGAGGTTTCTTGTTCTCAGGAGCAGGTCCTTTATGGGAGGGAGGGCGGGCAGCAAGACCAGGCAGAGGGAGAACTCGAGCTGCAATGCAGCTGCTACACTAGCCTTAGCCAATTGCACCAAGAGCTCTGGAGCTGGGCTGACCTTTCAGAGCGCTGTCAGACTAGACTGAGGAGTCTGGGTCTTTCTATAATCCTCACTCCGAGCATCCTTCCCCATGGAGGAGTCACTGGACATAGGCTACCTTCAGGGCTAGTCTGGGCTGGGTAAGGCACCTTCCTCACAGGAAAACGATTCCCTGAGAAAGGCTGTGAATGGTGAGCTGCCAACACCTCCTGGCATCTGGGAAAATGATTGCCTCATCTTGGGGACATTGAGTGAGGCACCAGAGCACCTGCTACCACCCGGAGGAGCAGGAGGGTGAGTGACCCCCTCCCCAAGGCAGGACTTGCGTTAGTGTAGTTGCACCGACATGGCCCGGGCACTACTTCATGTGTAGCCTTCTGAGCCCCGCCTTAGAACAACTGTCAAACATACTCTCTGGGCAAGGGGTCCGGGGTTCTGCAAGTTTAACAAGCACCCAAGGAGGTAGGTGTGCGCCCTGTAGTTTGAGAACCAATGCCATAAAGCTTAAGAAATGGGCCTGAGGTAATCAGCTTCTTGTCTGATATTTCATTCAATTCTCATATTTCATCTTAAGAATTTACCCCAATTTTGCATCTTCTCCCATGATATATTCCTGTTCATTTTAATACAAAAATATCTTTCTGTCATATCTTCAGAAATACAGGTTATTATTATCTTTTCTGATAACCTCGGCACCCCAGTTTGAGAAGCCCAGCTGCCTCTCTTTGAATCTTCACTACCCCCTGGGGATAACAATATGAAGACCCAGCCTCTTCCCTCAAGGAGCTCAGAGTCTAGCCGAGAAGTAATGTACAAGCCATCTTCCAGAGCTGCAATCTTTCCGCTGGCCTCCTCTCTGCCTGTTAGATTCCCTTGCTTTCAAATTTGTTTTCTGGGAGTTGATAACCAATGCTCTTACGAAGTTCGAAAACTTGTTTTGCCTGGGATTGCTACCCACCCCCAATCCTCCTTCCTCAATCAATTTCTTTCTGTCTGAGGGCAGTGTATGACTGGTTTACTTTCTTCTCTGTCCATGTTCTCTACTTTCTGGATCATTAAATTGTTCTCATCCAAATACAGCAATCTATTTCAGCTTAGATGTTTGGCTGTCTTGGAAATCCAAGAGCCCCTGTGGGTACAGAAGGCCCCGGAGAACTGGGTGATTTTGAAATCCTTCAAACCAGGACTCACATTTCTCAGTCCCATTTCCAGAGGGGCCTTCATGGTTGGAATCTTAATTCAGAAAGTGCTTCCCAAGTCAAAGGACAAGGAAAGGGGGGGAGGGCATAAAACGGGACAAGAGTGATTTGGTATTTGTGGTGAGTAGCTTTCTCTGTGCAGGTGGGCTCTCTTCCAGGAAGCCCTACTAATAACACTACTCTCTTTGGTAACGGTTTTCATTTTAAGAAATTCCCAAGTCCTTTATGGGGAGAAATCCTATCACTGACAATGAACTTGATTTCCTGAACAGAGTTAACAATGTTAAACAGCTGCATTACTCTAGTGAGAGAAAGGGGGGTTTAGGGCCTTGGAAAAATTTAGGGAGAGGAAAGAGACAGAACCCTACCTTCTTTATGGGAGGCAATCACAATGTACCCAGGGTTCAGAGCAAGATTCCTGCCTCCTCCTCTGCATTCTGCAGTCAGGGATGTAATCAGAGGAAGGGACGGGGAAGCCAGACAGTAACAAGAGGTCCAGCACTGGCATCCACTGAGTGCTGACGTGCCAGCTACTGCGCTCAGCCATTTACAAGTATTATGTAATGACTCCGTCTCCTGCCGGGTCATGTGGCATCTAATATCACTCCCACTTTATGTAAACCTCAGAGAAGCGAAGGGACCTGTGCAGGCTAACCCAGTGTATGTGGAACCCGGGGTGGGTTCCTAAGTCACTTGAAATCACTCCCTCTAAACCAGAAAGTCTCTGAAACTCTCCCTCACCTTGGCTGAAATGTTGAATTTGGAGCCACCTTGGCCTATAAATGGAATGGTTGTGCCTCTTTCAAACACCTAAAGAACAATTTCAGCTGGACATACCACAAGCAAAGCTTGACAGTTATTCCCCTTCAGGCAGGAAGGGGAGAGGACTGCACACTGGGGATCAGCAGTCTGTCCTTCTCAGGGTACCGGCCCTCCCTTAATCCCTTTCCACGACTGGGATTTTCCTTCAGTGGCCCACTGAGCAGAGCAGAACCATGTGCTGCTGGGCCCAGCTCTCAGAGGATGATGTATGGGCTTCATATCCCTCTACCATCCCCAGGAAGGAGTGATTCTTCTTACTTAGAGCCTGGCCTGGCTGACTCCTGTCACACAGCCTCAGCAGAACCCCTTAAATGACAGTAATTTTCCCACTAGGAGAAAGCTGGGGTGGCAGGTATCACACCAAGATCCAGCACCCCTGGGAAGCCTCATGGCTGGCCCCAACCAAGGACATTGCTGGATATGGATGAAGGACAGACAGCCAGAGAGACACAGGAGACAGAAGCAAAAAAGGAGAAAGGCAGAGGGAAATGGAAAAGACAGGGAAAGGAGACCCTGAGGCAGATAAAGGACAGTGATGCGGGTGATTACTTATGTGATGAAAGTTGTCCCTTCCAATACACTGTGGAAACTATCTGCTTTTGCTCACTCTTGTTTCCTCAGCACCCAGCAGTGCCTGACACACAGGACACATTTGTAAGTACTTGATGAAGGAAATTAAAAAGAAGGAGGTGTAAGAGTAGAGAGAACACAGATCCTGGCACCTAAGAGTTGTTCAGTATATCCTTGACTGACCGGCCACATACACACATACAGATAGACAGTATTTGGAAAGAAGGGAAGGGAACCCAGTTTCCAGGACAAGTGCCCAGGACAGCCACCAAGGGATGGAAGTATTGAGGGCTGAGGGCTAAGGACCAAGGGCTGTGATCAACCAGAGGGGCTCAGACTAAGGCCTAGGACTTCAAAGCCAGAATGGAGAATCAGAAAGGAAAGAAACCTTCTAATAGGGAGCAAGAAGCCAGTAACAGGCATTCAATCTCTGGAATAGAGTCAGGAGCTCATCACTACTTTCTCAGAAAATAGCATGAATCCAGGCAACCAAGGGGCACTCAGTAGAAGTTTGCCAAACGAATGGATGAGAATAGGATTTGGGGATAAGAAGGTCAGGGTGAGGGGCTTAGGACTGCACCTGTGAAAGGACAGTGTGATTTGTGAGGTGGGTACAGAGGCTTTGCAAAGGGGCACACTGGGCTGAACATGTCCTGTCTTAAGACTCGGTGCTCCTGGCAAACATAAGAGGATGCTGTTTCTAATTTCACTCTGGAGCAGTGGTTTTCAACAAGGGCAGTTTTGACCCCCCGGGGGACATTTGGCCATGTATGGAGGCAGTTTTGACTGTTATGACTGAGGAGGGCTGCTACTGGCATCTGGTGGGTAGAACCAGGGATTCTGGTAAACATCCTTTAAGGCCTAGGACAGACCCCTCGATGAAGAATTACCTGGCCTGTAGCTCCATGGGAACACCACTGTCCCCCTGCCCCCCACCCCGATCCTGAATAATCTAAGGTCTCATTTTCAGGTAGTTTAGTCGCCACAATTAAGATCATTACCATCAATAAAGATTTATTGAGCCACGATATGCAAAAACAGATACCTGTCATCTTGATTTTTTTCCCCTTTAAAACAGACGACAGGGGTGTGGGAGTCAGAGAAAACCAGTGTGAACATGACTCCTCATACAGACCAGCTGGAAGCCTGAAGATCATACCAGTCAGGACCACTGCACCTACTGGGGGGCTTTACACTGGTAACGAACGTCCCTTTATCCTTCTGGAATTTATCAGCCTGGACTTGAGGACAGGAAGGATCCATAGCAACAACTGGTCTCACTGCCATCTTCTACAAACGAAGACACTGAAGTTTCAAGAGGGAATGACAAGTGACTTGTCCAGGGTCCCATGGCAAATGAGTGGCAGAACCAGGCCAGGAACCCAGATCTCTAGATTGCCACCCTCCAGCTCTTTCTATGAGAAAGAGCCTCTGGTAACATAAGTTTCTAAAAACTGCCTCCTGAAATACTGATAAGTATGCAATACATGTAAGTGACACTTGAAAGCCTTTCAAATACTCAGGTAATCCGGTCCAGCTCACCTGAGGCTGAAGGAGCAAGAGCCTAAGAGAAGGTTCCGATGGCAGCCCGTAGCTGTGACGAGTAATCCACCTTCCACGGAAAGGATTGCCTCACGATGTCCTTAAGCATTCAGGAGGGTTCCCAAAGACCCAAAGAGCAAGATGACTTTATGAATAATTAGGATATTTCCTCCCTATTGTCTCAAGAAAAGGTGGTATTAGAAAATAAAAAGATTAGCACCCAAAACAGGCAGTAATATGTCTTCTCCACACCCTAGGCTCTTGAGACATTTTGATGACAAAAAGCTGCTATTCATTTGTCCAGAAAGAACATGCCCGTGACTAGCTCATTTGGAGTGAAAATTAAGGTTCAGCCAGAAAGATGAGGTAATTTAACAAGTCATGGAGCAGTAAAATTCTGTCTGCCCCCTATCCTCCATCCACCTGCTCATCTCTGGAGACTCTGTTCCTGCATCAGCCTCCAACTTTAGGGTCACAGCATTTCTAACCCCTCCTCAAAGAACTAAATCTGTATCATTTAATGACCCATTGATTCTTTACAAATTTTTTTTGTTTTATTTATTGCTTTTAGAGAGAGGGAGGAAGAAAGAGACAGAGAAACATTGATTTGCTGTTCCACTTATTGATGCAAACATTGATTCTTTTTTTTAAAGATTTTATTTATTTATTTTCAGAGAAAGAGAGGGAGAGAAATATCAATGTGTGGTTGCCTCTCAGATACCCCTGCTGGGGACCTGGCCCACAACCCAGGCATGTGCCCTGACTGGGAATCTAACCATTGACCCTTTGGTTCAAAGGCCGCACTCCATCCACTGAGCCACACCAGCCAGGGTCTTTTTTTAACTTTATATTTACTGTTGATACTATTACAGATATCCCCATCCCCTCCTCCTCCACTGTGCCCCCGCCCCCAGCCCCTGCTTCCGCCTCCCTCTGGCAATCACCAGACCCATTGATCCTTGCATCCCAGAACAACCCTGTTATGTTAATGAACTCATTGATCTCTTCCTTTAGACTGAGATCTGTCCCAAGTACCTGGCCCAGGGGTAGGTGTCCAGCAGGTTCTCAATAAATAGTTGTTGCTATGTTAAAGTAAAACAGGAGCAGTGCCCCAGGGGAGAAGGTGCATACCACAGGCAGAGTAGGGTGTGTGTGTGTGTTGGGGACAAGGACTAAATACTGTTTTGATGTTCAGATTCTATGCAAGAAGGAAGGATGCTACAATTTCCTGATCTCCTACTACGCACAAGGCACTCAAGGTGCGGGTTTAGTCCTCCTGACAAGCCTGTAAGCAAGGCATTATTGTCCCCAGTGCACTGATAAGGAAATGAACACTCCAGGAGGATACGGCACCAAAGCCGGGCTGCGCTGTCTCGCAGCACACCACGTAGACGGTATACCTCCTGTGCTTCAGTAAAGCCCTGATGACGGCTGCTTGGATTGGCAGGAATTTGCCACATTAGAGCTTCAGCTCATGATGTTTTCATATGTAACACAGACATTTAATAAAAGCAGTTGTTCTTGCTATCCGAGCACCAGCAGCTTATTCCCAAATCTGAATGAACAAACAAATAAATAAACCAATTTGATTTGTGGACTTAAGATTTATGAAGTTATTTATTTGAAAAGTCCTACGAAGGGAAAAATAAACTACCTTCTGCTTAAGCATTTAATGAGCCAACTTTACTTTTTAAATTCCTTGAAATCAGGTCTGCCCCAGGAAATCCAGGGTTTTGCTATTACCATTAGCAACGAGAGGCAAATCAGTACAATGGAAACAACACAGAATGGAGAGTGAGATGGGCAGGGTACAGTCACAATCCACCACTTACTAGCAGTTTTCAGGGGTATTTTTGTCTATAAAATGGGATAATAACACCCAGCTCTATGAGGCCTGTTTTGAGGACACGGACTTGGAAAACAGGTTTGTAAATTGCAAAGCAACATAGAAATATCAAATACAGTTGTTGGGGAAATTTTGGCATTTTATGCTCACTTGTGGGCTAAATTACTTCAACGAAGCTTTAATTTTGTATATTGGAAAAGTTAAAAATACAAACCACCACTCTGAATAGAGTACAATGGTAGAACTGCATACGAATGTCAGTTTTTGAGTTGGGCATCCTTCCTTTCCCACTTCCCGTCAGGGCTGAGAGGACTCGTTGTCTGGAGCTGAGTTAGTGTAACCCAGATTCTATTCTTGGGCTTCATGAAGGCGTGATCCTCGTTAGCCTCCTGCCCTCTGAGGCATGCACTGGAGCTCTTGCTCTTGTTGTGGGTATAATTAGACATTTTTAGCTCTCTAGAAGTTTCTTCAAAGAACAGGGTGTTCTCAAAACATTTTAAATTACCATGTAGAAAATACTGTGGAAGTTTAATTTTTAAAAATTAAAAAATGAAATGTTAGGTCCTCATGGGGCCTAAAAAAGCATCTCAAAATGATTTTTCGGAACACTATTTCTGTGGGATATTAATGGGCATTCCATGAAAAAGCTGTCTGTGGTCAGCAGGCCTGTGGGACGTGTCTGGGCATGTGCTGGGCTGGCGCGGACAGCCCAGCTCTAAGAGCCGACCCAGCTGGCAGATGTTCCCACATGCATCTTGAAACCTCACGCCTCAGGGCATCTGGGGGACTAGTTATTTACAGAACTTTCAGAACGTCTGCTGGAAATCTGGTTTTCACATTGTGCTCGGCAGAATCCCAACGGCTCCCGGAGGAGGTCTCAGGAGCTACAGAGGGCTGGAGCTAAGGCCTTTGCTCTGGTCCAAATGTTTGTGTCCCCTCAAATTTGTATGTTGAAACCCTAAAGCCCAATGGGGTGGCATTAGGAGGTGTGGCCTTTGAGAGGTACTTAGGTCATGAGGGTGGAGCTCTCATGAATGGCCTTGGTGTTTTTATTAAGGAGATGCCACAGAGCTCCTGGGCCCCTTCCACCATGTGGGGACCCAAGGAGAAGGTGCTGGCTATGAACCACAAAGAGGGCTCTCCCCACAAAGCGACCGTGCTGAGACTTCATCTTAGACTTCCAGCCTCCAGGATTGTAAACAATGCATTTCTGTTGTTTATAAGCCACCCGGCCCGTGGTATTCTGTTAGAGAAGCCCAACGGACTAAGACAGATCTCTTGTTCCTTGCAGAGCAGCTCCCCTAAAACTTGGAAAATCATGAAGACGTGAGGCGTTTTTGGTGGCCTTTACCTTCAATGTGAATCCTCAGACTCAACATTGCCTCCACTGTTCTGAGCCAAGGGGTCCAGAGCACAGTGACCAGATGAAGTCTGAATGCCATTTCGCCCCTGTCTTGACCTTAGACAGGTACTTGACCTCCCCCGGCCTCTGTCTCCTCAGCTCTGCTATGGCCATGGTGTCACCTTGCAGACCACATGCTGGCACACAGCTAGCACACAGCCGAGGCTCAAGAAGTGCCACCCAGGACATCTAAAACCTTCTTTTGTTGCTTTTCTCTTTTAGATTAGAAAAATTTCTCAGCTCACTACCAGGAAGCCCCTGGCATCCACATCTCTGGGTCACTCTACTGTGCCCATGTTAGCTTCGTGCCTCTTTATCTTGCTTTTATAATTCTTCCTTAAAATATTTTTGGTCAATTTTTCTTATTATACACTGACACACATTCAAATGCTGAAGATTTAAAAAATTCAGACAAAAAAAAAAGAAGCAAAACAAAAATATCACCCACAATTCCGCCCCCTGGCACTAAGCTGTCTATGTGTTCTCTGCAATGTAAGCTCATCTCAGAAATGCCTGTGCAGCTACTTGGGGTTAGTCTCTGCTGTGTTGTCAAACTTACACTTTCCAAAATCATACAGCCTTCTCCCTTACATTGTATTAGTTAACTTACATACTTTTTAACTCCAAAATAATAGTAACATATAGGGAAGGAAGCTGAACACAAATGCAAGTCTTCCTTCATCCCTTTCCACGCCCTCCTTCCCCCTTGTCTTCTGAGGAAACTACTGTTAAATGTTGTGTTAAAGACATTTTCGTATGTATTTCCATATTACTTTGATATTTAAAATCATTAAAGGTGATATTATCCCTACTGTTTTATTTCTCAACCATCTTTGAATCATTTTTATCAAAGTGTTTGGCCTTAAAACTAATCCTGGTATTTTCTCTGAAGTTTCTGAAGTCAACGGTTATGAAAGTCGTGGCAGGCAGGGGTGTCCAACCTGCAGCCCTCAGGCTGCATGTGGCCCAGATGGCTATGAGTGTGGCCCAACACAAAATCATAAATTTACTTAAAACATTATGAGATTTGTGTGTGTGATTATGTGTTGCAATGCATTTAATGTATGTCCAAAGACAACTCTTCTTGTAGTGCGGCCCAGAGGTGCCAAAAGGTTGGACACTCCTGGCAGGGCACGCTTCTCAACTTCAGTGTGTGTATGAACCACCTGAGCACCTATTAAAAAGCAGATTCCGATTCAGTCAGCTTGGAGTTGGGCAGAAATTCTGCATTTCTAACTAGCTCATGCTGTCCGTCCACTTTGAGGAGCGAGGTTCCAGGGTACATATCTGCCCAAGACCCACATTCTTCTCCTGGGCCAGCAGAAACTCTACCTTGACCATTTTCCCCCACGTGTCCCACACACCTGCACCACCCACTTTCTTTGATTATGCAGAATTAAGTCCAATGCATGAGTCTCCCTCAAGATTTTGGGTAAGTGGTGGTATGAAGTTCCTGGGGATCTAAGTCCTGTAATAAAAGACAACTAAGTATTCAGGCCTTTTCAGCAGGGAAGAAACATGCAGAAGAACAGAAGAGGTAATAACCACAATGCAAAACTCCCAATAGGTGTGGCATGAATGCTGGACCAAAAGACATCCAAAGGAAGAAGAGGGGGTCTTAACCCTAGTAGGAGTGGGTGGGGGAAAATCCCAAAGAGGCACAGCAATATTTAGAAACCAAAATTCAGCTGAAGTGGTCAAGTGCTTTCCCGCAGGTGACGGGTGGAACCTGAGGAAGGCAGATGGGAGAGTTAGTGAAAGCTGTCCTGCTCGGTCCTCACTTCTTACTCCAGCCTCAGGGGGGCCTTTTAGGAGGTTCTCCTGCCACTAGCTGCGGCTCATATGAGGGAGCCCTCAACACCACCACTAATTCCACCCATTGTGGTTCTTAAATGTCAGCCTCCTGGCACTCACCCCAGCACGGGTGTGGGGGAAGGGCAGTGCCTACGGGATAATCGGTCTGGGTGATTTAATGAGAATTTCCCTCCAGCCACTGCACCCTTAAAGTCAGAGTGGGGGTTTCTGCTTGGTTTGGGACAGTACAACAAGAACCTGGAAGACACATTCATTTAGGTTTCTACAGTTAAGGGCACCATATTTCATTTTGCTTCGTTTTTTTAAACTACTGGCTATTAGAGAATAGTTTCATCCAAACCCTTTAGGAGAAATCCTTCCTTACTTGACAAACACATCCCAAATTTTCTTTGCTCATGTGACTTTTCTCTATGATTTGTGCATAATATGTATAGATATACATATCATTCCCCCCAAATAACCAGAACATGCCCAAGACGACCAGCAGACACTTATTTGCTGTTTTCATTAAATCCATCAGGATATTCAAAATAGAGACTGCAAGGGGTAACAGAATACACAAAGATGGGCAAAAGTGGGTGTACAGTTGTTAGTATGCAAAACACAGCTTATTCTTGCATTATTATTTATTATTGTATTATTTGTATTATAACTGTACACCTACTTTTGCCAACCCCTGTATATTTCTAAAACACCTTTCATGAATTTGACCTGCATGAGAATCATCAGAAATATTTTTTTCCTAATCAAATCAGAACAATTGTACTAGAAAATGACTCTTATGGTGGAACAAAGCAGAAGAACCAATGTTTGAAATCAGCCTCAACTCTAAGTTGCCTTCCCTGGAGGGGCATTTCCAAGTCAAACATAGCAGGGACATATGGCCAGACCATCCCAACCAGAGGTCCTGCGAGGCTAGGAAAAGAAAGTGAGGGACCACCATCATCTCTGGGACGTCTGTTTTGCTCATCACTGCACTCCCAGCATCCAGGATAGGGTCTGCCTAGAGGACAGACTACATATATTGCTCTTGAATGAAGAATGAATGAACATGTGGATAAGAGAATGAATGATGACTTCTAGATCAGTATCTCCAGGACCCTTTATTCAGCTCCAACTATTTAGTAATTATCAATACTTAGCTGTTCCACAGGTGCTTCCAATTCATCATATCTCATCATACCTCAAACTCATCAAGCACCACCTCATCCCTGCAAACTGCTCCTTGGGACTCCAGAATTCTGACACCATCTCTGACTCTCTGAACTGTTCTTTCTCACCTTCTTCATGTACTGAATTCCCAGTGCAAATGCTACTCCTCTATGATGCTTTCCCAGGACACTCACTCCTCACCTGCCTTTCCTCACTAGCCTTTCTTATGTAAGCATAGATTACAGTCTGAAGTCAAAGGCTTCTTGTAAACTGAGAGGAGAGGAGCCAAACATACAGGCAGCTGAGCTCTCTGAGCTCTCTCTCAGCTGAGAAAAAAAACTAACAACTTTTTTTGCTCTTTTCTCTCATTTCCCTCTGCTGCTTTTTTAGCTGCAATAAAACAGAACCATAGTCACGGGAAGTAGAAATGGCCAAGAGCTCTGGCTGCTAACTATAGATGTCATAAGTTCAAATCCTGGCTTGTGCAGGAATTTTAACTTAGCAGATAGGTTGCAGGAAGCCTAGCCTCACATGAAGAGAAAGAACCAGGACAGGAGGCTTTTTTTGTGACGATTCTGCTTTCAGGTATCAGCATGGGAAAGTAAGGTTTGAAAGTGATGAAGTTTACCAGGATATCTGTAGTCATAAAACAGCTATTTAGCTCGCTGAAATAAGACAGAACGCATCCTGGAGTTAGCTCAGGCTTAGGAGGGGCCGCTTACAGGGTTTGGGCTGTGTTGGGGGATTTTAAAGAAGAATCTGGGAACCAGGGGCTAGTTCTGGAGTGAAGGCTCTCGGGAAGTAGGGACGATGAAATGAATGAGTGTTTTTATTGAGAAGTGGGAGGACTAAAGCCAGGCTAGTGCAGCAACAGGGAAATACACAAGTGACACTCACTCCAAGAAAGGCAATGACAGTCAGAAAAGGTGGATGTTTGGTCAGTTTTGTGGTCACATGCTAGCCACGTTTATATCCTAAACTTTGTCACCTGAGAGGCTTTGCCTAAGTCTCGTACAGAGCTTTGTGTCTGTTGGGAATATCAAGGTCTGGTTGTCAGCAAGGCTATTTTTCACTTTCTCTGTCTTTTCTATGAAGCTACTACTTATTTGATGCCAGGGGCTTATTTAAGGCCAGGCGCTGCACTAATCACTCTGAATATGTCAACTCATTTATTCTTCATAACATAACTTTATGAGAGAGACTTAAAGATGTCAGTAACATTCCCATAGTCACAGAGATAAGTAAATGTTGGAGCCAGACTTTGAACTCAGGTCCCACCAACTCAATCCTGTGCTCTACCTTCTACATTGTAGCGTCTCCTTGTCACCACAACCACCGTCTACTCCATTCATTCACTTGAACGTTACTGCCCAATGACAGCCACTGTGCTGGGCATTGGAGATATGGGTACAAGATATGTTCCTTGCCCTCACAGAGCCGAAAAAGACTCTTATTTATTTATTTATAATCCTCACCTGAGGATATGTTTATTGATTTTAGAGAGAGGAAGGCAGGAAGGGAGGGGGAGGGAGGAGAAGAGGGAAGAAGAGGAGACAGAGAGAGAGAGAGAGAGAGAGAAACATCGATGTGAGAGCGAAACATCCACAGGTTTCCTCCCGTGCACACCCTGACTGGGAATCAAACTCACAAAATTCTGGTGTACGGGACGACACTAGAACCAACTGAGACAGCTGGCCAGGGCTGAAAACAGACTTGATTCTAGAGCTGTCCTGTCTAATATGGTAGCCACTAACCACATATGGTTATTTAAATTTAGATTTAAAATTAAATCAATTAAATAGAATTAAAAATTCATTTCTTCAGCTGCACTCGCTGCACCTCACATGCTGGGTAACCACATGTGGCTAATGGCTACTGTACAGGACAGTGCAGATTCGGAGCTCTTCCATCACTGCACAAAGCTCTCTCTCCGAGCGCAGTTCTAGAGGAAATGGGGGCCCCTGTCCTTTCGTGAGTCTAGCTTAGTAAGTTGCACCTGCTTTTAAAGTCCTGCCCGCTTTGCTCTATTTTCTAGTTGGGCAAAGAAACAACCATCAAACCCTATTAAGAGCCAAAGTGTTCTTCTGATTCCCAGTGTCTGTTCTTGGGCTTTGCTGAGTCATGCCCACTTGCCTAACAGCCCCCAAAGGGTTTTGCAGCTGTGAGGATGGCAGAGTGAATGCCACTGCACAGAGCACAAACCCCAGCCCTGCATTTCTCATACATCAATGGAGCTGTCAGCCTGGTTCAGATTTCAGAATCTTTATTGCTCAGGAAGCTGCTAGAAGCAAAAAGAAGCCAGTTTGATTTTTGGGCTCTGGAGGCAAGAAGAGAAAACATCTTGGGGCTTGTAAACAAACCAAATTTGGATGTGGACGTCACAGGGATGACAGAGCCCCTTTGCAGAAAAGAACTCTACAAGCATGTGGGCAGCTCTCCCCCTGCCGCAGCGTCCATATTTTCAGGTAAGCCATTTCTGTTGACTCCACAGCCAGGTACAGCAAATAGAACGTCTATTCATCTTTACTCCCTTTGTTCTCCCTGACCCTGTAAGCCTTTCCTGAGGACTGAATGCAAGCGCAGTGTTCAAGGACAGAAAGATGGAGAAGACAAAAGTCTTCCTTCTTCTGGAGTGAAAAGTCTAGACAGGGCCATTGGGGCAAATAGGTTATCTTGTGCCTGCCTGTGGTCCCTTCAGAAGCAGCAGCGTGCCTATGACTTCTGCTGAGAGGCAGACTGCCCCGCCTGATTCCGTCCACTTGTTTTTTTCCTATGGCTTGACATTTGAAGATGGGCTCAGTTTGTCTGATTCTTTCTCTCAGGAAATGCTCCACCAAGAAGAAGCTGCCAAAACACACACAGTCCCTTAGAAGGCAAGAAAGTCAGGTAGAGTTGTGTTACCTCCAGCCTTGAACCCAGAACCTCCAGCTAGCTATAGTCCAGCCCAAAGTCCAGTCCAAACCAGGCTGGTTTGACATCTGTTCTTGATTCCCATGCCAGGTGCTCTATCATTCCATGTATAACCCTTCTAGAAACCCCATTCCTTGAGCTAGCTTGAATGCCTCCCTGTTCCTTGTGTAACCCAGTGGGATTTTACCTTTGAAGGAAGTGTCTCTCATTCTGCGGAAATGGTTTAGGTGAGTAATGTGGAGGTAATATGGGAATAACTTTTACATGCCTGCTTATGTGCCAGGCAGTGTGAGAAGTATTCCAACATCAGGGATCCGATTCAGTACTCACACTAGCCCTGGCGCCTAGGTAACAGTCACTGCCCCATTTCACAGATAAAGAGCCGGCTCCTCGAGATCAGCTCTTATTGTCCCCCAACTGCCCTTAGGCTGCCTGCTTATAGAAGTTCTTCCTACTCTAGCTGCTCAGAGAAAGATTACAGCCAACGAGGAGGAATTAAGGCTTCCTGGAGAAGCTGGAAGTTGGGAATCGACTTTGTCTTCCTGAGCTGCCATGCCTTTTACTGTAAAATGGGAACAATAATACTGACCGAAAAGAGTTGTGTGGAACTGATGATATAAAGAATGCAAAATACTGAGCATTATGCTGTACAAATACAAAAGGTGCTCAGTCTCAACCAGTAGTCCTCCCCGCTTCTTCTTCCATTGTCTTTGTCCAGCCTCCAGGCGCCGCCAGCCTCTGGCTTCCTGCCTCTTCCCTGCACCAGCCCAGCAACCTTAGCCACGCTCTGGATCCAGTCCCAGTCTGCTTGGCTGAGGCCTGGTGTTCACTGCACTTATTATTCCAGGCACCCTGTGATTTACTTTTCTAGCGAGTTAATTGCAAAATCCATATGGAGTGGAGGGAAAACATCACCCAAGCTTGCCATGAAAAGCAGGGGAATAGAGGAAGCTTTCTACCTTGGCCAGCACAGCCTGGAAAGGCAGAGATGGGGGAAGATGCTGCCACACTTAGTGTGCAGAAGGTCGCTGAATCTGCCATGTTTGGTGGAAGGCACACAATATCTGGGGCCTAGTTACTCCCTCTTTATTTTTTCTCTCATCCCTTTAGACAGAAATCCCCCTATGTTTTAGCAATCTGTTGTGGTTATAAAGTGTAAGTTATCAACTCTCAGTGTGCATAAGAAGCACTTGGAAAGTTTATTTAAAATGCAGATGCCCAAGCATCTCTTTCCAAAGTGTCATCCATTAAGTCTGGGACAGAGCCCCAGAACTCACATCCGTGTGTACCTAATGAAGTTCATATGCAAGCCAAAGTTGAGACACAGCAATGCAAAGAAAGGTCAGTGGCTCTGGAATTCAAAGAACTTAAAACTGGTTCCTGGTTCACTCTCTTGCCAGCTATATGTCTCTGGGCAGATCACGTTTTCTCCCTGGTCTCAGTTTTCTTTCTTTCTTTTTTTAAAAAAATATTTTGTTTACTTATTTTTAGAGAGAGGGAAGGGAGGGAGAAAGAGAGGGAGAGAAACATCAATGTGTGGTTGCCTCTCACTTGCCCCACACGGGGGACCCGGCCCACAACCCAGGCATGTGCTCTGACCAGGAATTGAACAAGTGACTCCTTGGTTCACAGGCCTGTGCTGAATCCACTGAGATACACCAGGCAGGGATGGTCTCAGTTTTCTTTTACCTACCTCACATAATCATTGAGAGAAAAAGGTAACAGATATTAAAAGCCCTTAACACAACTCTTGGCACATTGAAGGCACTCAAAAAATCAAAGAAGCAATTTGCTTTTCTTTCTTGGAGAAGGTTCTCTTCAAACCTAGCCTGGGGCATCTTCACTTCTGGATGTTAATACATTTCTATATCTGTTTACAGTCTATAGCTTCCAGAGAGGGGCCTTTGGGGGAAGCCAGTTCTTGTTTTGAAAGCACTTTGAAGATGAAAAGGTGTCAAATCCTCCAGAGACTTGGTTTGTGGAAGTTAAAACAAATGTTTATTTTAATTTGGTGAGTTATAATTTATTAAAGGCACTTGGAAAATGCAAGTACTATTATATTCTCACAAGGGACCCAACAATTTTTAATAGTTTGTAGTTAATTCATTCATTTATTCAAGAATGAGCACTTGGGTGCCTGGCCAGATGAACAGGTACCAGCCCTCTAGGCACTCTGGGGCTGAACAATAGCAACTTAGTAGGGGCCACAGTGGGGGCTGCCAAGCCCAGAGAGCAGTGGTTTCCCTCAGCCCAGGGAAACTGGGTCTGGGGGAGCCAACCAGCATGAAATGACTCCATTTTGAAAGCCCCCAGATTGAAATGCAGTTTAAAAAGCAATTCTGGTACCAATAGATGCATAATTTGAGATCCCTGGAGGAAAGAGCTATTCTCAGCACAGGGATACCTCCACACCTTTCATTTCTCAGATGTCCCTGAGGGGTACTCAGAGTACTTAAGTACTAAGTTCTAAGAGTACTTAGCCTTTCTCTTAACTTCAGGCCCTACCCTAATATCCAAGAGTTTCATAGAACTCTTGATTTGGAGGTTCCACAGGCACTTCAGACTCAACAATGTCGAACAGTTTGCTCATTATCTTTCTCCACAAATGTGCTCCAGCATTTCCTCAGTGTATCCACACAGTTACCCCAATCACACACGAAGCATGCTGAACATATTAACACGAGAAACTCTGTTAAACTACTGAGATATTAGGGTTGTTTGTTGCTACAACAAAAATTAACTGGTACTGACTACTACAGAAACCTTATTCCTGTCTATAATCACTAAAACAGGGCCTGGAAATGTCAGATTCTCCAATGAACATTTTATGAATGAATGAATGAATGAACAAAGAAGCCTAGGGAAAAGAGCATGAGATCTGGAGCCAAAAGAAAATAGCATATAATAAACACTCTCACACTCCTTTTTCCCCTACACTGCTGGAATGTTCTTCCTTCCTCTATTTGGCCCCAGAGGCAGGATTTAACCTTTTGATTTCTCTGAAGTATCTTTGTATTGATGGCAAACAAAACCGTATGCAGACCCTGGCTTATGCCTCAGTGTGTGGAGGAAGGGCACTGGTGACATTTCTGCCAGTTTTCCACAAATCCATAATCTGTCTTTGAACTTTATGTTTCCAGGATTATATCCAGACTTGGTCCCAAAGATGGGGATTTCTAAGCTTCCTGAACCAAAGGCTTCTAATTCTGACACTCCTTTCCCCCAGGTTAAAGAATGGCCTCGTGAGACCAAACATCTTTTTACACATGGGGAAAATATTCAGTAATTATCCTTAAGTCTTTCAATACATTTCAGTTAAGCACAAAAGCAGAGACTGTGAGATTGGGATTGATTTTATATACTTTCAAAAATAAACATCAACGTAAAGAATGTCATTCCAAAGTCACAGGTTCCTGAAATTACTGCTTAGCAAGAAGGTCAGGACAGGAATACACACATCCAGCAGGAAGCATCTAGCTAATCAGATTAGAAAGATCTGTGTGCTGGCAGGGCTGGGGGTCTGGAGCCTGGGGAGGAGGAGGTAGGGCTCTCAAACAAAGGAGGTAGTGGAGGAATTGTTCTTGGTAATGTCCCTTTTGCCATCCACATGGTATTTCAGTCTGCTTCTTCAGCCTCTTGCTATGCTATTCTCGAGTACCGGGCCTGAAACTCAGAGGAAGCATGTGGAAACAGGATGGGTTTGCAGGAGACAGACTCAGATTCACATCCTGTTCCGCCACTCAGGAGCTCTGTGATTTGGGGCAAGTCCCCTGCCCCTGTGATTCTTAGTTTGCTCATGTTTAAAGTAGGGTCAAAAGGAGCAACCCTCCTGTGTTTTGAGGATTACACAGATTACTGTGTTAACTCGGAAGCATCTACCTCCGGCATGTCTGTCTGCATCCCCTAATCCCAGACAGTTCTGTACCTGGGGGCCTCATTCCGCAGATGCACTCAGTAAGGTGTGCTGAAGGAATAGAGGTGTAAAATGCTCTAGGACAGTTTTTAATTTTGTAAGTATTTTTATTATAGAAAAATATACATAACATAAAATTCTTTTAACCCTTTAAAGTGTATAATTCAGTGGTATTTTGTATATTCCCAATGTTGTACAACCATTACTACTCTCTATTCTAGAACATTTCAATCACCCCCCCGAAAAAAAAAACAAACCAGCCCATATTTATTAAACAGTTACTCCCTTTTTCACTCCCTATGGGAAAGCCTGTGGTGATTTTAGCTAAATTCAATACTTTACAACATTGCTGGTGGATACTGTTTTGGTGAGAAAGTTGGCTGGCAAACAACAGTTCATTTCCCGAGCACCCACTGCACGCTCACCTCTGTATGAGACAAAGGTAGATGCCCAGCAACAGCTCTATCAGGCGTGTGCAGTCTGTGAAAGAGGCTATGATTAGGGAACACTTGATCTGAAACCTGAATCAGCGAAGAATAGTGAGAGGTGAGGTCAACGAGGTCAGATGGGTGAGATGGCGGGTGGCCTTGGTGCACAGGAACTTGGACTTGATGTCTGTCAGTAGATGAGTAGATAAAACAACTAGGGGACATTTACACAATGGAATACTACTTGGCCGAAAAAGAAGAAAGTTTTACCTTTTGCAACAGTATGGATCTGGAGAACATTATGCTCAGTGAAGTTAGCCAGTCAGAGAAAGACAAATACCATATCATCTCACGCATATGTGCAATCTAACAAACAAACTGAAAAAAGAAGAAATGAGAAATGAATCTTGAAAAACAAAAAAAAATAATTTCTTTCAGTAGTGGACCATTTGTTAAATGAAATTGTTTTCACAGAAAAAAAAAGAAACTTGGACTTGAGTCCATGAATCAGTGAATGGGGGGCAGAGCTCGGGACCTCTTGTGCCTGTCCTGGGGATGCTCTTAGAAGGCAGGGGGCTGGGAGATATGCAACCCCCGCCTGGGTAAATCTGCAGTGGGTAGCCCTGGCCTGGCTGCCAATGGAGCTGCAGCTGCAGAGAAGCCAGACATGGAGGCAAGCAGCCATGGACAGTTAATGAGTGATTTATTGGTGCTGTTGCAGAAGCAGCTTCCCTGGGACCTGGTCCTAATTAACAACCACTAACTAGATGATGCCTCTTATTTATTTTTTTTAAGTTAAAAGCCCCCAAAGCCTTTCTTCTCCATCTTAATGGAAGAAAAGGCTTCACCTTTGCCTCTATCTGGGTCTAAAATACAACAGGTATTTGGGAGAAATCCCCACCCACTCCCTCACTCATGCACAGACGTACACGAACACCCTCACGCAGTCACACCCACACTCTGTTAGTCCTGTGCTCCCCACACCTGCCACACACTTATTCTTCCTCTACCATAATGACAGTGACTCATCTTATAGTCACACTCATATAATGTCAAGTATATTTTGTGCTGGAATCACACGTGCACGTGCATTCCTCAACCCCTACAAACTCAGCACTTACTCACGTGTACGTGCACGCACATATTCTCACACACTTACACCCTGCTGTTACAGGCAAGGCCACAGGGTCACCCACACAGTCTCAGGCAGGAAGGCGGGAATCTTCTCTGTGGCATACACATCTCCCGTGAAGGGGCTCACTCACTCACAAGAGGCTAACGATCAGGTGCCTGGGGCTGGCTTGCTTGGCTGTGAGGTGGTGTGAGCCAGGGAGAGGAAAGTGGGGACGAAGTCAGGACCCAGGGGCCCTGGAGTCCAGCCTAGAGAGTCACAACTGCCATGCCATTCAGACAAAAAGGGATTCTCCTGTTTAGAGTTCCTACGACACTAAAAAGCTGCCAACTCACTTGAGAGCCAGGCTGCTGAGTGGTAGGAGGGCCAAAGTGCCTGGGATGGTGACTGGAACTGAGTAGGCATCTGTTACGGGCTGAATTGACTTCCACAAAAGAGATGCTGAAGTCTGCTGTAGACAGAACGTTTGTGTCCCCGACATTTCTACATTGCAATCCTTACCCCATTGTGATGGTATCAGGAGGTGGGGCATCTGGGAGGTAATTAGGTCATGAGTGTGGAGCCTTCATGAATGAAATTAATGCCCTTTATTAAAGAAACCCTGGAGAACTCTGTCATTCCTTCTGCCATGTGCAGACACAGTGAGAAGCAACAAGGAGAGGCCCTCACTGGATACTCAGTCTGCCAGCACCTTGATCTTGGACTTCCGGCCTCCAGAACTGTGGGAAATAAGTGTTTGTTGTTTAAGGTAATGGTCTATAGGATTTTTGTTACAGCAGCCCAAATGGACTAAAACAAGTCCTGACCCCCAGCACCTCACAATGTGACCTTAACCAGAAATAGGGTCATCACAGATGTAATTAGTTAAGATGAGGTCAAAGTAAAGTAGGATAGTCCCCTAATTTAATATGACTGGTATCCTTATAAGAAAACAGCCATGTGAAGACAGGGACATACAGGGACAATGTGATGTGACAATGAAGGCAGAGATTGAAGTGATGTAGCTACAAGCCAAGGAATGCCAATGACTGCCGGCAAACCATCAGAAACTAGGAACAGGCAAGAAAGGATTCCCCTACACAGGGGTGTCCAAACTTTTGGTGTCTCTGGGCCAAGCTGGAAGAAGAAGAGTTGTCTTGGGCCACGCATTAAACACACTGCAACACACAGTCACAGACAAATCTCACAATGTTCTAAGTAAATTTACGATTTTGTGTTGGGCTGCATTCATAGCCATCCTGGGCTGCATGTGGCCTGTGGGCCGCAGGTTGGACACCCCGGCCCTACAGGATCAGAGGGAATATGGCCCCAACGATACCTTGATTTTAGACGTCTAGCCTCTAGAACTGTGAAACAAATTTCTGTTGTTTTAAGGTGCCCAGTTCATGGTACTTTGTTACAGCAGCCACAGGAAACAAATACAGTACAGAATATTAGTTCCATTCTTCTGCTTGTTCTTTCTGAGCCTCAGTCTATACTCTGAAACGCTGGCATGTTCATTCATCAGGATTCACTGAACACCCATCCTAAGTGATACATATTTACAGAAATTCATGTGCCAGGTCTCCATTATACTGAGATAGATAAATAAACCACAGTCTTGCCTAGAGCTACACAGATCTGTGAAAACATTTCTAGATAAATACGAAATGGACCATGGAAAGAAAAACAATGCCTCTCGCCAATGGACCAACTTAAACAGGTCTTCGAACCCCACCCATTACACCTGCTGAATCTCGGAAGGGGATGGCGAGGTTAACCATCACTGCCACTTAACAGATTCACCCCAGCTTTTGAATTATAGATACTGAGTTTCATTAAGACATCATCGTGGTAGAAGGCAAAATTAATCAATAATGGGCAGCTCTTTTTTGTATTAATTAGCCAACTGTGCAGGAATAAAAAATAGATCCAGCTTACCTCCCTCTCTGGGGATGCCAGATGGGCTCACTTTGCTAGAGATAGGACAGCAGTTACCAGGAGCCACTGCACACTGCCAAGGCCTGGGCTTCGGGGACCCATGATATTGTTGTGGTCCCCAAAACTCCTTGTCTGTTTAGTGGGTCTGGTCCCTGGTCTTTTGGCTTTGGATGAGAGAGAGAAAAGCAGTTCCTGACAGCCAGGCACTGGCCTGGCCCTCACAGCTAGGCAGTGCTTTCTCCTGTTAAAATATAAGCAATTTCACATGACAACTTCCAACTGGAAGGCACCTCTGAGACCGTAATGGGTCAAGACCAACGCTAGGCCACTTGTAATCATGTCTGAACTCAGAAAATAACAAGAACATTGTTCGAGAACCACAAAATGACCAAGTACCCTCCTATCCTGGCTAATATGAGTGATTACTGCCTCTTTTTCGATTACAACTTTAACCTTACTTCATTCTTCCTGCTTTCTATATAAGATTTATTAAGACACCCAGGCACAGAGTAACCCCTGCTTCCTGACAGTGTCCAATCCAGAACAAAGCTCTGCTTCTTCCTTGAACCCATCCCCAAATCACCTAACACAAGGCCAAACCCTGAATACCTTTTCTGACACCCTTTCTGGAGACATCAATGACCTGCCCAAGGTGTGCATTCTCCAGCCTCACTGGGAAAGAGTCAATGAGCCCTGCTTTGTTCGACTACAAGTGAGTTCCTGCTAGTCTCTGGCTGGAGCACATCAAAGGATTTTGCTGTTACCCATCCCTGCAGAGAGGCTGACTTAGGCTACAGGGAGTCTGTGACTTTTCTATACCTGTGTACCAGGTAAAGCTTTCTCCCCTATCTTCTATATCAAATAGGCATTCTGGACCCACAGCTTCCTCTTTTGCCATTGGAACTCCTGAAAACTGTGTTTCAGTATTGGTAGGAGTGAACAGCCATTGTGGTAGATATTCTCCTTCCTGTGGTCCTGTCTCAGTGCTCCCGAGATGGGGGTCTCAGGAATCACTTTACTCAGTTGCCTAAGGAGGGCTAGGTTTCTTCTGCTGGTTCTCTGACTGTTGGCCACCCGGGGCTGTTCACGGCACTCACATAACACTGCAGGATAGTATCTAGGTGTGTGTCTGCCTGCTTTATGTTGTGAGCCCCTGGGGCCAGAGCCCATGTCTGCTTCGCCTCAGCATTCATGCAGCTTAGTGTTGCTGATGGTTGCTGAATGCAAACACGCATGTACATGGCATCTGCTCAGTCATTTAGCTTCCCTTCCCCAACCCCAATTCATCTGTACCACTGCAGACCAGTAGCAGCATTGCTCTGCTGTGGGATCATTTCATTTCCTGTCCTGTGTAAGAGGCATCATTTCATTTTCTTTCCTTTATCACCATCACTAATGGTGAGCTTTCTTCATCAAGCAATTTCTTAAAGGTAAAGTTTATAATCACTTTATAAAAGTTACTGCATGAAAGACAAAGAGAGGAGAAAGGAGTACATGGCTGAGAGGTACACACCGGGTGCTATGCTAGGGTTACTCACGGGTGAAACCGGAGGACAGCACAAGAGGCCTGTGCAGGAGAGCTGGCCTGAGACTGTCACCTTGGAAATGCTGGCTCTTGGCTGGCATCTGGGAACTCGGTGGGCACATTTCCTTACCTGACATAAAACTTTCCCTAAATGAGTAGAGTGGCTCACGGTGCCTACACTGTGTGTACAAGTAATGAGCTTTATGCTAAATACCTTTATGCTTTCCTTCTGAGAGTCTGGAATTTTGGCACATGTTAGGCAGAAGGTACCTCTGTGCTCAGCCCCCTGATAAAATCTTTGGGCCCGAGGTCTCCCTTGAGCTGCCCTGGTGGACAGTCCTTTCCATAAGAACTCTGCTGGAGGGGTCAGGGGCATCCCCTGTGACTGCTAGGAGAGGCCTCTGGGAAGCTGGTGCCTGGTTTCCTCTGAACTCTGCCCTCTGCACCTTTCCCCATTTGCTGGTTTGCTTTGTATCCTTTTGCTCTAATTGTAAATCTTACCCTTGAGTCCCACTATATGCTGAGTCCTGTGAGTCCTTGCCGTGATTCACTGAGCCTCTGACAACCCTGGCACAGTCTCCAGGGCGAAGATCCATTCAAAGTCAGGGTGTGGGCTCGGGTGCCCTGGACCAGGGAGATGATGTGAGAAGTTATGAAACGTTGGCTCCTAAAGGACACTGTGAGCTATTACACAGTCCCTAAATGTGAGTAATAGTAGCCCAATACCAGAGGAGACTTTTGAAGAGCTTTTTAAATTTAGCTAGGGAAAAAATCACACACTATTTTCTCCAAATAAAATGCACCCTTTAGCACTACAAACTTTAGTGCTGAGGTAATAAATTATTGGAAGTTGTGAATGCAGGTAGAAAGAAGGGTAAATCCTTTGGGCTTATGCAGTGGGAGGCAGCCGGGTAAGAGAGGGGCCCGAGGTGCCTCCCTTCCGATGTGCTAACTTCCGACAGCCCACATGGCTCCAGTTTGAAGAGCCTTCCTCTGAGTTTTCACAGCCCACTTCATACCTGTGATGCTCCTTGCTCCTCCTCCTGACATCCCAGGAAGCAGCTGGAATGGCAAACAATTTCCGTTGGTTTATACCAGACTTTGAACCTGGTTTGTTCCATACAATTATTTCCTTCTTGGAGGCACACTCAGGAAAGCACTTTGTTTGGTAGTTAAGGTCCTACAAAGCAGAGCCCAGCAGACTCATTTAGGAGCCAGGCTGCTGAGCTAGAGTGGGAAGAAAAGTCCTCTTCAGTGTTTGGAACATAAAGGGTTTGGCTCTCTATTTGAAGAGAAGCATCCTCCTGGACAGATAGCTTGGGCTGAGATCCTCCTCCCACAGACTGGGAGAGAAACTGGCCTGAGGACAATTGGGCCTGCTGGAGTCTTTCAGACTTGGCCCTGCTAGCTGTGGACTCATCTTTGGCAGGAAGAGCCAGGCTGACCAGCCGCCAGATGGAGTATGGACAGCCATGCCCGGTGTGGGGCCAGGGGGACCTGGGGTAAAACCCCATCTCCACCCCTTTCCGGCTATGTGATCTCAGAGCACGTTCAAACAATGATGAGACTGACGTCTACCTCACGGGTGGTTGCAAATGTTAAACAAAATGTGAAAACTCCCTGCAAATCACAAAGCGCTGTACAAACAGCAGATGCCCATGTAGCACTTCCTGTGTGCCAGGCACGATTCTAAGTGCTTTCACTCTCTGAGCTCTTTTAATTCATGTCACTACACTCGGAGGCAGACAGTAGAGTTAGATCCACCTTACAGGTTAGGAAGCTGAGGCGTGGACATATTAAGAAGCATGCCTTGGGTAACACAAGGTAACACAGCTAATAAGTGGAAAGGCATGTGAGTTACTCAGTGCTTTTCTTCCTTTTTTGAGGGATGGTCTGAGATACTGGCACCTTTTTAACCCCCAGAAGCATTGGTGGGCACATCCACTCCAACAGTTTTGCATTCCTGTCTCCATAAGGCTGGGGTGGGAGCCGTGGACTACAATAACCCAGTGTGAGGTATTAGCTTTGTGACGTCCTGGCTGGGGCCTGTGTTAGTCAGCTGGAGCTGCCATTACAAAACACCACAGACTGGCTGACGTAAACAACAGACATGTGCGTCTCACAGTTCTGGAGAGTGCCAGCATGGTTGGGTTCTGGTGAGGACTCTTCCTGGCCGGCTACAGAGAGACTGCTCTCTCTCCCTTCCTCTTCCTGTAAAGGCACTGATTCCGTCATGAGGGTCCGCCCTCGCTACCTCCCAGAGCCACATTTCCAATGACCACCATCACATTAGAGGCTAGAGCTTCGCCATAGGAATTTAAGGAGGGATACAATTCTCTCCATAGTGGGGGGCCCCAATTTCATCGTTCATGAAAATGGGAAAAACAAATCTTAGAGACTAATGTCCTCATCTGAATCGGGAAAGGTATTCGCCACCTCTGACCTCTCTCTGCTTAACCCTTTCCTGTGGATCCTAGGACCTTTGAGAGAAAGGCTAAATTCTTGAGCTCCGCTATCCTTGCAGGCCTCATCTCCTCTTAACCCCCACGGGCTCAGCCATAACGAACCTCTTGCGTTTCCTCCACAGTCCACGCGGCTGGGAGTCAGATCCGAGGCTTCTGACTGCCAGTTCGACACTCGCTTTCTTCACCATGTCTGCTCCTGACCACCAGAAGAAGTTGGGCCTGTCACTTTGGGAAGAGTTTGGGGGAGTGTCTGGTCTCCTCTGAGGCCTCTTCCCAAAAGAGATATTTTGTGGGGTTCGCACTGAGCCTGGGTCCAGAGAGCCTACGGGTGATCACTGTGGCCCTCCCTGCTCGAGGCTTCACGTGCCAAAACCAAGTGGACTTCCAGCAGCCCTTCCTCACACCTCACTGCACGTACTTTCCTCCAGCCCCAAGTCAAGGGCAGGGGGGGTCATTTCCCTATTTTGGTCAGCCTGCCTGGTTGCTGAGTGTGAGATTAAATTTGTGATAAGGATCCATGGGTTGGGGGACGTCTTAGTCGCATGTGGTGCTCAGGATTCCTCTCAATTGCCTTTGTGCTAAGAGCGAGGTTCAGCTGGTCCTGTGAACTGAGATTACAACTCGTTCAGCCCCTGTATTCTCTTCGGTCAGCTCTGCCTGTTTGGGGTGCTTTCTGCTGTCGTCACAGCTGATAACTAACCTAAGGCTGACCAGTCACCCAATGGCCATGATATAGGAGGACCTGGAGGATGAGAACAGAAGAGATGGCCAGGGTCTACACACCAGGGATTCCAGTTCTGTCATTATATAAGCTGCACGATCTTGGCCAAGTCCAACTAAGCCCAGAGCTCAGCTCCATTCAACTGGATTATGAGGCCCTGCCCAGACATACATTCTCAGTAGAGGGCCCTAAAAATGCTATGTCAATAGGTTTGGACAAGCCTATGGCATCAGGAGTCACAGAAACATCTAGCTGAGGAGATTCTGGAAGGAAAGGCATTAACATTCACATGGTCTTGCTATACGCCAGGCACCGCCTTTTAAACATTTTTTTTTTAAACTGAACTCCACAGTAAGAAACACATTGTATGTGGTCACCTAGTACAGGGGCTGTGTGTAAAGTATAACTGAAACAAAAATTTACAAAATAATACTGTGTGCTGTGTACCCTACTCTGTTCCTCTTTGTTCCATTTGTTATTTTAAACGATGGAGCTGAGCTGCAGCGCTGACTCCAGGTCAGTTACGATCTGTAGTCTGGGCCACGTAGTCCTGGGTCCTTCCCCTGCAGTTGCCTGTCGTGCTCACCCCAGCTGTCGGAGGTAGGCACGTGCTCATTCCCATGTCACAGAGGAAGAAAGCAAGGAGCCTCAGCGATGTTCCATGATTTGCACAGAACCACCCAATTCCTGAGTGGCTGAGCTGGAATTTGGAGTTGGGCTCCAAAGTTCATTCTTCTTCAGAGTTATCTTGTTGACTGAGATTGCAATGACCCCCATTAGGCTCTTGGGGAAACTAACGCCCAGCAAGGAGAAGTGACTTGTTCCAGGTTACACTGGGACTGGTAACAGAGCCCCAGCCTGGGATAAGGCTCATCCCTGGACTCCACACGCCCAGCACTGGAATCAGCAGCCTCTTGTGGGTAGGAAGCTATTTTTCCACCATCAGTTATTCTGTTCTTCCCCGAAGTCATCCTGGGTTAGATGAAGTTGAAAGAGGCCCAGGAATCACTCTCCCTGGACAAGGCTGAGCTCACTGATGGGAAAAAAATGCCTTGTAAATGTCTTCTGGTAGGAAGTTTGACACTGTGCACATCATTGCTTCCACTGGAATTGAAAGTCATGTTGTCTCAAATTAAAAGCAAAACTGGCTTGCTGCACCTCTGTGCGCACACAGCGGGTCCTAACCTAGTTTCAATAATGCAATCTATCTTTAGTGTAGCCCTGGATCTCCATCTCTCTTTTCTCCCTCCCAGTACAGACACCAGGTGCTCTGGTACTAGTGCGTACTTGCCCACCAGGGGGAGCAACAGAACTCACCAGTGGGGAGTGGATTTGGGACACGTGCAAAAAGGGTTATGTGTATTTTACCACAGTAACAACAGCAACAACCTCAGCATGTCGTCTTCCTTCCTTGAAATGTTCTTGTGAGCCTGTCCTCCATTTGTGAGGTGTCTGGTCTGGTCCTTAATTCATGCTAGCTATTAATATTAATGTTTTAAAGAGCTGTGAGATGACAGTGAGAGGAGCCATCCGTTGTGCCCTGAGGGTGCAAAGGCTCATTCCTTTATTCCATTCGTGGTAAGCACCTGGGCTTGAAGGCCAAGCAGGATCCCACTGAGCCATGGGGACTGGAGAGGCACCCCAGCAGAAGCCACGTGAAGAGGCACGGTGGGTCTGGGACTAGTGTGGATTTACTCCGGGCTTTGATCTCAGAGGCAAACTGGAAATTCCCTTAGAAAAGGAACACCCAAACAGAATCGTAGTTACCCCCAAATTATCAAGCAGCCTGGGTGTCAACAGGGAAATTATTGGTTAACCTAATTAGGCAGCCAAATTGCTTATTCAAGTCAGGAGATTAGGTGAGCATCTCCAAAGTGCAGTGAGAAAGAAGCTCATTACCAAGTTAACTCAATTTATCCTCTACCCTCCCTGGCTCCATGCTCACGAGACTTGGTTTTAAAAATCTGTAAGAAGGTCTGTCGTTAATTCCCTAAGTGGGCACAGTCCTGCGGCTCCCCAGCCATTGCACTTCATCTGGGACAGGACGCCAGGCTCCGTTAGCTGGAGTAGGGATTGGATCCCCTCATCTGACTACTCGTCAGCTTTGTGAGCTGGCCTGCACTTCCTCCCAGGAATGCACCGATACCCAGTATTTTCAGGGAATTAGAATCTCCCACTGAACAGTGTTGTCCATGTAATAAGGGCGGTAAGGCTCCAAGTTCCATAAAGGACTGGGGAGGGTCCTGTAGAGTCAGAGCACCTACGAATCTGGGAGCCAGAAGAGAACTTAGAGGCATTGACTCTTCACCTTTTCCCATGTTTTAGCCAAGGGAACTAAGATCCAGAGGGATTAGGCGACTTGCTGGTGATTGCACAGCTGGTAAGTGGGAGAGCCAGGGTTGAGCCCAGAGCTGCCTCACTCCAGGGCCTATTTATTGACCACTGCACTCGACAGCGGGTTCTGTAGAAATTGGTTTTCATTAGCTTAATGCATACAGCACATATGATCTGAGAGATGATTCTAGCTGTTTCTAAAACATAAACTTTTGTCAGTGTTAGAAAGTTCCGGAAAACAAACTGAATCTACAACCTGTTAGAGCTGATCAGGAGCCAGAGACCATACCAGGCTACTCTCAAATTGTGACACGCTAGAGAAAGGACATTTACAGTTGTGAGGTTAAAGAGAAAAATTCCAGCAAGGAGGTACCTGAGAAGCTTCCATGGAAGAAGTTTTGGTCTCTGGGCTTTGAGGAACGGAAAGGACTTCAGTAGGCCAAAGGGAGGAAGAAAGAGGATTCCGTGTGACAAAGGCATGGAGGTGGACAGACATAAGTTGTGTCCCATGAGGTTGGAGCATCGGTGTGTGACTGCGACTGTGGGGGCCGGATATGCTGTGAGGGAAGGCTGGCAGGTTAGGTGGCTTGTCTGTCCTTGGCCAAGAACTTGCTGAGCACCTACCATGCATGTGCCAGCTACTGTTTTAGGTAGTGGGGTTCCAGCATGATCCAGACAGATAAACCTGCCCCCTCATCTGTGGGGAGTGCGATGATAAACAAATTCAACAACGGAATTATATAGGGTGTTTCAAGATGATCAGTGTTATGGAAGAGGGGCTGGGGGATGCCAGGGTGGGAGAGGGGTTGCACTTCTAAACATGGTGGCCAGGGAGGGCTTCACTGGTAGGATGACCTCTGAGGCAGGCGAGGGAGAGAGCGCTGAGGACGTCTGGAGGAAAACTGATCTTGGCAGAGGAAGGACAGGCTCAAGAGACCTGGCTTGTTTGAAAAGCAGCAAGGAGGCCAGTGTGGCCAGAGTAGGGGAGGGGGCCAAAGAGGTGGTGTGGGTAGAGGTGCCTGCAGGCCATTGACCAGGGGGCCAGGGGAGTCACAGGACCACACTGGAAGCTGTATTGAGCTCTAGTGGGCTCTGTCAAAGTAGGGGGTTCCTGCAGAAATCCAGGAGACAGGATGGGGGCTCAGGCCAGGAGGGGATATGGAGGCAGTGGGGATCGGATCAGTGCCTGGTGAGAGAACGAGCTGCTTCCTCCCTGCTGCGTGTGGGGCCTCGTTAGCAGTGAGGAAGACCTCAATACTCTCGTGTTCTGCGACTGAAATGGGCTCCCGTTACTCTTAGGGGAGGGGGGCACATCCGATCCTTCTCCTCACAGCTTCCTCGGTTCAGCTGCAGAGATTTTAGCACTGGTCTGTCTCATGTCACATTCCACACGCCCTCTCACAGTTCATGACCGTGGTCGTGAACTGCACCCCTTGCCCCTTTCTCATACCGTCCTCCATCCTGCTGCTGATCATCCTGGTTTCTGACCTTGCTGCCAGCTCCCACTCCCAGCCTTGTATTACCTCCCTCATGTGACACTTGGCACCATCTTTCTCTTGTTGTTGTTGTTATAATCTTGGCTTCCCTTGGGCCATAATTCCAGTCTTTCCTTCTGCTTGCCTGCCTCAAACTGCCTTGGTGAAGTTTGGCCTGTGGCCTACTGTCCACAGCACCACCTCTGCTGGAATTTCATGATCAGAGAGCCGGTGTGGAACAGCCGGTCCTGGCCTGGTTTAACCATTTTAAGGGCACATGCAATTCAGTGGCGTTCAGTACACTCACATTGCTGTGCAACCATCACCACTAGCTTATCTTCAGAACTTTTTCATCCCCCAAACTGAAACTCTGCACCCATTAAACACTAACACCCCATTCCTCCCTCGCATCCCAGGGTAGCCACTGGCATGTTTTTGGAAGCTGTGACTCAGGGGGGTTGAGGGGACTTGCCCAGGGTTTCAGAGCTGGGACCTGGCATGGCCAGGATTTCAGGCCAGGCGTCCTCACGAGCTCTGAATGAAACCACTGTTCTTTCCCCTCTGCAACACTGCCTGCCAACCCTCCATTATAGATTGGGTCACAAGGTTGTCATATCACCACCTCCCCGATATCCATCTAGAGCCCCCGTTCTGGAATAATGCCTGGTATACTCAGGAGTTAGGTGTAGTTATAGAAGAAGTTACAGAACGAATCTACAAAAGAGACACTGTGTCATCCTGACCCTATGGGTGGAAATGGAGTTCACAGGGCAACCTTTGCCTCCTGCAAAACATTTATTGAATCCCAACTGTGTGCATGGCACGATGCCAGCTCTTCCTCACTGCCCTCCAGCCTGCAGGCCGCAGTCAGCAGGAAAGGCCAGAGTGGGAGCTGGCTCTGCCTGGCGGCCCTGAAGAGGAAGATTTGTGTTTACATTACCCAGTCAATTCTGTATTTATTTTGGATATTAAGGAGTGACATAAAAGCTGCCGACATTAACCTTCAGGGGCAGAAATTGGCTTTAATGGACCCCATAAAAGTTATTATTGATGGCAGCTGCATGCAGCATCCCTGTGACCTCAGCAGAAGCCTCCACCGCTATCAATACTGTTGACAATTACTATTGACTAATGCAAGGCCGGGCATGGGTGGAGGCAGAGTCCAGTTCCCATGGCTGGAAGTTTCTGGGGACTGTGCTTTGCATTTGCATCTGGCAAGGAGTTCTGAGAACCTGGTTGCACATTTTTGTTGGCCTCAACTGCAAGTCCAACACTCTTGATGATTCAGATGCAGCCGGGCAAAGGGCTCACTCAGGCTACAGGATCAGAGAGATCCGAGTTCAAATTCAAGCTTTGCCGACTTGGTGACTCACTGGCTGTGCAATCCCTGGCAGGTCAGTTGGCCTTTCTGGAGCCTCAGTCTCCCATCTGGGAGATGGAAATACCATGGTATTGTCAGGAGGATGCAAGGCAATCAACTGCATCTGCGCAGCAGCTTGACACACCATAGGCCCTCAGTATGTCTTCCCCCTACTCCTGAAGGTGGCCACGCCGTGGTGTGCTGCTTCACATGTCCTGTGGAATCGAGCCCTGTTCTGAGGGTAAGATCTGAGTTCTCATCACAGAGAAAGGGGCCAGGAGGATGAACATGAGAGAAAGAGGAGGGCCGGGGGAGGAAGACTGAAGAGGTGGGGGGACAGGGAGCAGAGAGCTTAAGAGCCAGAGGGAAGGAGAGCCTGGCTCCAGCTCAACTAGATGAGGCCCACCATGTGCCCTTCACCTCTCTGAGCCTGTCTTCAGCTGTAAATTGAGGAGACAATGGTGTGAGCAAGAGTACTGTCAACCTCATCAATGGATAAGAGGGAGCCATTCCTATGGCTCATTTACTGTCAGTGTGAGTCACTGTCATTTAGACCCGAGTAGAACAAAGCTGTTAATGTAACTTCCAACTGGGAGAGAGTGGACAAATGCACGGGCACCATGGGGTGTCTGGGTTTGGGGAATCCACATCTGGAAGGGATGCAGAGGCCAGGGGCTCTTTGTTAGATTCCCATGCCCACCTCCTCTGCCTGCCCACCTTCCCTGAGTACAGTGAGGCTTAGAGTGTGGCAGCCAGAGCAGAAATGGATAATCAGAGGGAGAGGGGGCACGGCCAGGGGAAGCAGGCAGCCATTTCCCTGTCCCCATTATCAAAGGCTGAGGCTCTTCAGGCTCATTGATTGTGTCATTATCACCCAACAGAGGCTTAATTCAGCAGTAATTCCGCTCTCAGGGAATGTACAATAATGTGGGCGGTGTGCATCTCACTCCGCCATGACTTTATGAAAAAGTGATCATTTGTCACCCTAGCAAGAAGCTTGCTGTAGAGGAAATTCACTATAAGTAGGGCTACAAGAGTAAAGATTTTAGAGTTACACAGGCCAGAGCTCCAGTGCCATCTTGCTAGCTGTGTGACCTATGTAGGTTGTTTGACCTTTTGGAACTGCAGTCTCCTTATTTTGTTCAGGTGGTGGGGGGTAATAATACCTACCTCAAAGGGTTGTGGAAGGAGTAAATGAGACCAAATCACTAACGCAGTGAGCACTGTGCTTGAGGTCTGATAATCAGCAACTGGCTATGAACTGTTCATGCTGTTATTATCCTTTTCTTGTGCACCTTATCTTAATGTAAGCGCTTAGAATTACAGAATCCTAGATCTGAACAGGCCTGCGGATCATGCAGCTCAGCTATACCCAAAAAGTGTTCATTAGAACATGGACCCAAGAGGATGCTCTGGGAATAGAGGGTTCTACGCTCAGATCGATTTGGGGAGCGTGGCTTCTGTCCCTCCTTGGTAATTTATCCGATAGCATGCCCAGTAACACAGTTTAAAATCTCTGAAATGTCCTGCACAAAGAAACTGATGTAAATTCCTTTAACCCAGTGTTTCCTACATTATTTGACCACAGAGTAATCCTGCCATCCAAGAACTATTAATATTCTTAGAGTACAGTAAATTCTGATTTCATTTAAATCACTTATTTTATACATGAGGAAACTGAAGTCGGTCCAGAGAAAGGATCCAGCTTATCTGGTGCCACATCCTGGGTCAGCAATGGAACAGAAGCGTCCTGTCTCCTAATCAGACATCACTTTCTCTGCACAGGCCTCACACATCACATTGGTGCTCTGGCTTAGTGCATGGTGACGGTGGGGAGAGGAGAGGCTGCTGGCTGGGGTCGGGCCTGGGTGGGAAGGTAGATGAGGGAGTGCAGATGGCTCTCCACTGCAGAGGGGGGTAGCTCTTCAGGTGCTGGGCTCATTGGCCATCTCACGGCACTGGTTTGGGGTCAGGGGAGGAGAATGCTGCCAAGCCAGTATCCATGACCTGCTGTTCTCCTTCCCCTCAGACAGGTGCACAGGCTCCCTAGGAAAACCGCCATGTTATCTGGGAGGGGTGACAAAATGGATACAGAATTCTGCCGCCCTTGACTCTTTAAGGAGGTAGAGTTCCCAAATCTGACCATGACTTAACCTGGTCCTCTGCTAGATCCCAAATCTGGAATTGTGTCCTGTGGAACCTGGCTGGATCATCCTTTTCAGAGACTAATCCACCTAAACCTTCGACTCTGAAGCTAGAACTGGAAACCAGTAGGGGGCCCTGCTGCCAGGCTTGGCTCTTGCAGTTATCATTCACAAGGCCCTACCCACACCCCATCTTTGGGGTCAAAGCACTAGCAGACCCCCTCACTGGACTTCTGAGAAGCAAAAGCCTTACCCAGGCAGAGGCGCTGGACCCTGGTCTCTGCTACCCTCCCTAAGTCTTCACTGCCAGACTCCAGCAGGACCCTCCTCAGTGCAGACGTGGGTGGGTCTGCCCAGCTGCCTGAGGATGGGTGGGGCACAAAGTACAAGAGAAAGGGAGGCCCACCCCACTTCCCCCCAACCAGCAGCAAACTGCAGGCTGCAGCTAATTCAGAGCCCCTCAGGTCTGAGAGTGAGCAGGAAAATTCTGAAACCAGACTCCCTTTCCTCCTCCACAGGAAGGAGGCCTTGGAAGAAGGGGCTGCAGAGATGGGAGTAGAATAAGGAGTCCAGAACAGCCAGCACTGCCCCAAATCTGCAGGTAGGGGAAACCTAAAGCAAAACCTCAAGCTTTAAATCACCCCAACATGACGGTTTTTGTTTTGAAGCCTTCCTTTGATCAGCAGAAGATACTGGGTGGGGCAGCGCCCCAGGCGATTGCCCAGGGCTGCGGAGCCCCTGCAGGCTAGAGTCTGCAGGAGCAGGAATCAGGAGGATCAGTGAGGCTCAGGCCTTAGCAGACAAGCTGTGGGGGGTGGGTTCCAGCAATCCCTGGCTCCTCTGCTTCCTCACCAGATTAGGGCACCTTCCTAATCAGGAAAGAAAGAACAGAGACCTAATCTCTGTCATGTCACCAGTTGGTGGGTATTTCATGTGACTGTGCAAGAAGCTCTCACTTCTGACCACGGAGAGCAAAGCAATTTTCACCAACTTCACCAGAGCCCCACGCCATGGAGCAAACAATCAATGTGGTAACAGACCCGGTCCTGCGCCCCAGGTGCCTGGCACTATGCCCCAGGTGCCCGGCACAGGCCAAGGGGACCACTCACCGGTCTCGGTGTTCTCGTGCTCAGTGTCGGTGAGAGTGAGGTTGGAGTTGGCCCGGCTGGACAGGCAGGAGCTGCGGCCTGACCGTGTGCTCCGGCCCCACAGTCGCACAGGGTGATCAGGGGACAGCACGGTGTCAGCCTCCACGTCGGCATCAGAGCTGGCCCCCATGGAGTAGCCACAGTGGGGCAGGCCGATGTCTGTGCGGTACAGAGTCCCATGAGGCGGCGTCACCTCCCCTAGCCCCAGCTCACGTAGGGAGAAGTTGGCTCCTGGGAGGAAGCAAGGTGAGCTTGGTTAGGGTATTGCAGAGGGGAATCTCCTCACCAGTAGCCTGACCCCTCATCCCAGGACTCACTGCTGCCCTTTGAGCTCACTGTGCAGTTCCATGCCTCTCCTCTGCTGGATGCCTCCTTCCGCTCCTTCCCCACCAGCCAGAATCCTCCACACCCTCCAAGGAAGGGCCAACTCAGATGGCACCTCCTCTGTGGGGTCTCATCTAGCCCTACACCCTGTGCAGAAGCCACTGCTTTTTCCTCTGAAAGCTGCTGGCCCCAGTCACCTGGCACAGAATTCAGGACCTGACTCCTCCACTGACGAAGACCTCACCAGGGACAGGGACCATGCCGTCCTCATTCCTAAGTCCCTGTGCCCAGAAAAAACAATCTGCTACTTCGAGGAGCCCAATAAATGTCTGTTAAGTTAAATAGAGGGCCTTGGGTCTCCTCTTCCAGGCAGAGTGGGGACACAGTGCTGGCCAGCAAGGGGGTTAAAGTCATGCAATAGTTCCACAGTGCTTGGTCAATTACTGGTGCCCAAGCCTCCTCACCCTGGGGCCCCCAACCTCTGCTCTGCCTACACCAGCCCCTTCCCTACAATGCCCCCACCCACCATGATGAGTTCACCTCCCAGTCTCTCCATGATGTAGTCACTAAAAGGTTAATGTCAGCAGGCTCGGCACAGCAGGGGCCTCTGGGCTGTCCGGTGGCCAGTAAGACATTCTGACTGGCCAGGGTCTGGGCCAGGACCCAGATGTTAAATACTTTGAATATCACCCCTATGTGCCATGGTCTAGTCTGCTCTCCTCTTTTGCTCTCATTCTAAGTAGGAGAAAACTCCAAACTGGAGCTTACATTCTCTCAGTCTGTTTCCCACCCTTGATGCACACCACACTTCCTGCATGGCCAGTCTGCCCCACTCTGCTCTCCTTTCCCCACCCCTGTCCTGTTCACCCCCCACTTCACCACCCCCATCCCATATTCCTGTTGCTCTGGGCCAGCCCTCTCAAGAGAGACCAGTCACACATTATGAAGAACGACTGCTACGTTAAGTGAAAAATCAAATTTGTTTGCAATAGACAGCCCTGTCTGCACTGATTTCCATATGACTTCCCCTGCACATCCTTTCAAGCAGCCAGACTCAGTGTCAGTACGAGTGAGCTGAGACATCCCAGGACTAGAGAAATGCAAGGTGAGGGCTGACTCTAAGGGCTTGGTGATCCCGTTGAGTCTGCGCGCTGCCTCTGATGTGTAAGTTTAGATTTATTTTACCAAACATGAGACATCCTCCTGTTTGCTTTAAGTCTTTTTGGCCTCTTTCTTGAGGAGCCCAGGATACACACAGATTGACATCCCACCTCACCCAACATCTAGCTGAGCAATCTTGGGCTGGAGACATCGCCTGGGCCTATGTTCCCATTTTAAAAATGGGATGGTAGTCTATGACTGCTACCCTTAGGGGTTTTGCGGACCCAGGGAGGTAATGGGAGAGAGATTATTTTGCAAACAGCAATGCTCACACCTGCCTATGAGATGAAAATGCTTCTTGTGTTTGTTACTTACAAAGATAAGAAGGGGCTCCTTCTGTAGCCTCAGGTGCTAGGGTGGCATCCGGGTCAACCTGGACCTGCCAGGGCTCACTGAGCTGTATCACCATGGACAGGACAGAGCTGAAGAAAAGCTTTGATACCATTTGGTCCCTTCCCCTCAGGAAGACCCAGAGATGACAGTTAGTAGTAGGCCACATTTATAAAGTATCTGCTCTATGGCACTACTGTGTCAAGTGCTTTATTTGTAGTGCTTGTTAATTCTGACATCCTCCCATTGCCCAAGGGAAGAAGCTGAGAGTAGTAACAGTGGCAGAGCCTGAATTCAAATCCAGGCCTAATATTAGCATTTGAGCTCTTACCCACAAGCTGGGAAGAGAGGAAGAACCCTCATCTTTCAAGCTTGAAAGACAGCCTTGCTACCAAGTCAGGTTGCATATGGATCCAGGTCTGCGTGTTGGGGGGCAGGAGGGAACGGTAGGCTCTCAAGCTATATGGTTGTGTGTGTGTGTGTACCTCTGTGATCTTGGGCAAATGATTCAGCTTGGTGGTGTTGTAAGTATTAAATAACAAAGTCAAAACATATAAGTTACTCAGCACCATGCCTGGCTAGCCCTGTCTGTAGAAGGGGAGTGGACAGGGTGGAATCAGGGAGGCTGCATGGACACGCAGGAATTGGTAGGGGCCCATTGGGCATTGAAGAAGGGCGAAGGCACTGCAGGCAGAGAAACAGGAAGCGTGGAGGCACCAGGGGAGCGAGCATGTGTCATGGCAGGTGTGGAAATAATGAGCAGTCCTGTGGGTCTGGAGCATGGGTGGTGAGGTGGAGAGGCAGGCAATAAAATCATCTAAAAAGACAAATGAATTTTGGGAAAGCCCTACCAAGCCAGGTTAAGGAGCTCAGGGTAAGGGCAATGGGGAGCCATTTCCAACTTCACTGTAGCTGCAGTTCAGAGAATAGTTGATGGGGGGCAGCCCTGGGCAGAGAAAGTTATGGTCAACCCTCCCAGAGAAATGATAGTAGCCTGCACTGGAACAGAGGCAGAGGGGGTGGAGAAGAGAGACACATTTGAAAGGAATTCTGGAGTGGGATGGATAGACTGCAGTGTGTAGGAGATGAGGCGTGGGAGCCAGGACAGTCCCCAAATTAGCAAGTTTTTAGCTCTATCTCAGAAACAGCTTCCACTCAAGGTCAGGGCAGTGCTTGACACAAAAAGGTGCTGTTTGTTGAATGAATAAGTGAACAAGGACAAAACTGAAAACTAAGACTTATTCAGCACTTGGTATCAACTTACCACCGAAGCACGTCATCTCATTAGTCCTCATAACAATTCAGTGCAGCAGGGAGACTGCTCACGCCCACCCAGAGGGTGAGGACTGAGGCTCAGAGGAGAGCCTAAGGCTGTGACTTCAACCCCAGGCCACATGACACCACACAGAACCCAGGTCCTAGCTGCCTCATTATGCCTCCAGAGGAGGTGACCATGCAAATGAAGGAACTAAGAATGAACTACAGGGCAGGCTTTGACTAGATACTGGTGCCAAAGTAGCAGACTTGGTGTTGACGTGGTGCCCACGCCCCGGGCACACCTGCGCCCACACCTGCCCCGCGCTCTGCCCGTGGCCCGCCCTCACCTGTGCGGCAGAACTCCTCGGCCTCCTGAGGCACCATGTCCTTGATGCGGCTGCCGTAAGCGAGGCGGGCATCCTGGTCATAGGCCTTTAGGGTCTCACTGGAGCTGTAGGACTTCTGCGGGGCCTTGCCCTCCTCGCTGTCTGCGGGGGAGCCGGTGTAGCGGCGCTCCGCATCGCGGCGCCGGGTCAGCGAGCGGTACGGCTTCCTCTCCTTCACGTCCATGGCGTCCGGCCCACTCTCCTCCACATCCACGAACAGAGTCCTCGCTGCACTCAGGGCTGAGTGTTCTGGAGCTGGGGAAACGAAGAAAGGGCATGAGCTTGAGCCCCAAGAAGCAAAGACAACAGCCCGGTCCACCTCGGACCTCGATTCCACCTGCAACGCTGCAGAGAAGGGCCTCAGGCTCCAAGAGGTGAGGGAGGGCACAGCGCCAAGGCCACACATGCAGAAGCAGCCTAGGGGTCCTTGCATCCAGAGCCGCTAGTGACAAGTCCTGTCTTTCTGCTCCTTCACCTTTTCACCAGGAAGATGCCTCAGTCTGTCCCTCCAGCGGCGTGTGTCAAGGAAGCTAAAGAAGGCCACTAGTTTTCGTCATCCCTGCAGACAGGAATCACGTGTGTGTTCCCATCGTGTCCCAGCTGCTGCAGGGCCTTATGGGCTGCAGTGGCTCCTTAAGAATTTGTAAAATGAATGACTATATCCATTCATTTTGGGGTAAGCACTTTGCATTCATTATCTCATTAAATCAAATGAGCCAAGGTGTAAACAACCAATCCACACTATTGCCACCAGATAATTAATTACTTGCTTATTGTTTGTTTTCTTCCACTAATACATAAGCTCCATGAGAGCAGATGCTTTACCTGTTTTGCTCACTCCTGGTCTATCGCACCTCTAGTGAATCCTGCCACACCTGATACACATTGGGTTAATTAACTGGCCCACCAATCCCCATCTGCCAGTGGAGAAAAACATGGAAGGCCAGGAGGTGGCAAGTAACAAAGCCAGAACCTGAACCCAGCTCTGCTCCGCTCTAAAGCCTGAGTTTTTCCTATGCTGTTATGTCCCCTTCTTCTCACTCTCACTACACAGAAGTGCCCTTCCAGCTAGGCTGGCTCTGACCGCCACGCAGACTGGAGAGAGGCCCCCTTACCTCCAGACTCCCAGCTCAGCGTGGCACCACCAGCACCTGGGGAAGTTAGAGCGCCTGCCCCAGACGGCTGGGTGTTGCCAGGGTGTCTGACTGGTGGGAAGCTCCTAATCTCCCTTTTTCCTCTCTTCCTCCTCTTGACCGGTTTGCCCTAGACTGACACGCCATGACTTTAAAGCTGTCAAAGCACCCTCTTTATCCTTCCAAATGCTTTCCTTTGGCTCCGGGGCAGCCACAGGTCAGCACTGAAGGGAAGTAGAATATCCTGCGCGAAGTCTGATGGGAGCCCTTGTGTTTCCTGACACATACAACCTCCTCAGTTATTTCTTCCATCGTCCCACTTTCCAGAGCAACATGGGCACACAAAACACTCCGCTGTGTAACTGTCCTTCCGGAGAAACCACGGAGCCGGATCGGCAGTGTCGGCACGGGGCTCCGGGGTGGGGGTCAGCCCACTGACAGCCGGGGAGGTGGGCCTGTCCAGGAGGGCAGTGGCGACCCAGTGCCTGCCAATGCTGCGATGGAGGAGTGCAGGGAATCTTGTGATTTTTTAAGACAAGCTACAAATGTGGACTTAGATGTAAAATGTATCATTTTTAAATGCTATCCATTATTATTTTTTAAAATTTCAAAATACTTCACAGGCCAACCAATACATACTGATGGGTCATTTTGGTCTGAGGACTAGTGGTTTCCAAGCTCTGCCTTTAATCATGGACATCTGAGGCATCCCTTCAGCCTGCAGACGCTCTCTTCCCTCCCCAAACCCCAAGGGCTCTGTCCTGGGCAGGCCTTACCTTGGCTCCAATGCGAACTCTGTCCTCCTTAAAGAGCTCTCCAGACCACCTCACATAGGTGACTGGTCCTAACCTGAAAAGCTGCCTCACTTTGCTCAGCAAGGGAATGTCTGAGGTTACCGCTGGCTGTCTTGGGATGTATCATGGGCCCCAAGAATCTACTGTAGCCTTTCCTTTACATGTTCTCTATGATTTTAAAAGAGTGCAAACATTTGTGATTTTATTGGTGCCTTGTAATAACCATGAAGCATATAAGACAATGATTTTCACCCCCATTTATACATGGGGCAACAGTGACGCAGAGGCATACAGCCTCCTGCCCAAGGCCGGTGGCAAGTTAGTGGCAAAGCCGGCAATACTAAACAGACGACAGTGCCTCAGGGCTGTAACGAGAGCCAATTAGCATGGGAGGACCACTTCTTAAAACACCCCTGGGCATTAGTGCTGGGACAGGAGTCTGATCCAGGATCCAAGGAAATCAAATCTTACTGAGGCCCAAGTTGAGAGCTCGCTCCTACCTCTGGGCAGGGACAGACAAGATGACAGTGTCCTGAGTGCCGGAGGGGAGGGCACAGGGAAGACTGGTGATGCTACCTTTTTCAAATTCATCACTTGAAAAACATCTCATATTGTGACTTGAACACACATTTATGTATGTAAGTGTTGTGTTTAAATACATAAAATCAAAATAAGATTCATACCGAAGTTACTGTAGAATGAGCAATGAACTCTGAAATTTCCTATTTCATTGTCTTTAAATCTTTTTTTTTAAAAGGCTGATTATGACTCCCCAGACTGATGATCCAACAATAGCTTTTGATCCAACAATAGCTTTTGATCCAACAATAGCTAATTTGGATGAGGATTTACGGTGACTGCTGTCTAGCTCCTGTGACCTCTGGCCTTTCACCTCCAACCCATCCCTGGGTGATAATGATGGTAATAGTAATAAGTGTAAACACTCAAGTAATGCTAGCCATTATTAATAGTAGTCACTGATAATTCACAATATTAATAATGTATAAATAATAGCCAATATAATATTAATAGTAGCTAATACTTACTGAGTACTTACTTTTACTAATTCTATATGTGGAAACATTTTAATGCTTACTTCAATCCAGTGATATAGGTGCTATGTCTGCAAATCACAGGTGAGAAATTGCACAGTGAAGTATCCTGCCCAAGCTTACACAGCTTGTGAGCGGTGCAGCCACAGTCTGACCCAGGCCGTTGAACTCGGCACATGGATATAACCGCTAGAAAGTGTCGCCTTTACTCGCTGTGCCAGGTGAATTTCCTATGCTCAGATCAGGCCACTGCCCTGCTTACACCCCTCTTGCAGCCCTGCAGAGCCTTCAGGGTGAGTTTCAGGTTCTCGGTCAAAACGTTGTTCTATGTGCGGCCTGTCTCACTTCCTCCTCACTGAGCCACTTTCTGGACCTTATTCTGTGCTCTCTCCACCTCTGTGCTTGTTGCTCCATCATAGGATAGCCGTCTAACTAGGTGTCTGCCTCCTAACTAGGTGTCTGCCTCGCTCCTGGACTGTGGTTCCAGGAGGGCAGGTCTGGTATCCACAGAACTCATAAAGCATCTGCGGGGGAAATAAATGAATACACTTCAGCTCTTCTTACCAGTTAGTCTTAAGTAATATAAAATATTGGTAGTTCAATTGAGGTAAATATGTATGAGGTACATCTAAGATGGAATTAAATGCATTGCTTAGAAGCGTTCTTTTAAAAATTTAAAGGCAGCTTGGGTTTGAAGTACATGCCCCCACGTAGCAGCTGTGTGACCTCGGACGTGTTATTTAACCACTCTGTGCTTCAGTTTCTTCATCTGTAAAATCGCACCAACCTCTTGGGGTTGTTCTGAGGATTAAATGAATGAATACATGTCCCTGAAACATAGGGTTGCCGATACATATGGGTACTGAATATGTTAGCCATTATTATTATCAGAAGAAAAACCCCACATTTTATTTTTAAAAGGCACACTTTAGAAGTCCCCAGCTAGGTGTCAGTTATAACTGGAGAAGAAACAGCCCCTCAGAAACATATGTTAATAAGGCTGAGACACATTTTAGGCTGTTAAATTGGTGGATGATGGTCTTCTTATCAGCGTGTGCCTGCTGACTGGCTGCGCTGGCTGCAAGGCAAAGACCCAGCAACGACAAATTGTTAAGAACACAGCCCCAAACTCATGTCTTCCCTGGCACAAAGCAGAGGCAGGGAAAACATGTGCCTTGCTCCCATTTCCCTTCACCTTTTTCCATTTTAGAGGTGTCAAGTAATTCAGTAAATATTTATTTTTTTCCAACAGATGGGTGGTCAGTCATGGTTCCTATGGCCTTTACTAGAGAGAGAAAGAAGGGGTTGGGATGTGAGACGTGACAGTTCCAGAGAAGCTCCCTGGAGCAAGGGTCTGTGGGGCAGTGGTGCTGAGACCCCGGCAGGGGCAGGAGAGAGATGTTGGGGAAGGGTGCCTAGCTCAGACCCTGCGACCCCATCCATGGGCTGAAGGACAGAAACACTGGCACATGTGTGTTGAAACGTGTCAGTCCCTCCTTACCTGCTGACCAGTGGTTCCCCGCAGCCTCTAAATCCACTAGCCTGACTCTTCATAACTCTCCTTCCACTTCTCACAGCCCACAGGACAACCCACTACCCCCACTCCCCTCTCTCCCAGGCACTTTCTATTTCTGCCTCATGGAGCTGCCAGCCGTATCTCAGACCTCCTCACTCTGAGCCTCTGCATATGTTGGTCACAGGGTTCACCTAAGGGAGCCACCTGTAGGAGGTGGGGGGCAGAAGGGTGTAGGAGAGGGTGAGAGTGCTGCTTCTCTGCTGTCTCCCTGCTTTATAGACCTTCGTCCACTCCATCTCCCACCAGGGGGCCCTGCTTCCAGGCCTCCAACTTTTATGGGGTTCTGTGAACATCCTTCCCTGTCCTCCCCAGCCCTCCCTGTTCCAGGCCCGGGGTGTCCCAGTTTCCTGCTGCAGATGGACTCTGGGTGTCCCACCATCCTGGTTGGCTACCTTCACCTGCCCACACCTGTATCTCTTTATTCAAGGCTGCTCATTTAAACCATCTGTGGTGAATTCCGTTTCCTGTGGGGGTCCTGCCTGGTGATGCCCCTTCACCTCTTACTCTTGGGTTCACTTTCAGTAACCACAGTTTCATCACCATTGAGCTAGTGACACCAATAGCTCTCGCTTACTCAGGGTGCACGACAGGCCAGGCACTGGGCTAAGTACTTTGGATAGATGTCACCATTGAGTTGTCACCATTCCTAGTCTTTGTATTGGTCCCATTTTACTGATGAAGAACCTAAAGCTTAGAGAAGTTAAATAACTGGCTTAAAACCACATGGGCAGGAATTGAATCAAGAGCTGGATCCATTCATTGCCAAATCTTCCTTCCCACAGCCATCTGCCATGTGCAGTGATAGAAAGAATGAGCTCCAGGTTTGGACCTGGTCCAGCTCCAGCCACTTTCTGGCTGCGTGGCCCTGGGCAAGTCCCTCGCCCCAGGACGCGGGGTTTGTTAGGTGCTTTGTAAACCGTAATGCACCTTATTCGTATAAGCACATGGGATTGGAGAATTATTGCTATTAATGCCATCACAATCATCTTTACTGCTTTGGTGTTCTTTCCAACCAACAAATCCCATAACTGCTTTAGACATAGAGTGAATCAAGCAGTTGAGTATGTTCTGGGAAGTCAAGTAGCACACACACCTGAAGAACATGCATGACTAGCAGCTCAGTCATTGCAGGCCTCAGGCTAAGCATGAGGGTCTGACTGTGGCCCCACCTAAGGTTTACAACCAAGACCAAGGGCCAGTGGACCCCACGGGAAGATGCTGGCAGAGACCGTGTATGCGCGACGGGTGAGACCCTGGCCCTCTCTCGAGGCGTGGCTTGCTGAAACCCTTCTCCAGGTAAAACCCGAGCACCACAAAGGTGCCTTCAGAGAGTTCATTTCCATGCCCTGTTACAGACCAGTCTTGTGCTGGGCCCTGGGCCCAGAGATGAGCTGAACGCCAGCCCCGCAGGGACAGCTCACTGTCTCTTCTGGTGTCAGCCACAGGGAACAAGGATGAGAGCTTTGCTAGAGCACGAACTACAGGCAGTTGTACAGGTTGCTCCTCATGCTGACATGGGGTCATTTCTGGTGTCTGTACGGGGAAGGAGAGTGGACTCAGGACAAGACAAAGGCAGAAATGTGGATGCACTGACCACTGTGCTCTGCGCTCGACACGTAACCTGCAAGGACCCTGGTGACCTCTGGTCTGAGAGAGCAGGCTACATGACCCGGCAGAGTGGTCGCGTTCACACAGCGAGAGACAGCACTGGGATTGCCTCTAAAATCCACATTTTGGGGTTTTTTCTTTTATGCGGAGCTGGGCTTGGATGGATCTGGAAGGTTTGAATGTGTGTGTGAACGCGGGGAGGCCTGGGAGACCCACAGTGGTGATGGTGGTCGGGGTAGCATTTCAGACAGGAAAGGAGGTGATAACAATAGAACACCCACTGTCATTCGAATACCCACTCGTGTGTCTGCCAGGGGCTTCATATGGATTGTTTCTAATCCCCACAACATGTATGCAGTTAGATACTACCCTCTTATTTTGTATTTTCTCTTGTCTTACAAATGAGGTAACAAGTGCAAAGAGAAGGTGATTTGCTGTAGGTCACATATCAGGGTCTGGATTTGAACCAGAAGAGAATATTTAAACCTGAAGAAAGGAGTTCTACACCTAGTACTGTAAGTTAATTCATTTGGCAAATAATTGCTAAGGACCTTTTCTGTCCTAAATGCTATGGAAGCAGCATGGAGATAACACACTGAGCACCCTCCTCTTGTCCCCCTCCCCCCTTCTCCCACTTCCCCTCCTCCCCACAACACTGTAACCTACCCGGCTGTTCCAAGTCTTGTATGAGGTCTCAGTGGAGAAGACCAGGGAGCTTGCTACTCCTTGGAGCTTCAGAAAGACAGTGGGTGAGCCAAACAGGGAGGGCGGGAGGGGAGGTCACCATAGGTCCCTAAGCTAGGCCTAGTGGGCCAGAGGTGAAGACACAATCAGGGACCACTGCCCAGAGGCAGTGACATCTGAACCATGACCCAAGGATGTCGTGTGGAAACAGGCCAGGCTCGGCAGCTGAGGTGTGGAGAGAGAAGCCTAAATCTGAGGCTTTCCAGCTTCTCTGACCTACATACAGTAACCAGGCATTTACGTCACAATCCAGTACACACATCAAACTGTAAATTTCTAACCAAAACAAAAATTCCAAAAACTATGCCTAACTTTTCCTCAAGAGAGAAACCTGGTATCTTCTATTTTACTCTAGTCTACTAAAATAGAATTATGGGTGGGTTGCCAGCCTGCAGTTGGAAAACACCTCCCTAGCTAACACCGTGGATGAAAGTCAAAGGTGGGAGGGCATTTTGGGACGGCCCAGTCATTCCTGAGCTCGAGACTCCAGGGAGGGAAAGGGGTTCAAGATAAAGCTTGAGAGGCAAGGAGTGAGCAGCCTGGTAGAAAGAAAAGGAATTTCCATGAATGATTATAATACAAGTGGACAACAACATGTGATTGTGCATGTGGCAGAAAGCCTTGATCTTGAGATCGCTGGGGAGCATGTGGGCCAGCTGTTTCTCAGGGGCTGGGATGGGTGGGAGGTGGTTGGGGGTGGGGGTGGGGACAGGATCTGGACCGGAAGAACAGCAACGGCGTAGGACCGAAGGAGAGGAGAGGAGATGGGGCAAAAAGCTTTTGACGTACAGGGAGAAGCTCAAGAAGCAAACGTGGGCCCTTTACTGGGGCACCAGCAGTGTTTATGAGGGGCAAGGGCCTGGGACATTCTCAGGGAGACTTCATCAGAAGTACAGCACTGCTGAGGCCCCTGGGCCCCCGCCAGGGCTCTCGGGGGAAATGGGGGCTGTGACCACCCTGGGCTCCCTGGAAACCTCAGAAACAGCCAGGACAACCAAGAAATTGTTGGAATTCCTAGTGGACTAAAGGTTTATAATTTTTCCTTAACATAAGCACATGGTGATATTTTTAGTTCTTTGTGTGTCAAACAGGGCCCATAAATATTTCAGAGCTAGAATGTGTTCTATGAAATACAAGCCCTGGGCAGTATCTGTGTGTGTGTATGTGTGTAACATCATCATGCATTTTTTGATGCCTTAGTCCTTCAAAATCTGGCCTTGCAAGTCCTTTGTTTTAAACTCCAGTGTGATATGAAGGCGAATAGGGTAGGAAGGGCACCTGATCTATGCCAGGTAACTGTGCTGGGCTGTTTGAACCATAGAAGCTATACCCACTTTACAGACTTGGAGACTGAGGTTCAGAGTGGCAAAGTGATGCTCAAGTTCACACAACATGCCCAGCCTGGAATCTGGGAGATCTGGCTCCCAAGTCGGTACTCCCTGCTGCACATTTCTCTGGCCTGTCCCTTCAGGGAATTCCTTGCCCTTTTAAACAGACAGTAGTTATAATAACGGTGGCTAATAGCAAGCTCTTTGCATGCATTATCTCATTTAATCCTCACCATACCCCTAAACCATCCTCATTTTATAGATGAAAAGCCCAGGATTTAAAGAGGTTAAGTACCTTGCCCAGAGGCTCACAGCAAAGATACAGCAGAGCCTGAGTCTGTAGGACCCTCAGGCTCAAGGTTTGAATCAGGACCTGTACTGCTTCCCACCCAGGTCACTCCTTATTCTAATTTGCTTAAACATTCTCTGTGTTCTTTCCATTTTTTCTTTAGCAGTATTAATTTCTCAGATAAATGAATTAGCCCCTGACCTGGGCTTCTGGGAGGAATGCTTTTCCAGCTGCTTCTCAAAGTGTGCCCTGCACAGGAGGGCAGCACTGTGGGCCCGGGAAAGGGCTTTCTTGGGCTCCAGGTGGAGTGTGGCTATGTGCCCAGCCTGGCTGTGGGGACATCCCTAATCAGCGGCTGGCAGGCAGGTGACAGATGGTGCTGCTGCCCTCAGGGGCCATCTTGCCCTTCTGTTGGAGGGCTGGTCATGGGCCAGGGTTTGAAGGCAGCGGTTTCTGTGCAGGCATTGCTCCTCTGATCCCGCTCGGGTTGAGCTCTCACCAGAGCCGCCCCACCCCCTCAACGGGCTGAGACGCACAGGCCCGGGACAGGACTGGCCCTCGGCCGGCAACAGGTAGCACAGGGGCTGTGTTTTACAGATTCCTCCATTTACATTCTTCCCCTCCCAAAGCCACCTACCAGCCAATGATTCCTCTTCCCAAATGGTGGCATCTCAGTGTCAGAAAATGTATTTACTATTGTATGATGCAAAGTACCATCAAAGGTCAGCTGGTTCATGTACCACTGATGTTCGAACCGCCTTGGTCCAGTCCTTACCAGTTGCTCACACCCTATCTAAAGCTGGGACATTTACTATCTCCAGGAACAGCTCTGAAATGTGCTTCCTGACATGGACCCCTGCCTCCTTTTAGCTGCCTTCCGTAGGCCTCAGCTCTACACCTTGGGGTCTCAGGAAATAAGTCCAATGGTTGTGCTGTGGCAATAGCTCTTCAAGACTAAAGATGGACCCTGGGTGGTATGGCTCAGTGGGTTGAATGTTGTCCCACAAACTGAAAAGTCACTGGTTTGATTCCCAGTCAGGGCACAAGCCTGGGTTGTGGGCCAGGTCTCTGGTTCGGGGAGTGCGAGAGGCAACCAACTGGTGTTTCTCTCCCTCTCCATCTCCCTCCCTTCCCCTCTCTCTAAAAATAAATAAATATATATTTTTAAAAGACTAAGGATGGGCTAGTGTGTATGTACTTCAGTCTTCTCCCAGACTGATTGTTATTCCTAGAATTTTCAAGCCTCACCTTTCCAGTGAACTTTCCATGGGTTCATCCATCCATATTCCCTCTTTGTCATCTAATGAGGCTTTGTAAGATCCAGGGCAAGATTTGAGGACAAGGAGTTGGACCACATGAAGTCAGAGGGACAGACACATTTACAGGTGATTCTAGAACAGTGAGTAGAAAAGACCAACTCACAGAGACAGTCTGGGGGCAGAGAGGGGACACCAGCTCAGGTGAGGTGGGCAGCAAAGGCTGCCTCAACGGGGTGACACCTGAGCTGAGGCTGAAAGGCTGAGGGGGGGTTAGCCTGGGGATAGGAAGAGGAGGGTGCTCACACAGGTCCACATGCCTTTCATGCTGGGTTGGCTAGAATCCCTGGGAACCTCTTGGTACAGTAGAAACATCTCCCATGCACCTGTCTTGCCTGCACCTAACAGTATCCTCACAGGGAAGCCCAACCCCACATGGCTTTCTTGGAAGCACATCTACAGAGGCCCCAGGCTGAGCTGGCTGTTTGCTGGGACTGAGTTTCTTCAAGAACAACAGCTTGAGCAATGGTCTTCTGCTTTAGCCCCCCCTGAAAGGGACCCCTTTCCTTCTCCCTAGAAACCCCCCCCCCCAGGGTAAAGCCTGAAGCACAGGCTATTAGAGTGCTAATTCTTTGCGAAAAGTGCACAAGGGCCCCGTACACTCCTGATTTTCTATGGGCTTTTTCTGGGACCATATTAGGAGATAATCAGAAGGAGGGGAGAAATAGTTGGGTTGATTAATTGCACATCCCCTACTGTGTCCAAGGCTTAATCTGCAGTTACCAGGGGCTCCTGCATTAAGCCTCCACTCTCGGAGGGGAAACCCGGTGCCACAGGGAGCAGGGGTTAGTTTGAGGCTTCTGAAAATGGCGAGACTCTTAGTTTTAACACTAACTCCCCCAATTCACATGAGCCCCCTAGACTCAGGAAGGTAGCGACTGCATATGCTCTTGCAGGACTGCTCAGGGTTCTGTGTTTATAGAGAGAAGGGAGCTGAGGCTTGGGAAGCTGTGACTTACTGAAAGCCACATGCAGCAAGTGCAGACCCAAAAGGGATCAGCTTCCTGGTGTTTCCTTTCATGGCCTCAGTTTTCTCTCCTGCAACATGGAGTGGTGAGGGGTGGGGGGTCATGCATAATCCATGTTTGAGGGCTGCCTTTAAGCTCCCAAACATACACACACACACATACCTGTGCACACACATGTGTGCACACGCGCGTGCACACACAGACACACAGACACACACACACCATGGGTTCAAAGTACTCTTTCAAGAGCCAAGAGTTCTGTACGATGCAGTGACTGCAGGGCACCTTGGGGAAGTGCCTAAAGGGGTTCTGACAGCAGACAAAGCTTGTTAGCCAAGACGTCCCAGAAAGGGATGTCCAGGAGAAAGCAAGGGCCATAGCTATGGCTTTGGCAGACTTTCACTTACATCTCTGTGTCCTCAAGCCTCAAAAAATTAGAGAAAGAGGCTCATAATGATGGGAAAACCCTAATTGGCTAAAACTGCTGCCATTTCCAATAATTAAAGGCAGACTTAATAGATATTACGGCCCTCCTTCCAGAAGCTGGGTGGCCAGGCGATTTTTATTTCAATAATTAGCTGCTGTAAGTGACAAAGAACTGGAGACAGATAAAGGCAGGGCCAGTCTCTCACAGAGCTGATTGCGCCCAGGGTTCCACATGCCTAATCAAGCCTTGCGGCTCTCCTTCCTTTCATCCAGGGCCTCAAAGGACTTCGCCATCGGTAATTAAGTCTCCTAAGTGCTGTCAAGAAAGTGATTCTCCTTGGCAGTCTGAGCAAAGAAGAGGCTGCTAGGGTGGAGGTGGGGCAGGCAGGCGTGTGGCCCGCCCCCAAGGTGGGGCACGAGAGCGAGGAGCTGGTCCAGCCCCTGAGACTGGGCCCTCTCAAGCCTTTGGCCTCTGTGCATCGCACCTCCAGAAGGACGACTGCAGGCCCCGTGGCTTTGCTGGCCACTTCCTGTTGAGGCTGGTTCAACCTGCCCCAAAGTGGAAACAGTCTGGAGGGCTACCCAAAGTCTTTCTGATTTCTCAACCCAGACAGTTTTGGGGGTGGGGGTATATTTGATAGACATGCCCATTTAGACAGGAGTAATTCAAACACTGTGCTCTAGATTCTTAGAGTGAGGAGGGGGCATGAAGGACATAGTTGCTCAAGCCCCATGTGACAATCGGACTCCCTCTGTGTCTGCACAGACCTCAGCAGCCTCTGTTTGGTCTTCTAACATGCTTCGTCCTCTAAGCTTGGCCTCAGACAGCTCATTCTGACAACAAACTTGAATTTGCTCCCTTCAAGAAGAGGCTTCCCAATGGCCCTAACTCTGTCTTAGAACCTGGCAGACACACCCATTTCCTCCTCCCCAGATCAAACTCTCTCCTCCCCTGGCCCTGGGAAATGGTGAGGCATAGCCGTGAAAAACACAAGCTTTCCATCAAAAGCACAACCTAAAAGAGGAAACATCGATAAATTGGACCTCACCAAAATTCAAACCTGTGCTCTGTGAAGGAATCCATGAAGAAGATGAAAAGACAAGCTATGGAGTGGGAGAAGATATTTGCAAGCCCATATCCAACAAAGATCTAGCATCTAGAATCAACAGTAAAAAAGCCCCCAAAATGCAATTAGAAAATGGCCAAAAGATATAAACAGATATTTCGCTCTTGAGGATGTACAGATGGCAAATAAGCACATGAAAAGCATCATTGATCATTGGGGAAATGCAAATGAAAGCCACAATGAGGGTGATACAGATGAAAACCACAGTATCATCACACACCTACTCCAATGGCTAAAATAAAGAACAGTGGTAACTCTAAGTGGTTGCAGGGATGCAGAGAAACTGGTTCACCCATATACTGCTGGTAGGAATAACACTCCTGGTCAGAATATAAAGTAGTTCAGCCTCTTTGGAAAACAGTTTGGCACTTTCCAATAAATTTAAACATGCAATTACTGTACAACCTAGTAACTGCACTCTTGGCATTTATCCCTCAGAAATGAAAATTTATGTTCACACAAAAATCTGTACAATGTTCATAGAAGCCTTATTCATAATAGCTAAAAAGTGGAAACAGTCCAGATTTCCTTCAAGAGGTGAATGGTTAAATAAATGGGGGAATACCATGGAATACCACTCAATGATAAAAAGAAGTGAATTAATAATACAAATGAATCTCTGGGGTAGCGTGCTGAGTGAAAAAGAGGCCCATCGCAAAAGGTTACACACTACGTGATTCCATTTATAGAACATTTTTTGAAAGGACGAAGTTTTAGAAATGGAGAACAGATTGGTCGCTGCTGAAGGGGCAGCGGGGGGGGGGGGGAAGGAGGGGCGACAATAGGAGGGCAGTGTGTGCTTGTGGTGAAGAAGAGGGTTACTACCTCGACTGGATCCACTAGGCTGCAGAGACAAAGCAGTAGAAAGTAAACACGCATGCACAGAAGTACAAGTAAGACTGGGGAAATTGGAATACAATAATTGGTGTTTATAAATGTTCATATCCTGGTTGTAATCTGCTCTTTCACTAGAATTTTTCAAAATATTACTAATGAGGAAAAGTGGGTAAAATGTACCCGGGATATCTGTGTGTTATGTTTGTTACAACTGCATGTGAACTACGGTGATCTCAATAAAAGTTTCAATGAAGAATAGGTTTTTGGAGTCAGGCAGATGTGGGTCCGAACCTTGAACATATTATATGCTTCTAGTGCAACTTTGGACACATAAGGTCTTTGAAACCTCAGTTTCCTCACCTGTGAAATGGGGATCGTATCTACCCCATTCTTCAGGGTTGTCTGGAGGTTTACATGAGGCAGTCAATGGAAATGTTTGACTCTGTACTTGGCACATATATAAAAACTTAATAAACAGCAGAGGTAAATGCTGTATTATTATCCAGGATACACATTTCTGTGCCTCGTCCTGATCCCACCCACCTAGCTTCCACCCAGCCAGCCATCTCGGGAAAAGTGTCTTTTGGTCAACGTCGCTCTTTGAAACACCAGGGTTGCGGAACGGAGTCTGGTAATAGTCTCATTACCAGAAACTGCTGTGGCAAGATTGTGGCAGCTATGATTCCTAGCTGTGATGCCACACTTTACATGCTGTTTGTGGCCCATTGCTTGCCATTTATTTCCTAGGTCATGTCTTTATTTCCCCAAAGAGGTAGCAAGCTGCTGAGATTCACATTCACCTACCAATTCTTAAGCATCTACTATGCACAGGCCCTAATACTGATGTGAACACCAGCGGGGGAGCATCACACATCGATGACAAAATCCTCGGGACGACGCTGGGAGATGGGAATGGGGGTAGAGTGCTATAGCAGCACTGCCTCACCAGACCCACACTGTGCGTTGTGTCAGCTCCCACACTGAGTCCACGGTTGGCCGCATGCCCTGCATTGGCCAAGGGGCAAGGGGAACATTAGCAGGCACGAATCACAGACATGAAAACCCCCTGAGTATTTGGGCTTGCTATTTTTGGAAAACATCCATCATATAAAGAGAACCAGGCTGGCCAACTTGTTGCTTCAGACACAGGGCCGAGCCAGCCAGCCCTGCGGAGATTGCAGCTGCATGAGTGAGTCCGAGGACGCTGGCTGAACCGCCTAGCGCTGCCCAGCCCGAGTCACTGACCCTCGGAAACAGGGACCAATAAATGGTCATTGTAAGCCACCATGTTTTACAGGGATATGTTACATAGAAAGGCTAACTGATACAGGTATTATTACAACTTCCATGTCATAGATGAGGAAACTGAGGCTCAGATCACTAACGTACCTTAAAAAATAAGAGGAAATGTTATGAGGACAGTAAGGGTAATGCCTAATGTTTAAACAGTGCTTCAGAGCTTATAAATTTCCTCTTCATTATTGTACAAGTTAATCCACCATCCTGTACCTCTCTTTGGGGGAACTTATCACCATTATATTCATGTTTCAGTAGTTGTTTAATTATATGCTCTAAGAAGATGGGGTCGTGTTCATTTGTCTCAGCATCAAATCTTAAACTTCAAGCCTTGCAAATAGTAGGCACATAATGAATAATGACTAACTGAATAAATGCACAAGTACCTCTGAGTAGCTATGTGATGATCCTATTATTGTAGATAGAGACTGTTTTAAAGTCACAGAGCTAGCAAGAGGCAGGCGTAGATGCAGCCCAGGTCTTTTGACTCCAGGTGCAAAGGTCTGCCTTAAATTCTCTGTGCATCCCGAGGGGAGAGAGACAAGGAAATGAATAACTAACCCACAGTTAGGAGGGAATGTGGTTGGATGACTTCCACATGTTTAAGGAATGCCAATCCCCATGCTAAGGGGATTCCAATCAAACCAAGCTCACAGCTGGAGCAGCAATGTTCTGCAGTGTGAACCTCTGTGCCTGAGATCAGAGATGCCTCCTACCACAAACTCCATGAGGACTTGTACCATCCAGCCCCCAACCCCCATGGGAGCGCCCCCAATCAGATGCAAAACCACCAAGCAAACACAGGAACGCTGAACAGCTCTGCCCCCGGCCAGGGGCCCTGGACTCATGTTCCTTAGGGAGGGCCCAGCAGATGTTAGCGCCAAGCTCTGCATTCTCCTGTTCCAGAGGCCCCCTTCCCTCTCCCCTGCTGCTCAATACACAGAGGTGACATTCTCAGAATGCCCTTAACCATTCTGGCTCCCTGAACCCCAGACTCCACCTGAGGGGCTCTGTTTGCGTTCCCAGCAGCCACCAAGAACAGAACAGATGCCATGCTCCTCTACAAACCACCAGGCTGCCCAAGCATGGGGCTGGACTCCTATGGGGGCTCGGTGGCCGCAGCTGCCTCTCAGATTTAGAGGAGCCCTGAGCCTGTCTTCTCCGTGGGGAAGCTCTGGCCCTTGGCCCTCTGCGCGCTAATGTTACACCTGGGTCACTGCAGCCTGACTTCCTGGCCAGACGCTCGCTTTGTTCTCTTGATTGTAGTCCTAAATCTGTTTTCATTAAAAACTTTGCCTGTCACTCCATTAATTCTGCTTTTTAGGGTTGTTAACTGGACCAGTCTTTGAGGCTACTCCAGCTAAGAGGGAAAGTGGAGTAGGGCTGCTTGCTTCTTTCCAGGCTGGCCCCCAGCAGGGTTACAGGATCCGGGTCCAGCCCTGCCTGGCCTCTGCTAGCCAGCAACAACCCAGATCTGGCTAGTACAGCGTTTCTAATGTAAAGCCCTTTCACATTTCCAAAGTCACCGAGACACCGTCATGCTGTGAGACAGGCAGAGTGTGATCATCACCACCTCCAGCTTGCCGGTGAGGACATCCCCCAGAAGAGAGAAAGCCAAGAAAAAGCGGCCAAGAGCATCAAGAGCTAGGGTTCCAATCCCAGCTCTGCCACTGCCCAGCTGTGCGCTCTGGGCACATTATTTAACCTCTCCACCCCTCCAATCTAAAGTGAGACAATAATTGTACCTAACACACAAGGCTGTTGGGAGGACTGAGTGAGTTAATATGTGCAAAGTACTTAGGACAGGCTTAGCATTTGGCTATTATCATTACTGTTACTATTATTATTGTAAGGTATATTTGACTCTGGCCCGGATGCAGTTCTAGGTTTCTACAGCCCACTCATACCCCTGTATTAAGACATGAATGGCCCCATGCCCTCACCAGTGTGGCCAGGTGGTTGGTTATCATCCTGCAAAGCAAAGGTTTGCTGGTTCAACTCCTGGTCAGGGCAGATGCCTAGGCTGCAAGTTCAGTCCCCAGTTGGGGCGTGCACAAGAGGCAACAGATTGAGGTTTCCAGTCAAGGTTTCTCTCTCACATTGGTGATTCTCTCCCTCTCTTTCTCCTTCCCTTCCCCTCTCTTAAATAAATAAATAAAGTTAACAACAACAACAAAAGACCTGACTGGCCCTGCTTAGCATTATTCATTCATTCAGTCAGTCACTGAGCAGATATTTACTAGGAGCTTACTATGTGCCCAGATCTGTGCTTGGGTGCATAGTGAAGAGGGTTTGGTTCTTGTCCCAGACAAACAAAAAAGACACTAGTGTGTGTTTCTTTTAATCCTCACCCCAGGGTATGTTTGTTGATTGTACAGAGAAAGAAAGGGAGGGAGGGAAAGAGAGAGAAAGAGAGACAGAGAAAGGAGCACTGATTGTTTGCTTCCTCTGTGTGCCCCGACCTAGGATTGAATACACAACCTTTTGGCATATGGAATGACACTCCCACGAACAGAACCACCTGGCCAGAGCAGAAAAGACACTAGTTTTGAAAAGGTGTGTTCCACTTTGAATCTTGGCACTGCACTTACTATGTAAGAGCCATTGGAGAGGCATTCCGGGCCTCACGTTCCTCATCTGTAGATGAGGCGTTACTTATATCCCTGCCATCCTGCCTCTCCAGGGGACCCACATGGTCCTCTGGGGGCCTGGGAGGGAACATGTGACCGAGCCTTCTCAGACCGGAGCCCTGGCCCTCCTCTAGCTCTGGCCAGCGGGGGAGGAGAGATGAGCAGTCCCTGAAGTGATGACCTATGTAATGGTCAGTCACTGTGCAGGCCCCTGCTTTCCGGGAAACCCGAACCCTCTTCAAAGAGGGTTTTAATTGGCTTAGGCTCTGTGCTTGCTCCAAGGGAGCATCACAAAGCAGGGATTAGCCCGGGGGAGGGCCAGGTCCCACAGATAGGCCAGAAGGCTAGAAACCCCCCATTTGCCTGACCTTCCAGAATGTCTACCCTTCAGCCTGATGGGGGGTGGGGGGGTGGGGCGGGGGTTAGGGAGGAGCCTGTTGCCTTTTCCTTCTCTTCCTATCCCATGAGTGCAAGCGAAGGGTGTTTAAATCAGAGCCTTGAGCTAGCAAGCAAACAGAAAGAGCCTGCAGAATAATTTTTAGCACAGTCTAGAAAAAGTCCAGGCTTAAAATTCACAGCCTGTGACAAGCAATTGAATTTACCTTCCCAGAGGGAACGGCCCTGGGGCTGCACTGAGAAAACCCAATGCCAGGGCTTTTCCTGGGGCTGGCGCTTTACAGGGTACACAGCACCACCAATCACGCTCACCCTGCTAACCCTCTCCTGCCCTGAGAAGTACATTTTACATCCTCATTACCGCAGGGAAGTGGGGCAGGCTGGCAGGAGCACGGGGTGCTGGCTCAGGGGGGCTGACTCCAAGACCTGGCTTTGTGACCCTAGGCAAACGACAAAAATATATAAGTGAAGAATATAAACAGCAGCTCTTATTTTACTGGGCACCTGGTGTGTGCCTGATGATACTTGTTTGCCAAATTGTTGCCATTTTATATAATCTGAGACTCAGAAGGGGCAAGGATTTGCCCTAAGTCACACAGCTTTTTAAGGGACCTGGGATGCAGGGCCCTACCTGGAGAGTGTCAATCTCTCAAGCTATATCATGGAGATCAGTTTGCACTGAGGCTGGACTGTCACAGGAGCAGGTGGATGTGGCTTCAAAACTGTGAAACCCTATGCAGATATTTCTTATACTTGTTGAGGAAATTAAGGCTCCAGTAAGTGAAACGATGTGTCCAAGGTCACCCAGCTGGCAAAGAGCAAAGCTGTTACGTGATCCCAACGTTCTGATGTCTAATGTCCCTTCCACTAGGCCGCAGCTGCCGTCTGGAACACCTGCCTGTGCAGGACAAGGGCTACAAACCTGCAGGAGCACTCAGGCTGATGAAATTTAAATACTCGGCTATTTGAAAAATATAACAACAAGCAGTTGAGAATAAATGCCAAACCTCTAACTGGCAAGGAACACTGCCTGGGGGCACAGAGATTTGTCAGCGTGACTGATGTTTCCCGCTTAAATACAATGTGCAGACGCTTGTGCAGAAGAAAGGCGGGCTGGGAACTGGCAAGGGCCGCACGCGGAGTGCTGCGCACGGGTTAGAAAGCAACTCTTGCACCCAGTAACTCACTCTTTCTGTATCGCATCCTTCTGAGGGAGGACTGGTTATTCCTATTTTATTGACGTGAAGCCAAGGCCCAGAGAAGCTCAGGACTCATCTAAGTTTGCACAGTCAACAAGCGTCGGAGCTGGTATCTGAACCCAGAATTGTTTTACTTAAATCTCATCTCCATCCCCTGCACATCCCCTGCACATCTCTTGATGGAACCAGGTGCCCAAATGCCTTTGCTGCTTGGGAGGGACAGGATCATGTGCCTGGGGTTCTGGGAGCTCAAGCACTTCCCTTGGGACTTGCTGGCTCACCTCTGCCTATTGTCCTTTCCCGAGCCCCTTGTTTGACCAGATCCCTGGGCTGGGCATGAGGATTCTGAGATGGTCTTCTTTCGTGGTCCTGTCCTGAAAGACTGCCCTGTCTCATGGGGGGAACTGAGCCAGAATCAGATAACACCCACTAAGATCCTGCGGAAGGGTCGCTTCACCCAACCTGGAAGCAGGGGAGGAGAAAAGCTGCTTCTTGGGGCACCCGATGCCTTCAAAAGTCTGGAGGAGGGAGTGGGGATCTGTAAAGAGGGGAAGGGGTAGGGTACCACGCCCGCAACCCTGGCATTGACCAAGTATGGAATTGTTTTTATTTCATGTACATACTGGATTTCTATTTAGAATTTCATTTAAGGAATCAGATCCTTGGCCCAAAACAAGTTACGATCCAGACACCATTCCAGATGTTGGAGATAAAGAAAAAAAAAAAATCTCTCACCCTGTCTGCATTCTTCTGCCCTGGTGAAACTTCTTCACAGCTTTCAGGGTAATTTTTCTAAGAAGCAAATTGGACTATAATCATGTCCCTGCTCGAAACATTTCTTTTTTTTTTTTTAAGATTTTATTTATTATTTTTAGAGAGAGGGGAAGGGAGGGAGAGAGAGAAGGAGAGAAACATCAATGTGTGGTTGCCTCTTGCGTGCCCCCTACAGGGGACCTGGCCCACAACCCAGGCATGTGCTATGACTGGAATTGAACCAGTGACCCTTTGGTTTGTAGCCCATGCTCAGTCCACCGAGCTACACCAGCCAGGGCTCAAAACATTTCAATGCTCCTTCTTGCCTAAAGCCTTGCTACTCAAAGTGTGGCTTTGAACCACAGGCAAGTGGCATCAGCATTATCTGGACCATATTAGAAATCAGAATCTCAGGCTCCACCTCAGCCCTACTCAGTCAGAATCTGTAACTAGACCCCCAGGTGAGTCCTATGACACTGGTACCTGAGATGCACAGGATGGCAGGATATCCAATGGCCCTTCACTTCCTGACACCTGTTGTTACTTGTCCTGTCTCATCCCCACCCTCCTTTCTCCACCATATCATACTCAATACCAGTCTGCCCTGCCCACCTGTCCTCTCCCATCTCCAAGCCTTTGTACACATGGGGCCTTCAGCCTAGAATACCCTTCCTCCCTGGCTGCCAGCTAAAAATCCCTTCCCTTCTTGGAAGTCAGACTCAATCCTCCAGGAGCCTCCTTAGATCCCTTCTCCCCTCCTACCTGCTTCTTGACTCCTTTGTCTCATTGTCCCATCACTTCTTCAGCCAGCCCAGTAATTGCGTATCTGAGAACTCATTGCTCTGGAAGTTGTGTCTGTCATTTAGGTGGGTCTGTCTCCTTCAAAAGATGATGAGCCCTGGAGCTAAGGGACAGGCCTTTCCCTTCTTTACATCCAGTCATCCACTCCTGTCCCTGTGCTGCCTGTCGCTGGGGTTGTAGGCAGAATCTGTCTTGAGGGGTACCCTGTCTGGTGGAATGGACTGGCTTTTAAAGTAATGAGCATGAGTACATATTCTGGATACAGGTTGGTGGCAACAAATGGGATGCTTACTGACCTGAATTTTTTGAGGCCGATGGAACCAGGTGGCTTTACTCTTAGGGAAAATGGTCAGTGGCTCTCCCTCCTTCTTCTCTCTTTCCCAACAGACCACCTCATGCCCCCCTGAGGGAGTGCTCCTGGCTTCTGGACTGAGTTCTCGGCAGGCTGAGGCATGTGTGTGAACCCACCTCCATTCCTCACTTCTTGGCCAGAGGGGCTCCTCTCTGCTTGGCTGCTGTCTTCCCGCATGGCTAGCATGAGTGCTAGGACATGACATGCTTACAGCCAGCCAGGCCTGGAAAGAATGACGCTCCCTCATTTTGATGAAAGAGTAAGTAGTAGGTGGCTACCTCCAGTTATTCCCATCCGGTGCTGCAGGGGTCAAGTTAATAGATTAATTACAGTTCTCAATGACAGGAATGAGGAGTAATTAATTAATTAAAGTAATGCATTAATTAATATGTCCATGTAACATGTACTGAATACCTCCTCTTTGCCAGGCTGTTGAGCTAGATATTTGGGATATAAAGATAAATGATTTCTCATCCCTTCCCCCAGCAGAAGTTATTTTCCCAACTCATGGGAGACATTTTGAGAGTTCAGAGAACTGGGATCTATTGCTTACTAGCTAAGTTGCTTTATGTGATAGATCCCCATTTTCCGCACCTGTAATATGTAAGATGTAAGATGCACTGTCTCACTAACTTGAGAGGCTCAAAAAGAATCATCAGTCAAAAACGCTTGGTAAATTGTGTACAATTTACCACTATACTATACTATACTACAATTTACCACAGCACTATACTGTGCAATGGCCACAGTAACTATTAATGGTCAACCCCAAACACATATTCTACCCTCTTCCAGACTAACAAAAGCTCAGTTCTGTTTGGAAAATCCACATGCTCAGCCCTGGGCCACAAATCATGATTTGGCTAAGGCAGTCAGACAAATTATTGTATTTCCCACTATTCCACTTCCATAACCAGCTGATTAATTAATAACTGCCTGGTAGAAATTCAACAATGACTAATTCACCTAACATCCAAACAAATATGATCTATTCATGACCAAAAAGGTCAGACATGAGCTCTTATACTAATATCATTAATCCTCTTCATTGGTTCAACACTGTCTTCTCTGCCAGAGATACTCCATTTCCCAGCCTTCCTTGCAGCTAATGGTGACCATGTGACCCAATTCTGGCCAGTAAGATGAAAAAGGAAGTCCACTGGCTGAAGGAGCTTTTGGGAAGACTGTGGGTGATCCAGCTCATTTACTTATTCTTGTCTTAAATGCAGTGGTAATGTGTGGGTTCTGGTGGCTGTCTGGGAACTGTGAAGTGAGAGGTATGAAGACCAAAAGTCACCTTGTAAGGTTGGTGGAGTGGATTCGCTTTCCTTTTCCTCGTCCCCAGTCCTGATGAGCAGCCCCGCTCACACCCCATCCTCTCTCCTGCACTGTGGCTGCAGCTTCTTACCAGATGCTGTCTCTTAATAAACTCTGAGGGATAAGCTGCTAAGATGGAAAAGTGGGGGGAGATACTGATCCTGAAAACAGTTAGTTATGGTCCTACGTAGAAAGTCTTGGAGCAAAGTGATAGTGGGAATAGCTCAGAGATGAGAAGAAGCTGGGGCCGGGTTGGAACTACACCCCCCGTCTGTGTTTCAAAGGTGCAGATGTCCTCTGCACGACTGTACCAAAGACAAGGAGCATGCTTTCTCCTCACAGAGCCTCCGTTCTCTCAACTTGATAAACACTAAATAATCGCATTAAATGTGTGTGTGTCTACTGAATAGGGTTCACTTCTTGCCTCATTTAGTTCTACCCACTGCCCTTATTTTAACAGATGAAGAAGCTGAAAGTGCAGAGAGGTGATGTGACTTCCCCAAGGTCACATATTTGAGTCAATGCCAAGTCAAGTCAGGCCTATGCTGTCCAACATGGAAGCCACTAGCCACATGTAGCTAGTTAAATTTAAATTTATAATTAAAATGAAATAAAATTCACTTCCTCAGGCACACTAGAGACATTTAAGAAGTACAAAAGCCACAAGTGACTAGTGGCTACCATGCTGGACAGTGCTGACAGAACATTTTCATCACAGTAGAAAATTCTAGCGGACAGTGCCGGTTCAGAAGCTTGGGAAGACCAGAGAATAGGCTACAGATCTCTACCTGTAGAGCACAGGCCTGCACGATGACCTGAGCATGGGGTCTGGAACCAGGTGACCTGGTTGTTTGAACTGAGGGAGGAGGAAAGAAGGGAGAGAACCTTCTCTGAGTGCCCACGGTGTGCTGGCCACAGTGCCTACATCTGCCAGCTGGCTCAGTTATTCCTCACACCAAATCTACATCGGTGCCATTTTATTAATCCCATGGGACAGATGAAGAAGCTAAAGCTCAGGAACGTGAAAAGACTCATCCAAAGCCACACACCTAGGAAATGGCTGGAATATGGACTCAGGTGTGACTCCAAACCCAGATCCACATACCATGCCTCTAGGGTGCAGGTTTGGAGCCACTTCCTCCCCTGACTCTCTCCTGAAGGGACTCTGAAGGGAAGAGATGGATCTTTTCAGCAAGGAGGTTCAAATTCCAGTAGGGGTTGGGGATGTTGCCTGCACAGGCCCAGTGGGAGGCGGCCCTCTCTCCAGGGTAGCTCTGACTGTCTCCCCAGCCTGGGAGGCCAGGTCATAGGGCATACTCATTCTTTCCTGGGCCTGTCCTCTCAGGCTGCGTGATTGCTGTCAGAGACCTCTGAGACCTCTGTAAATCAGTCCACAGTCACTGCTGGAGACTCCAGACCAGGGGAGAGGAGCTCCTGTTGCAAGAAGATCAAGCTGCTCGGGCTCTCCCAGGGAGCTTACAGAAGCTTCAAAGGCCAGCGCCTGATTTACAAGGCAGCCAGTGGCTCCAGGCTGTCCCAGATACAGTGCCTGCACCGGCTCCGAGCTGTGCACTCATTAGTCCAAGGATGGCTCAAGGAATCTGAGGTCAGACCTGGCTTGGAGCCAGATCTGTTCCTTCTCCCCTGCAAGATGGTTTGGAGTCAGCCATGCCTGGCGGGAGATGTGTCCATCTCTAAGCTCATGGATCAACTCGGGCATTTTTGGTCCTGCCTGATAGGAGATGGGGGGAGGGGGTGAGAGAACAGGGCTGGGCTATCCTTGGAAATGGGGTCCAGTCTGCAGACAGAAAGCTCTGCCTGCAGAAGCAGCCCCATAGCCAGTCTTCAGTCCTTATGACAACCCTTCCGGGGAGCTAGAACCTTCCCCTTGTCATAGGAGGAAGTGGAAGCTAAGAGAGGGCAGTGATGCGCCGAGGTGATAAGCAGAGGACAGGATTCCAGCCCAGGCCTGACTCCAAGACTGCTTCTTGTACTCTGCTTCCTTGTGCAGAACCCCACCCTCAGCAAGTCTTCCTTGATCAACAAAGACAAAACTTACAACTTATATCTTAAATAGGAAGTAGACATTCCTTTACGTTCTTCCAAAAGCTCAAATGAATGATGAGAGGAGACTGTATTACTTGTCCCTGGGAAATTTATAAACCAGGATGAACTCCCTTGCCAGGGCTGACGTCCAGGCCTGCAGCCTGCCAGGAAAGCCATGGGCCTGGTGACCTCATGAGGTCTCCTCTTGCTTGAGGTCTCTACAGTGAGCAATCTGGTTTTCCTAATGGGAGGGGAGGAATCTCCCCACTGCTCACCAAAGCTCGAACTCTCTGGCAATCATAACACTCATTGCCATTTAAAGACATTCACCTAGGAGGTAGCAGGACAACTAGTTATCACAATTTCTCTCAGTGATCTGGCAAAGTCAGTATTTTTATCTGATTTACAAAAGCCCAAAGGGGTTAATGCCCCCACAATAAGACGTAGCAGAGCTAGGGCTCAATAGGGCTGTATTTGCTTGTAAGCCCCCTACGTGCCCATTGCAGCATCTAGCCTCTAACCATGTGGCGGCCCGGGTTACCCAGGGGGTGTCTATGGTGTGCAGTACAACTGCCGTCTCTGTTTCTCTGCCAGGTGGTGACTCCCTTCCAGGCAACAGTGCACATGGCGGGGCTTACCAGTGTGGAACTTAGAGAGTCAGAGACTGGGTCTGGATCCCAGAGCTGCCTCTTACCAGCTCTGTGACTATCCACAAGTAACTTAACTTCTCTGGGTCTGTTTCCTATGATGCAAAATAGGATACTGCCCACCTACCTACCTCAGGGACCCACTGTGACAAGTTTCACCTTTGAGAAGCACCCAGTACCCCACTGGTTCATGGTAAGCAATCAACGAATATTCACACACAACCGCCCTGTTCCTTAGGTGTGCAACATGGGGCTAATGCCAAGTCCACAGCCAATGACAAGAAAGAAGGCTGCTGACTCAACAAGGATAGATTGGATCTTGCCAAAGTGCTGGGTAAAGCTGCTGGTGCCGCTATGATGGGGGACGATTTCCAGACGGAGCTCATCAACCCGGACAGTCAGTCCCATAGCTCAGACCCCTAGGGAATCCCCCATCCACTGCAGTTTTGGTTTCCATTGCCTTCAAGTCCCATCTACATTAGGAAAGTGCCAAGTTTCCCCTTCCCTGCCGTGCCTCAGACCTCCCCTGTGCCGTTTCTTCGGGACAGCGAAGCAGCTGTCTGGAAGGTACCCAGGGCAGCCATTCCAAGGCTGCGATGCCAGAAGGCCTAACCCCGCCAAACATATGGACCTACAGCCCAGTCAAGTCAACAGCTGGACCACTGGCTGACTTCTTTTCTGCTTCTTGAATAATTGTGGCAATGCGAAGACATAGTCTCAGCAAGTTACAGGAATTTTCCCAGGATATCCCAGTCTCTAAGGGAACAACTCGCTCCTTTCTCACACACTTAAATCCCTTTTCTTGGAAGACTAATTATAGCGTGGGTGCACAGGAGCACACAGGCACACATACATGTTAAATTTTTCCTGGGGATGATTAAATGCATTTTCAGCGACAAATCTAATAACAGCAATAACTAATATTTGCTTAGTAGATGCTAAGTAAGAAGTAGCTTTTATACTCATCATCTCATTGGTCCTCACAACAACCCTTGAGAGAGGGGTCCAGCTGTCCCCATTTTACAGATGAGGTAAAAGGTGGGCTGACATGCGGAGGTCGGACTGCGGGTCAGCAGCGCAGGTCTGAAGGCCCTGGTGTCCAGGGGCCCGCCTTCTCCTCTGTGCTGCATCCTCCAACTCTGCTGAAGGAGTTAACCTGCTGGAGAGGCTTCCTCTGCTTGGGTGTGTTTTCTTTTCTTTGGATATTTAAGATCGACAAGGAGAGGTTCTTTGTTGCTGCTTGAGTCCCTGACCCTGGAGGCTCAGGAAGGAACCTGAAGTTGCCCTGGCACTTTCTAAAGTGACTCGTGACTCACTCACTGACTCTCCAGGGCAGTTCGGTTCCTTCCTTTTGAGCCCAGAACCCAGGAAACAAGCCTCATAGTTTAGCTTGCTTCCTCCAGCACAGATATTTAGAAACTGAAATTCCCCACATTTTCACCACACAAAAGCTAGGTTGTATTTTTGTCCTTTTCAAAATATGCCAAAGGAATTTCTCCTTCCTCCAGAACGTTCTCCAAAAATAAATAGAAGAAGTGAAAAGCATTTTGCCCTGTAAGCTGAGAATAGAAAAATCAACACTCAGGGTGGCATTTCCAAAATGTTGCAGAATAGTGAACGTGCGGATCTGTCTCAACACCCTTTGGCAACTTGGGGATACAGTAGATGATATTTCTCACCCAAAAACTCTCACTGAGCCTGCGTTCACATGTTCCTTTTTCTTTAAAGCCAGAATCTGAAACAGGTAAGAGGCCGTGATAAATGAACACCACCTGGATTGGAATTCTGAGTTAAAACACAAGCAAATAGAACATTCAAATATACAGACAGGCCTAGCCAGGTAGCTCGGTTGGTTACAGCATTACCCCCGTATATCAAGTTTGTGGGTTTGATTTCCAGTCAGGGCACATACAAGAATTAATCGATGAATGCATTAATACATGGAACAATAAAAACCAATGTTTCTCTCTCTCTTTGTTCAATTATCTCTCCCTAAAATCAATAAATAAAAATGTTAAAAAATGTCAAACAATATACAGAGAATTTAGTGAAACAAAGAACAGTGGCCCAAGAAAACTAAAATGGTTGCATCAAGCTTGAACCCAAGGAGAGGAAGGGAAGGGTTTATCCTGTAACTGGTGAAGTCTACCAAGAACTAAGTGTAATCATCAAGGTGCAGAGAATATTCTCAGCTCATGGAATGGTCTGCCCCCAGGAGTGCCTGCTGCCCTGCTCTGAGCTGCCCAGACCCCTGCGTCTGCACCTATAGAAGCCTCCATCTGCAAAACATGGCAAACAAGTCCTCCCTCACAGCCAGCAACAACATCACAAACATCATCCTCATCCTCTCTGGACAATTTCAGTGTGAAAAGAACAGTGCTACAGCTAGAAATACCCGGATTCAAATCCCAGCTCTAGAACGTGGGCAAATAAGTGAACTTCTCTGACTTCACTTTCCTCATCTGTAACAGGGGGATAAAACTCCCTGAGAGGGTGACTGTCTGGATTCAATGAGATGATACATATGAAAAATAGACTTATAAACTGCTTAACTGGTACAAACATAATCATTCCTTTTGCTGAGCTAAAACCTGCTGCTGGTAACTCACCCTATGGCCACAGGTACCTGAGACATCACACAGGACTTCTGACCCTTCCCTCCTCCTGCCTACGCAGGTCCATCCCTCAGCTGTTCTGGGGGGTCAGGGAGTCTCAGGTTTGCTTCTAGCACCGCCCAGATTCCCCTCTTGGGAGGGGCTGCACTTGAGGAGTGATGCTGGTATTTTCTTCAGTGGGGATCTAGCCACGGTGCCTTGTACCAGCCCTTTGCCAAGATGGTGTTTTGTGAAGCATCCCATCATGCCACAGGGCATGGCTTTTGCCTTGTCATGCCCCACGGTGTGAATTCAAGGCCTGTGAACACTTAGGTTACAGACTCGGTGTCCTCTTTGTCAGTGTGACCCTAACCTAGTTATTTCCTCTCCACGGGCACTTGCTCCCCCAGGAGTAAAACAAGAGGTGAACGATGTCATCATGGAACCTCTCCATTGCAACTGTTTCATACAGTGTGTTACCGCTGCATGTCACCGTGGACCCTTCCCCACTTTCCCCTCTAACTTTTCAGTGCAGTGTTTAAGAGATCAGACTAGAGCCCTCCATTGCTGACATCCTGGGTGTCTGTTAAGGCTTGGAGACCTTTTTGTAATCCTCATGGCAAGCCCAGGTTGGCAATAGCCGCTGCTGCCTCCAACACACCTGACCGAGGGCACAGACAGTCCTCCCACTGTCACGTGGCTGGACAATGTGTGTGCCTAACAGACACCTGTAATCCTCATGGCATCCCCAGGGGCTCGGATGGCTGCTGACTTTTCCGGCTTCTATGCATTTGTGCAGACACTGGCTGCCCCAAAACGGGAGACGCGGTTCACAGCAGTTCAGTGGCAGTAAAGGGCCTCCTAGTTGATCACTCTTTCATATCAGGGCTGATTTAATCTCCTTGGCAGCCTTGGCCTGGCACACTCACATGGAGCAGGGGAGACTGCCAGCGAGCTCCCTCCCCTTGCTGAGCACACGTCTTCTCATCAGTCAAATGGGGACGAGAGCTTTTGTGCACAATCCTTAAATCATAGGATTTGTGAGCATTAGAGGACATACCACATATACTCAGAATGGCATCTAACACACAGTAAGCAATTACTTTGCACTTTTCACAACTGTCAAAAAACTCACACTCTTGGCTCCCTGCCCCCTCCTGCACATTACTGACATCTAGTGGCAGGCCAGGGTAACTACAGGTGTGAGTACCCAAAGCTCCAGATGGGTGTTAGTTAGCTGACTTCAGTTCAGGGATTATAATGGTCCACCAGGATAATGTCTATTATTATGTCAGCCAGGATTTGCCTCAGCTTTTCAAGCACTTCCAGAGTGTCCTCTAACTTTCTCCCCCTGACCAACCTTTAAAGGTGAATAGGTTGGCAATAGTGAGGAAGGGAAGATCAGCGCCAGTGGCGCAGCAGGGACAAGACCTCCCCCTGACAGTACAGGCCTGGAGGTCAGAACATTTCCCACCGACAGCATCCCCTGTACCTATGGCACTGCTCGGAACTTAGTAACTGCTCAGTGAATGTCTGCAGAATAACCGACAATTTTAGGAAGCCCCTGTCTGCGCAAGTCCCTCGCCAGCTCAGAAGTCCTCCTGGTGAAAGCGCTTGCTTGCTCCAGGTGACGCAGTGACAACAGTGCTCCAGAACTAACTCTAAAGGGACGCCCTCCCCATTTCCTCCCAATGGGGGTACAGGAGTGTTCCTGACCTGGTAAAGCACTCTTCCTGGGTCCTGGGACCTTTTCTCCAGGCCTTCCCCTACTCCCCAGAAATGGTCACAGCAGACTACACAGGGCAAAGCGCAAGGACTGAGCCACAAGAAGCATGTGGGCCATGGCCGGGGAGAATATTTTCCTGGGAGAGAATTGAAAAGTGGTCCAGGACTAGGTCATGGACTGAATGTTAAGGTCCCTCAATATTCATATGTTGCAACCTAATCCTCAGTGTGGTGTGGTAAGGAGGCGGGGCCTGTGGGAAGTGATTAGGTCATGAGGGTGTTGCACTCAGGAATGGGACTCGTGCCCTTATGAAAGACAGCCTAGGGGGCTCCCCAGCTCCTCTCCGTGCGACGAGGTCATAGTAAAAAGAAGGCCAGCTATGAACCAGGAAGCAGGCCCTCACCAGACCCTGGATCTGCCGGTGCCTTATCTTGGACTTCCAGCCTCCAGGACTGTGAGAAATAATAGCTGTTGTTTATAAGCCACCCAGTGTACGGTGATCTGTGGAGGCAGCCCAAGCTGAAGGAGTCAGACTGTAAAGAAAGGCATCAGGACAGCCACAGGAGAGCAATTACCTGGGATGAGGGCGGGATGCGGCCCGCAGGTCTTTGAAGGCAGTGTCATGCGCTGTTTCTTGAGCTAGCTGGCGGGGACATTATCAGTCTTTAAACCACACACATTCATTATAAATACTCTTCACTCTGAAAGAGCCTCATTATGAAAACATTTCATAATAAATATTTTAAAAGAGATATAGGAGAAGCTGATTCTTTAAGTGCAGTCAAGGGAACACAGAAAAAGCAGATTTCAAGAAGTTTTATGGGGGATTTGGTGTCTCTTGCAACATCTGAGAAATACGAAGTGGAAGTCTCGAGTTATTCTGCAGTGATTCTTGTTTACTAGGCTGTGTCTTGACCTTGGCACACTCCAGGGCTGGCACACAGGGCCATGGCTTTACAACCGCTACGTTGACTTGACTTTGCAACCCACTGACGAGGCTGAGAGGCTTTTGATCAATGCAAGCAGAATTCTAGAAACAGCTGCCTCCCAGAGGGGGCGAATAATCCTGAACAGGTGCCTTCATTTCTCTGGGCTCCTTGTGTTACACGAATACACTATGTTCTTCGCCTCACCTTTCTCTCAGGGCTGGTGTGAGGATTAAATGAGAACATATAAATGTAGGTGCTTTGTAAACCAGAAAACATGGTGTAACTGCAGGATGACTATTACCATAACTACTCCTGGCAGAAAAGTACTCTTAAAATGATATAAAAGTGTCCCCCAAATGGGAGGCATTTGTGTTATGACTGGGCATAATTTTCAGCCAAGGTTTTCTGGAATGGAATCAAGTTCTCATACCACTCCAGCCAAAACAGGTGGAAAGTACACTTAGCAGCTGTGTTCCAGTTCCACAAGATTTATGACGAGAAGCTAGATAGCACCATGGCTGTGAATTGGATTTTGGGGCCAAACGGTGTGTGTTCGAATCCTAGCACCACCGCTCACTACCTTGGATAAACCACGGCCTTGGTGCAAGTTGATTCACCTCTCCAAGACTCAGACAGTTGTCTTAGCAGAAAATAAGAGCTATGCCGTGGAGCATTCGTGAGGGTTAAATGAGTTAGTATGTACAGGGCTTGGACAGTACCTAGCACAGAGCAGGCCTTGTATTAGTATGATAGAGTCTCCATTTTTTGAGGGAAAAAGTTGAACATAAGAAACAACTTCAGACAGCAATTGGAAAGCTGGATTAGACACCTGGAAAAAACTCCTTGTAAGGTTGCATAGCGTCCATCATGGAATCTGGAGGATTCCCCTAGCAGTGCCTCCTTGGCCAACTAGGCCAAGAAGGCAACATTCCCAGCGAAGCGGAAGCTCTAACACTTCTCAGATTCCCCCTTTGAAAAATACCTAGCAAAAGAACCCTGAGTCCAGGAGAAGCCAGAATAATCTTAGCTAGACAAAGGCTTGGAAAATGCTGACGAATGGCCTCCAGCTTTGTCCGCGCAGTGGACCTGTTTGTGAACCTGCGGGGTGTCACGAAGGTTCAAGGAATAACACATGTGAAGCACTTAGACGGTGCCCGACACAGAGTCAACGCTGTCGCCGTTGCTGTGCTTTTGTCCGTCTGCCTGCCCATCCTCAGTGGTCACTCTGAAGCAGCACTGTCCGAACTAAATTTCTGTCACGGTACACAGGTTCTGGATCTGCACCGGCCCCAAGCCCAACTGGCCACACGTGGCTACTGAGCACTGGAAATGGGACTACTGGGACTCAAAGGAACTGAGTTTTAAATTTAATTTAACGATTTTTCCTTAGTTAAACATTTTTTTCAGTTCCAGTCAACACCCAATATTCTGTTAGTTTCAGGTGTACAGCACAGCTGGTTAGACATTGGCATGACTTACAAAGTGATCTCCCCAATTCATTGAACTTTTTTCAAGTGCTCTCATGGCTTTAAAAAAGTTATTTAATTTTAATTGATTTAAATAGCTGCTTGTGACCAGGGGCTACCATACTGGACCACAGAGTAAGCAGACACGTCACTGCTTGGCTTCACATCTTTCCAGGTTACCACTCCTTCTGACGTACGTATGTCCAAGGCCCAGCAGCCTCCAGATGCAGGTCTCTCTCTGTGCACACCCTGCCCTGCAGCCACAGTTCCACACCGTTAGCCTGCTCACAGTGGCTTGTGCTCTGTCCCTCTGTTTCAAATGCCTTTTTTGCTTTGTCTGCCTGGGAATCTCTTCAGGAAGATTTCTCAGGCTTCTTCCCACCCAAGCAGGGGTAAGGATACCACCTCTGTCTCCCTGAGCCTCTAGAGCTTTTCCTCACCCTGCTATTTATTTACCCAGCAGGGTTGTACTTAACTGACTACTGGCCTGGCTCCCTTTCTAGTTGCTCCCTGAGGACTGACCAGGCCATGTTCTAAGCATTTCTGTACGCCAGTGCCCTGCACAGGGCTTGGCTGTGGCTGGTGCCCGGGAGTACACGGAGATCTGTAAGATACAGCCCATCCTCGTGACCCTACGCTGCTCCCTTTGAAGAGGAAGCACCAACATCCACCAAAGCTGGTCCTCTTAGCTACATGGGCATACGCATTGTATTTCCGAGCCCAAAACGCCAGCAATTGTAAGATGCATCATTGATTCAGTAACAGCCTTTTTGAGAAAAGAAAACAAACAAAGCCCAATGTGTAAATGACACATTGATTGTAAGACACTTTCAGCTTTCAGAAACATCCACATGTAAAGAAAAAATTGCTTAAAATAGTGAGGCAAACCCTGAGCTGGCCTCTTGGGAGTTGCCTCCAGAGTGAATCACTCAACAGTAGCTCCTGACGGGCACGTCCGCAGCTCCTCACTCTTACTCTCCTTGTCTTATTCCACCTGCTCTCTTATCGGGCGCCCAGAACAGGAGGATGCAGATGTGTCCTGTGGTTTTTTTTAATAGATCAAATGGATAGTTGAATAAAATGCTTTTCTGATTATAGCAATAACACATAATTATTGTGCAAAATTCATTTTCATCTCAGGACCTTTTGCATCAGCTGTTCCTCTTCCGAGAACATGCCTACCCAAGATTTCACCTGGGAGCCTCTCTTATTTTCAGGTTCCATTCAAATGGCCCCTCTATAGAGCCGCCTTCATTCACCCTCCCCGCTGAAGTTGCTCTTACCCTCCCCCACTCAGTTTCTCTCAAATTAACTATCTCATTTTCTTCCCAGTACTTATCAGCATTTGGAATTAATTGTGTATTTGTTACCCTCTGTCTCTTCCCAACAAGATTGTAAGCTTCTCAAAAGCAAGGATTTTATCTGGTAGGTACTCAAGAAATTTTTGTAACTCAAAATGCAGAAACGTGTGAAGAAAATAATACAGACTCCCTGTGGCCCCACTGCTCAGAGAATCGCAATTAACATCTCGGTGCCTAGCTCCCCTTCCAGACGTGTTCTGTATGTGTGCCATACAAGTGACTGCTTTTAAAAAGATGGAACCTATTTGTATTGCCTTGTAATCTGTTTTTCCCTCCACGTACTATATCATCACTATCTTTCACATCCAGATGCACAGCCGGCCAGCCCTGTTGTAGAGGGGGCCTACTATGTCCTTGGATGGAGCAACCCTAATGGACTTAACCAGCCCCAGCAGGTGGCATTGAGGCTGTCCCAGTCCTCTTGTGCTGGCAAGCCCTGCTCCCAAGGAGCGTCTTGCTACAGATACCTTTGCGTGATTGTCTACTTCTGTCCATCAAAGGACTTACTACTGGACTTGGATAAATACTGAGAACGGGGCCACTTTTCAGGTGAGAAATCTCTCTATGCACAAGGACTTTTTTGCAAGGTTCAGAGGAGGCTGAGGAACAGATAGGAGACAGGCCCATCTCTATGCCTTGGCCAGCTGCTACCTCACTGGGGAGATGTACAAGACCCCCAGGGACCCCGCACTCAGGGCTGAGCACCCCTGTGCAGGTTCTAGGTCCTGCCTGAATAGCTGCCCGGAGCTAGTGGCTAAGCCGTTGCGGGCTTAGTTGTACGGTCTTATGGAAGAAATTATTTTTTAAAAATGAACTATCTTGAAAGGTTATATCTTGAAATACATAGGTACACATGTGCACAGTCAGTAAGGTGCAATTTGTCATTACGTTCCGTAATTTACCTGACTGAACCCACCCTCAGAACACCAGTATGAGCCACTAATCCACTCCAGCTTCAGTGCAAAAGGGTGAAATCACTATGTTTTCCCTCTTGACCATTGAATAGCTAGTGTAAAGCCAATGATCACAGTTTGGCTTCATTTGGAACTCTCATTTCTGTCACTGCTTCCTGGCAATTTATGTCCCCTGTGGCCCCAAACAAATCCAGGCTCACATTGGGTCAAGTGCTCCCATACGGAAACCCGGGAACAAATAAAGTGTGAAAACATGGACTTGCCCGTTTCCTAGGGTCCGCGCCATCAAAATCCAATTCTCTCTGCCCCTCCCAGCTCTGGTCTTAACCGCCTTCCCCACAGTCAGATACCCGAGAGGGGCGGATCCTCCACAGGTAAACGGCATATGTTCTCTATCATCCACCTTCCCTCCTTTACCACACCTGATCCTCACAACAGACTCGAGAGGTTGGCCCGGTGGGGTCACTGGCTTAATTTAGATGAGTCCACTGAGGCTCGGGACAAGAAAGGGACTTGTCCAAGGTCACACAGCAAATAGGTAGATTTGAGGCCAAGACTACATCTTCTGACTCCTAATTCAGAGCCCTTTCCACTGTATCAGGGGAGGGGAGGAGGGGCCTGCTAAGTGGGCCAGGCTGGACAGTGCCTGTCCCCCTCTTTCTTCCCCCAGCCAGTTTCAGCCCCATGGTACAGACCTAAATGAGTCCCCAAACTTCACCTTGGCAAGTATTAATTTACCAGGAAGGTACAGGGCTGACTCTGGCAGCAGTCTGCAAGAGTGAGGTAATGATATAGCTGGGCGGTTGAGATAACCAGCTCAGTGCTGGGCCGATTCTAGTTACTATTATAAATAATTGGTGGCTAGGAGACACTAATTGTGTACTTTAATAGGCTTACTAAACAAAATACACAGTTGGCAACTTTTATTTTGAAATTCTGCTTTTCTATGAAATCTCAAAATCTGAAAACCACTGACTTATACAACCACAACAAAAGTTACATTATTTTTTAAAATTGCTTAGATTCCAGTTACTGTGCTAATATTTCACATGTATCCTTTCTTCAAGTCTCAAGATAGTCTATGAAGTAGGAATTATGCCTTTATTATACACCAGGACACTGAGGCTCAGAGAGGTTAAATAATTTGCCCCAAGTCACACAGCTAGTAAGTACGAAAGGAAGAATTCTCACCCAAGTCTGTGTAGGTACCTGGAAGAGGGGGAGAAATTGCCCCAAACACAATTAAGCAAGAATGCTTTTGTTCACTCAGTCATTAAACCTTTGCTGAATATCTGCTGGGGAGGGGCCCCAGCCTAATGGAAAGAAGATGGTTGAGGATGGGCAGTCCTATCTGGAGTCCTATCTGTGGCTGTTGTCTGAGAGACCAGCTGGCTACCTAAGCCCTCAGAGCCTTGACGTCTCCAACTGTGTTGTGAGAATGCAACATTTTTATAGAGGGGTTGCTGTGAGGACCAGCTGCATTAGCATGTGTGGAGAGGAGGGCCCAGCAGTACCTGGCACACAGTAGGCACTTGATGGACACCAGTCCCCTCTCTGTCATTGAAATAAAAGCCCTGTGCAGATCACCATCCCCCAGGGTTTAGGGTTGGAAGTGCTCAACTCTCCCACTGTACAGATGGGCAAACCAAGGCTCAGACAGAGGAGGGACCAGGACTCACATCTCCTGCCCCCTCACATTCTGCTTTTGCTATGACAGCAGGTTAGTGACTGCCTCTTCAGAGCTGCAACCAAGTAAGCCATCATGTAAGTAGAATGAAGATAAATGAGAGCATTAATAATATGTCGTTGGGTTGCTTAAAGGAAAACAATTTTTCGACCAAAGCGTAAATGTCTACAATATACTTTCTTAATTATCAAGTGAGTATCTACCACTCAATCTGCACCTGCCAGGTAATAACTAAGAAAAATACTCATTCAATAATCACCACAACCCTATGATGAAGTCACTGCTGTGATCACTCCCATTTTACAGATGAAGAAGTTGAGGCACCGACAGGTTAATTAACTTGCTCAGGGTCCTGTAACTAGTAAACTGGTAGAGCTGGGATTTGAACCCAAGCAATTTGGCTCCAGAGTCCATATCACAACCACTGTGCCGCACCGCATCTCACTCAGAATAATGAATTGCTTTCCACCGTGTGTACAAGAGTGTACCTACACGTTACTTGAGAACAGTAATATCACTCATAATCTTAACAGTAATAGCAGGAAAAGTGAAAGTAACACATAGACAGTTTCCTCTGTGATTCTTTTGGGAAACTTAAAATTACCGACCTAAGTTTCCAAAAGAGCCTTCCTGCTTCTCCCTCATCTCCATTACCCATGCCACTCCCTTCACCTGGCATCCTTTTCCTCTCTTGTCTGACTTCAAGCCTTGTCCTTCAGGACTCAGGTTGAGTGTCACAAGCTCTGAGAACATTTTTCAGATGACGTCTCCTGTCACAGTGGGCCAATGTGCCCTGGGTCGGTGTTCATGGTGGTGTCCGACACTGCATCCTATGATGACGAAGATCAAGAAGATGATGATTTGGTGGAGGGAACTTTGTCAGTGGTCTCAGACCACTCTGCCCATCCTCGATGCCCGGGAATAAGATCAGCCATTACTCCTCTGAGGTGCAGATGTGTCTTTAATGCCCTCAAGGCCACAGACATTTATGGAGTGCCTTCCTGGTACCTGCCACTGCACTTGCTAAGCACCCCAAGCTTTGGGGCAAACACTGTCACCCCTGTTTGAGCAGGGAGGACCCTGGCTTGGGAAAGTTGCTTGTGTGAGGCCACATTCAGGCTACTGAATGGCAGGGGGGGGGGGCTTGGAACTGGAATCCCCAATCCCTTGTCTGAGGGTAGGCTCTTCTGTAATGTTGTAGTAAAAACTGATTCCAACAAGAGTCAGTATTGGATGCTCAATAGAGGGGGAGGAAATTTGATGAGGAACAGGATATTTCCATAGTCTTGAAGTATCTCCCTGTAAAAAACTTCCTACAGAGGAAAACATGGCAATGGAATCAGCTGGAGAGCATCCGGGCCGGGTAGCTTTGGGTGTGATGGCTACGTGATAGCGCCCACTGTTTCATCACACTTAGATGGCGGCTGTGGAAGAGTTTTGCTGACATTGTTAACATCTAGAGTCAGTTATTTTAAGTAAAGCAGATTATCTTCAGTAATGGGGTAAGCCTGGTCCAATCAGCTGAAAGACCTGAAGGGCAAAAACAGATTTCTTGGAGAGAGAAATTCTCCCTCAAGACCCAAGCATCAACTCCCGCCTGGGTGTCCAGCCTGCCACCCGCTGGGCTGCCCCGCCGATTTGAGATGTGCTGGCTCCGCAATCATGTGAGCCAATTCCTCAGCATGAGTCTGTGTCCGGATCTACATCCATTCTGTGTATTCTAGTATTCTGTCTGCTCTGCGTCTCTGGAGAACCCTGACTGATGCACCATCTTAACCAAATGATCGCAATGAATGTCACCATTAAGGGGCAAAAGCGTGTCACGTGCCCTCAAATATTAGACCCTCAGAAATACACAGAATCATTTATGTGATATTACTTTTGCAATTGGAAAAAGGTAACAATGTTTATTGAACAATAAAAAAGATTTCTTCTCTTTCCATAGGTCCTCCCAGGCTGACCATGGCACTGACCTCTGTGCCTGGTAACCGACAAGCACTTGACCCAGAAACAGACTCACACTGGGTGGATGTGCTCAGATGAGAATCTATCCTCTGTCTGCCCTTCTCTCTGCACTGCCCCCCCCCACTCATGGCCTCTCCCCTGGACAAGCACACTCAGACTTGCAAACACCCATAGTTGGTAATTTCCTCCCTGCCACCCAGCAGGCCCAGGATAATCCCATTGCCTCAGTTCGATGCTGCTGGTGTAGCAGCGAGTCATGGGCACACATCTGCGGATTCCTGTCAGAGCTGGGTACCTGTCTAAGGAGGGAGGGTCACGTTTATAGCGGTGAGCAGGGACGTGTGACAGTTCAAGAAAGTGAGGTGCCAGCTACCTTCCCGGGCTGCAGGTGGTTTTTATGGAAGCAGAATACTGCCACTTATTATTTATTTCACTTTTCATTTTAAAAATGTGATTAATAGAGCTTGCCAATAAATTCGGCCAACCACATGTTATTTATGAAGCAGCCTTGGCAGGCCTGGTGCGACGGCCTAATTGCTCTGAGGGCAGAAACACGTGCAGCGAGCTCCCTGCAGCCTGACTGTGAACCAGCCCTGTTTTACAGGCACTTTCAGGCAGTGAGTGGTTCTCTTTGTGCAGGGCCCGGGAGATGAGCTCAGGAGGCCTTCTCCAGGATGCAAAGCTTAAGCAGGGGTATCCAAGCTTTTGGCGTCTCTGGGCCACACTGGAAGAAGAAGAGTTGTCTTGGGCCACACATTAAATACATTGCAAGATGTAATCACAAACAAATCTCATAATGTTTTAAGTAAATTTATGAGTTTGTATTGGGCTGCATTCATAGCCATCCTGGGCTGCAGGTTGGACACCCCTGGAGGCCGGCTCTGACATGTGATGGAGAGAGCTTTGGAGCCAGGCAGCAGGCCATGGGTCAAAGCCCCACCCAGTCAAGTGAGTTGGACAAGCTGGGGAACCCCTCCAATCCTCCATTTCCCCACACCTAAATGGGTAGGAAGGGCTTCAAAGGGCCAATAAAGTCCACATTAGGAAAATGCTGCTCACTGCCTTCCAAATAACAGGTACTCAGAGATCTGCAGCTTAATGTTTATAAGAGGGTGGCCTCTTGGTGGAAAAAAGGCATGGTTTGAATGTTAGCCCTGCTACTTACTGCCCGTGTGACTCCCGGCAATGACTGAACCCCTTGGTGCCTCAGTTCCCTCAGCTGTAAAATGGGGATACACACAGGGTTGCGGCAGGATTAAATGAGACAATCCATACCTGGCACTCCATCGGTGGCCAATATAGCTGCCATTATTGTTGTAATTTTTTCCCTTGTATTCTGCCTCCTTCCTTCCATAGGCTGGCCCAAATATCACCTAAAGTCCTAAATATCACCTCTTCTGCAAAGGCTTCCCTGACCCCCTGAGTAGACATGAATGAGATTCCCCTTCTCTGCAGCTGAGATACTTTGTACATCTCCATCATGCTGACTCTCCTGGTCTGATGCCCACGCTGCTTTACAGGAGACGCTCTCACCTCTATCACCTTCAGGGTATGGCCAGGTTTTATCCATTGCTGCAAACCTGCCACATAGCTGCCCAGCCCTTATCAATTCATAGCACACAGAAAAGATGGTAATACTGGTCCGGCACAGCAGGCCCCTCCCCAATCGGCCTGCAGTGGAGGGTCAATGGCTGTGCCCCTCTGTAACTCATTCACAGCCCTTGGAGCACCTGGGTGGGTAGCTCTGGCCTGCTGCCCGGAGTCCTTGAGTCCAGCACTCAAGAGCTACCAGGGAAATGAATGGGAGCTGGTGAGAGAAAGATGGGCCACAGGTTTTTCTTAGTAGCTGCCACCTCTCCCTGTCCACAGTTTGAGCAGGACCAGCAGGCAGTGCTGGGCTAGGAGAGAAAAGGACTGTCTATTTTAGCTTCTGATCCATAAGTAGAAGAGACCACAGACCAGCCAGGTTCAAGGGATATGTATTTCAGGGGAGTCCCAAAGTTCAGCACAAAAAGAAAGAGGTTGTCCTGCTCCACAGGCTACCTGTCAGGAAGGATGGATGAGATGTGTCTGCTTTGGGAGGGTGACAGTGGAACCTGGGACAGGGTATCTGAGGGGCAGGGTATCTGAGAGACAGGCCCTTTGTCAGTAAAGCACCTGACCCTGCTTTCCCAGGCTACCAAGTATGCCTATTTCTGGGCCTGTGCTGAGAAGGATCTCCCTTCCTCTTCCAGCACTAACTCATTCACCAAAAGGGTGTTGGCTCCATTCAACCTCAAGCATGCTCAGGACCTGTGCAGGGCACAGGGGACACAGATGGCTAAGGCCATGAGCCCACTCTCTGGTGGGGAAACTGCTGTAGAAACCCAGATACAATACAGCGCCACACAGGCAATAGAAGCATTATGCACAGGGACACAGGTCAGAGAGAGAGAGAGGAGGGCGGGGGTGGGTCAAAGAGGATGTCAGAGAGACGCTGCTGAAGCGTGGGTTGGAGGAAATTTGTGAGATGGAATCAGTGGGAGAAAAGCACTCCCAGCACAGGGATCGGCACTGAAAGATACGAAGTTATGAAAAATACTCTCTGTGGGGAACTCTTAAGTTCCCAGTGGGTGGGCAAGGTGTGAGCAGAGAGAAGTAGGGGGTGATGAGGCTGCAGAAGGAAGCTTCAGCCTGCCTCATCCCTGTGTGGGTGCAGAGGAGGTGGCCTCTTCTGCCCAACTGTGAACGTGTTCTGCCATCAGCTGTACCATCTTTGGATGCTTAAACGAGACACACACAAGTGAAAATGCCTGTATCTGCTTATATATAGATAATATGACCAGTCAAGTTCTAGAATGTGGGTGGTTGAGCTCTGAGATGTAAGGAGATTCTTAGGAACTCAGGTGGAGTTCAGTATGATGGAGATTATGGTAGGGAGTATGGTAGAGGGCACAGGGAGAGCTGTGGACTGAGAAGAAGAGACCTGGTTTTGGGCTCTGTTCTAGCGATGCTGCAGATGGTTGGGCAGGGTGTTCACTGCTCAAGAACACAGCTGATGGGGGTGTTGCAGGGCTGGGCTGGCCTGGGGTGGGGAGGTTCACCATTTCCTAATTCACACAAAGGGGCTGCCCAGGCTCTGCCGGGTCAGGCCGTCTGTAGTAAGCCAAGATTCTTTTAAGTGGAAGAGCTGGCTCAGGTGACTTCCCAGCATGACCATTACACACACATGCATACTCAAGTAAGTTCGGTCAAGGAGGATCATTCCTGGAGAAGATCATCCGGTTTAGCCAGAATGGACTCCTCTTCTAGGGATCCCACCGGGGTCCTCCTCTTCCTTCAAGGCAGAGCCTCACATTGTTCAGGAAACCTGCAAGCCACCCACTTGCCCCTACCCTGTCCCCACTCCCAGGTCCCCTTTGTTTAAATGTCCCCTGAGCACCGAACAGTCTTCCCTGAAGCAGAGAAATTGAAGATCAGATCTCATTTCTATGAAGCACTAACTTGTCTTAGAAGGAAGAGACTTTGGAAATGGGAATTCTTACACCATCACTGCATTCAGCAATTTTCAGGCCTCTGTTCAAACTGAATGAACCTTTCAGATGGGGGTGTCGGAGGACTAGAGGTAAATGAAACACACTTAATGGCAGTGTAAAAGCTAGGATGAAAATCTCCTCTGTTTTATTGTCTCTGGAGTGACAAAGCAGCCAGCCTGAGGGGTCAGAGTTGGCTAGGGGTCAGGGATATAGCAGGACTTCACTCAGGAAAGGGAGGAGGCGGGGAAGGAGTAATAGAAGGAGGAGGGTTGTTTTGCAGTTGATCCAAGACCCAAATCGGAAAAACACAGGGAAGAAAATTCATGTCCTTTATACCCTGATTTTCTGAACTTCATGGGACTCTGTTGAGTTATTACCCCACCTATTAGACTGGTGGCGGTAGTGGTAGTGGCGGCTGTGTGTGTGTGTGTGTGTGTGTGTGTGTGTGTGTGTGTGGTGGGGGCAGGGTAAGAGAGGGAGCTTCAGATTTCATGAAATCCATTTTAATCACTCTCTGCAATCCACAACACTCCATAATTACAAGGCTCTTGTGCTCAAGTACAAAAAACTCACCGAGAAAGCAACATTAAGCTTGCAAGCGGAAACATGAAAATTCATGAAACGCATAATTAAGGACCCAATGACAATGTTAACTCTCCCCTTTGCCAGCCCAGGCCCTGGAGATCAGCAATGAAATGGGCAAATCAAAACCCTGAGGCATCTGCTGCTGACACTGAGAACCCTGACCCCGCCAGGCCTGCTCTCTCCCTGGACTCCCATTTGCCATTGCCAAAGGCTGTCGAACTGGCCAGCTTTCGGGGAGGCCTAGGGGAGGGAGGCAGGGCTGGTCTAACCTTAGAGAGGAGGAGCCAAAGAACTGTTTGAGAAATGACCCTTGTGCTTGCTGTCACTTGCAGAACCCGGAAAGACAGGACCAGACCCTGACATTCTTCCCCACGAGTGGAGGGAATTCACCCTTAGTCCAGGGCCTCCTCAGTTCTCACTTCCAAGACCCTAAATCTGTCTGCATTTCAATCCTTGCTGCCAACCCTACACCCCCAGTCCACTCTAAACTGGCCTCCTAAGCATGCATTTAAGAAGTCCCCCTCCTCCTCTTTCCATGTCAGGAAAAATAGAGCAGGACTCCAAGCTGTGGCTGAAGTTTGATCTTAACTATGTTAGATAGAAAAAAAAAACAAAACAACATAGAAAGGGAGAGGGGAGTTAACCATATGCTCACTGGTTGCTCTTGGATTTGGTACCTGCCAGCCAGGAGGGGGAGGAGGAGCGGGAGATTAACAGGGTTTTACACCTTTCCTCCTTGTGCAAACTTCCACAATGAGTTTGACTAACAGGAAAAAAAAGGAAGTAAACTTTAAATGTCACTTCTGTTCAAAATTTGTCTGTAGTTCCTTATCTTTTACATGACAAAACAGAAACCCGGAGCCTGGTATTTATAACTTTCTATAATCTGGTCCTTATCAAAGGGCCAGCCTCACGGGTGTGTAACCGTGTGGCATGAGGCCCGGCACTTACAGGGCCCATGCTGGGCGGAATGCTCTGCTATGGCCATCTCAACCTTCTTAGTAATTTTTCAACCAAGAGCCCATATTTTAATTTTGCACTGGTCCCCACAATTTATGTAACTGGCCCCGTTCATCGGAGTGTCTCACCAAGAGACAGAACAGTCCAATTATTCAGAGGAGAACAGCACTGACAGCAACAATGGGGATTGCTGTGTGAGGGGAGGGTCTCTGAGGCTGTGGTCAGGGTGGCTAGGAAGCCATAGCAGGAGAATTCGAAACGCTTAGCCTGGGGATGTGGAGAGCCAGGGGAGACTTAGCACATGTTTGTTGAGTGTGTTGAGCACTCTTCCAGGCTCTAGAATATAGCCGTGGACAAAGCGAGCCAAGTCCCTTCTCTGCGGAGCTTTAGTGTTAGTCAGGGGAGACCCACGGTAAACTAACAACTATCTACGTTGGGCATTGCTCTAAAGACAAGTAAATCAAAGTCAGGAGCCACAGAAGGCTGGAGGAGGGGGCCGACTATTTGGCTGAGGACTAGAAAGGCAGTGAATAAGCACTTGGATGATAGAAATGGGGAAGAGGTAAACACATGCACAGACAATCTCAATACACAGTGAGGTTTGTCATGGAGATACTTGGTGGGAGCATAGACAGGAGCAGCCTATCCAGCTTCGGGTGGACAGAGAAGGGCTTGGGATTTAGTCAACTTTGAATCATCTCTTTATCTTTTTCCCCATCCCTCAAAGTAGCAGAAACCACATCCTATTGATCATACCTTAGTAATTTTTCTTCTGTTTCCACTACTATGGACAAGCTTGGGTCTTCATTTCCCCTAAACCCTTTCAATAAACTTGATCTGGCCTTTTCTTCTCTGGCCACCCTCTCCTGGGTGACTCCTTCTACTTTGGGCTTCAGCCTGAATCTTATTCTCTAGCTCTAACCCCTTACTTGAATTCCCAATTTAAATATACAACTGCCTTTGTTCTTGAGGATTTCTATCGTCTGAGGGTAAGGTTGGCCAACTTTCCAGCTGGCCTCAATGCTGTTCCTACTAGGGCATTCCGAGGTACTTGCCCAGGATGCCAGAACCTTGTAATCAAGGTAAGGACACTGAGGCACAGATGGATGGAGAGGACAAGAGCTTAATACTCATTATACATAAATCCCCACTTGTCACGCCTACTTCACAGATGAAGAAACTGAGACTCAGAGAGGCTAAGTAGCTTGCCCTCACTCATACAGCTAATGAGTGGTGGCACTAGGGTTCAAATATAGCACTAAAACATGTTTTTTGTTTTGTTTTGTTTTGTTTTAACCATGACAGATACCTAATAGATGGTATTGCCACAGAGAAAGAACGATAAGTTTATAGTCTAATTCAAGTTGCTGTTTAACACAATTCCTGTGACCGTGCTCTGAAATAGTATTATAGCCACACAGATGGCAGAATTATTCTTAAAAATGTTCTCCCCCACATGAATCTTTATAATCAGGGCTTTATGTTAAATGTACCATGTGAGAGTTGCTTTTCAAAGGACTCTTCCTGTAAAGCAAGTAAATGATTTTGTTTCTGAAAATGAATAATCAACCCTCATTTACCTTCTGCATAGTAAATTTGCTGGAGTCAAAAAATATATTGTCTGGGGCCAGGTAGATGTCAGGTTCCAATTTCAGATCAACATCAGCTTGTTGCCTTGGACACGTGGGTCGCCTGGCCTGTTTCCCTTATCTGTGAAACTGAGATGATTATATCTCACAGGACTTTGGGGTGTGGGGGAGGGAAATAGAGGAAATTTGTGTAAAATGCTTAGCATGGATACACATGTAAGCACTTATGGATTTTTTAGGTGAAACAATTTACTATCCAGGCCAGTTGCTCAAGTCACCTCCATCATTACCACCACCACTCCCACCATCCTCATCATCATTTTATTAGACTATCCAACTGAGCTATTCAGTTTGCTATGATGCAGATGTTGATAATGCAGCTACTCAGTTTGCTGTAGAATTCAACACACACATTTGTAAGGAAGCCCTAATCTTAATACTGGCTTTTGCAGTAACCGCACCCCTGGCATCCTGATCACACTGTGCCCACACAATTTTCTCCTTCGTCAGCATTGTCTGCATCTCGCACCCAGGCATATATTAGATGTGCTGTGAGGGGAATCAGCATTTCTTTGTACATGAGTGGCATCCATCCTTCCTGCTTGTGCAAAGTGGGCAGGTGGGCAGTTTTAAGGCTGATGTAGAGTCAAGGTGATGCCGGAGAAGCCCGGTCCCCAGCAGAGGTTGTTACTTACATGCTCTGAGCATGACTGGGTCCTGCCAAACAGTGACTTGGATGAGAATGGCTGTCCGGTGCTTGGCTGGGAGTGCCAGGCGACACACACAACCTTGGCTAGGCTCTATTTCCTCGAAGAATTTGGAGAAGATGCTTAACCAAACTTTCCACTGCCTCAAATGATGTTAAAGTCAATCAGTAAGTGGAGTTTTTTGCACGTTCTCCCTGGAGAGCAGTGGCCACCTTCTCCTGCCCTCTGTAGGTCAAAAGTCACTCGAAGGATGTGGTGAGGTAAGCCTCGTTCTGTCTTACTTAGTTTTGTGGTCTGAGGGAAGTCATCTGACCTCTCTAAGCTCTATTTTCTTCATCTGTAAAATGGGACCATCCACCCCCCAAGGGTAAGTGAGGGTCAAATGGGATCACTCACAAGTACAATAGTTCTCAACAAACATTAGTTCCCTTTGTCCTTTTTCTTCAGACCACCTTTGCCAAGGACAAAGATAAAAAAAGCCCCAGGAGAAGAAAAAGATTATAAAAGGAGTCAGTAATGACAAAGGGAAGAGAAACATTGTTGATACATGTCAGGCGTTATGCTAGGCCAGCGATACTCAACTGGTGTGCTGAAAGAATTTTTAAAACATGCAATACCTGACTATTTAGTTGGGGCAGTGACCTCTTTTCCCTTAGATTGTCAAATCAAAAAATGACAACAGCCCACACAACAAGATCACTCCAGTGTGAATGCCCTGTCACATATATATAGGTCATTTAATAGAGTTGTATCTTATTGGGCATGTCACATAATAAGGCTATGTCTGATTGGTTAATTCTTCGTAGCAGAAACCCTCATATACAAGTATAGGCACTTGGTTTTTAAAAAGTCACTTTAGAACAAAAAGGAAGAAGAAACACTCTTTATTTGCAGTTGACATGATGCTGTATACAGAGAACCCTAAAGATGCCACCAAGAAACTATTAGAACTGATAAATGAATTCAGCAAAGTAGCAGGTACAAAATTAATATCCAGAAATCAGTTGCATATTAAAGGGAAATTAATAAAACAATCCCATTCATGATTGCTTCAAAAAGAAATAAAATACCTAGGAATAGACCTAACCAAGGATGTAAAAGACCTGTACTCAGAAAATTGTAAGACACTAAAGAAAGAAACTGAAGAAGATACAAATAAGTAGAAGCATATAACATGCTCATGGATAGGAAGAATTAAGATCATTAAAATGCCCATAGTACCCAAAGCAATCTAAAAATTCAACACAATTTCTATCAAGATTCCAATGACATATTTCACAGAACTAGAAGAAATATTTCAAAAATTTATATGGAACCACAAAAGGCACCACATAGCAACAGTGGTCTTGAGAAAGAAGAACAAAGTTGGAGGAATCATGCTACCTAATATCAAACTATACTATAAGGCCACAGTAATGAAAACAGCATGGTACTGGCATAAAAAGACACATAGATCAATGGAGCAGAATGGAGAGCCCAGAAATAAACCCACACCTTTATAGTCTATTAATATTTGACAGAGGAAGCATGGACACACACGGGCTAAAGTAGTTTATTCAATAAATAGTGTTGGTAAAATTGGACAGATACATGCAGAAAAATGAAACTAGACCACCTTCTCATACCACATAGAAGAATAAATTCAAAATGGATTAAAGATTTAGATGTTAGACCCTAAACCATAAAAATCCTAGAAGAAAACATAGGCAGTAAAATCTTAGACATTGCTTGTAGCAATATTTTCCTTAGGCAAGGGAAACAAAAGAAAAAAATAAGCAAACAGGACTACATCAAACTAAAAAGTTTTTTCACAGCAAAGGAAACAATTAACAAAGTGAAAAGACAACACATGGAATGGGAGAACATATTCGCTGATACACTGATAAGCAGTTAATATCCAAAATTTATAAAGAACTTATAAACCTCAGCACCAAAGAAACAAACAATCCAATTAAAAAATGGGCAAAGGACCTGAATAGACACTTCTCCAAAAAGGACACATGGATGGCCAACAGACATATAAAAAGATGTTTAACATCACTAATCAGCAAAATGTAAATTAAAACAACAACGTGATATTATCTCATACCAGTCAGAATGGCTATCACCAAAAAATCAACAAACAACAAGTGCTGGTGAGGATGTGGAGAAAGGGGAACCCTTTTGCACTGTTGGGGGGAATGCAGACTGGTGCAGCCACTGTGGAAAGCAGTATGGAGATACCTCAAAAAATTAAAAATGGACCTGCCCTTTGACTCAGCAATCCCACTTCTGGGAATATATCTGAAGGAACCCAAAACATTAATTTGAAAGAACATAAGCACCCCTGTGTTCATGGCAGCATTATTTACAATCACAAGGATATGGAAGCAGCCCAAGTGTCCATCAGTAGATGAGTGGATAAAACAACTATGGGATATTTACACAATGGAATACTACTCAGCTATAAAAAAGAAGAAAATTTTGCCCTTTGTGACAACTTGGATGGACCTGGAGAACATTATACTAAGTGAAATAAGACAAAATCAGAGAAAGACAAATGTCATATGATTTTACTCATATGTGGAATCTAATCAATAAACTGAACTAACAAGCAAAATAGAGACAGACTCACAGATAGAGAGGAGGCTGACAGCTCAGGGAAGTGGAAGGAGGGAGCACAAAGGAAAAAGGACTCGTGGACATGGACAATGGTGTGGTTAGTGCCGGGGCGGGGAGGGGATATAAGGAGGACAAATGGTAGTGGAAAAAATACAATAAAAAATACAAAAATATTTAAAATGTCATTAACTACCAACCAATGAACAAAAAAGGGTTGGTAGTTACTATTACTATATTTTGCAAATCAATAAAAATGATACCTATTTTTTTGTCAGATTGGCAAAAAACATATTTTTTATTGCACTGCAGAGTTTTAATAATTAGCCTATGTGTGCTATGAGATGAAAAAGGTTGAAAATTGCTGTGCTAAGCCTTTTATAAATGCTACAATTATGCCACTTGTGGAATGACTCTGGAGAGAAGATATTACCAAAATTTTAAAATAAATTATGGTAAAATACCATAACATAATATTTACCATCTTTGTCTTTTTTAAAAAGTATTTTTAATTGATTATGCTATTAGTTTTCCCAATTTTTTCCCCTTTTACCCCCTCTCCGCCCTGCCCCCCCCCCACATCCCTCCAGCATTTCTTCCCCTTACTTCATATCTATGGGTTGTACATATAAGTTCTTTAAGTCCTCTGTTTCCTATACCATTTTTATATCTCCCCATCCATTTTATGCCTACTAATTATGCTGCTTCTTCCCTGTACCTTTCCTCCCCATTCCTCCTTTCCCCCTCCCCACTGAACTCCCTCCATGTGATCTCCATTTCTCTGATTCTGTTCCTACTCTGGTTGTTTGCTTAGTTTTTGTTTTCATTGTTTTTCTTTTCTTTTCGGTTCATTTGTTGATAGTGTGAGTTTGTTGTTATTTTAATGTTCATATTTTTTTCTTCTTTTTCTTAGATAAGTCCTTTTAACATTTCATATAATAAGGGCTGGGTGATGATGAACTCCTTTAACTTGACCTTATCTGGGAAGCACTTGACCTTATCTGCCCTTCCATTCTAAATGATATCTTTGCTGGATAGAGTCATCTTGGATGTAGGTCCTTGCCTTTCATGACTTCAAATACTTCTTTCCAGCCCATTCTTGCTTGCAAGGTTTCTTTTGAGAAATCAGCTGATAGTCTTATGGGTACTCCTTTGTAGGTAACTCTCTTCTTTCCTCTTGCTTCTTTTAGGATTCTTTCTTTATATTTAGTCTTGGGTAACTTAATGATGATGTGCCTTGGTGTGTTCTTCTTTGGGTCCAACTTCTTTGAGACTCTCTGGGCTTCCTGGACTTCCTGGAAGTCTATTTCCTTCATCAGATTGGGGAAGTTCTCCTTTGTTATTTGTTCAAATATGTTTTCAATTTCTTGCTGTTGTTCTTCTCCTTCTGGCACCCCTATAATTTGGATATTGGAACATTTCAGGTTGTCCCAGAGGTTTGTAAGAGTCTCTTCACTTTTTTGAATTCTTGTTTCTTCATTTTGATCTGGATGGATGTTTATTTTCCTCTTTTGTTCCAAATTGTTGCTTTGACTCCTGGTTTCCTTCATGTCACTATTGGTTCCCTGAATATTTTGCTTCATTTCACTTTGGGTATCCTTCCTTTGTTTTTTCATTTTTCAACCAACCTCAATCAGATCTGTGAGCATTTTGACCACTAAGGCTTTAAATTCTACATCAGATAGGTTGACGATCTCCTCCTTGCTTAGTTCTCTTTCTGAGGTTTTGCTCTGTTCTTTCATTTGGGTCATATTTCTTTGTCTGGAGCACCTGATAAGTTGTAAGGGGGCGGGGCCTTAGGTATTCACCAGGGCGGGGCAACCCTCTTTGCTCCACTGTGGCGCTGCCTGTTGGGGAGGGGCAGGGAGGCAATGGTGTGGCTGCCTGCTCCCATGCTCCTCTCTAGCCTGCTTTCCAACAAACTCTTCTGTGAGACTGGGAGATTCTCCCGCTATAGCAACTGCCACAGCCCACAGCCACCTCTGAGTCTCAGTTTTGCCTTCAGTCAGCCCTGCCTGTGTAGCCCGCCACCTTGCCACTGCTTTTCTGAGTCAGCCCACGTGGTCTGCTGCTGTACTAGTCTGGTTGTTCTGGTTGATTTTTTCTTGGTTGTTGGAGTTCCATGCAGTTTGATTTTCTGGTGCTTTTGGTTGTTTATTGATTTTGGACTGGTCGTTATCTTCATTTTGGTTGTGTGAGGAAGTGAAGGGTTTCTACCTATGCCTCCATCTTGGCCGGAACCCATCTTTGTCATTTTTGAGTGTACGGTTCAGTGGCATTAAGTGCATCACATGATTGTGCAGCCTTCACCACCATCCCTCTCCAGAACCCTCACCATCATGCAAAACTGAGACTATGCCCATAAAACAAAGACTCCCCATATTCCCCTCCTCCCAGCTGTGGCAACCACCATCCTACTTTCTGTCTCTATGAATCTGATTACTCTGATTACCTCATATATGTAGAATCATACAGAATTTGTCCCTTTGTGACTCACTTATTTCACTTAGCATCATGTCCTCAAGGTTCATCCATGTTGTAGCACGTGTCAGCATTCCCTTCCTTTTTCAGTGCTGACTAATATCCTACTATCTGTGTGTACCCATTTGTTTATCCATTCCTCAGTTGATGGACACTTGGTTTTCTCTTACTTCTTGGCTATTGTGCATAATGAATGTGGGTGCACAAATAGTTTGAGTCCATCCTGTCAATTCTTTTGGCATATACCCAGAAATTAAATCGCTGGATTATATGGTGATACTATTTTTTAATTTTTTTAGGAATCATTACACTGTTTACCACAGTGGCTGACCATTTTGCCTAATCCCTTTTTGAAAATGATATATCTGAACTTGCAAGGCTAAGCAAGAGGCATGAGTCCCCACAGTTTAGAAAGTGACAATCAGATGCCAATTGGGTCCAATGTGCCCTTATTCTACAGAGTAGTGGTTTCCAAAGTATGGGCTCAGCCAGGAATTTCAGAATAATCCAGCATACCTGTATAAGTGTAGAGTTTCCTGGGCCTCCAAGTCTAGAGAAACAAAATCACTAGGGTTAGGGCCTAGGAGTCTGTATTTTCAAAACAATAACACCAACCCCCCCACCCCCCGCTAAAGAAACCCAGCGGTGTGTCTGGTGGGCAGCTAAGTTTGATAACTTGTTTGTGATCATTGTCATTCTTGTCCTTGTCTTTAATCAAAACCACCCTCAGAAGCATTCTTCACCCAGATCAGCTTACTGATTTGTAAGCATGTAGAAACAGTGGGAATGTAAGGCCTACCAGGGAATCTCAACTCTGGGTTTGCTCTCTTGCAATCACTGGCTTTCAAAGGGTGACACATTTAGTATTCCAATCAACAAGGTGTCTCATCAGGCGCCTGCCCAGGCCTTTCTTAGGTTCCTAACACTCATTAAGCAGCTCAAGCCTTGTGTTCTTAAGTAAGTAAGAGGCAGGCCTTTGGCATTTTAATCTCATTAGTAAATTGAAGCCCTAAGATGAAGTAGCTACAGCAGCCCTTTCCCTGATGGGGTGAAATTCTCCACCCTCTGAGACTAGCAACCTACCCCTCTGCCATCACCTACCCATCCTCTCCAGCTTTGCATCCTCTCCAGCTTTGCATCCCCTCCAGCTTTGCATTCTCTCCTGGGCCCAGAGGGAAAGGGTCTGGATATCAGAGTATGATGCCTTCCAGGGCACTGGCTGCAGATAGCTGGATAGACGGCTCAGGTTATCAGGCTGCCTATATCCCAGAACAGATATTGAATTATCTGCCCCAGCCCGAATTGTTGAGTTGGCACCAGGCCATATGCACTCCTCCCTGAATTCAATTGTCTGTTCCCCCTCCCCCAACAATACTCTTGATAGAAGCCAGACAAGGCTGTGGGGCCTTTGGAAAGAAGCATCCATAGACAATCTTCCCAGCACAAAGCCCTCATTGTTGGAAGAAGAAGGCATGGGAGAGGCAGAGGGAATGCTTATCTTTTGTCAACTCCAGACAGCTGAAAGGGCTCCAGTGAAAATGACTTTATAAACTAAAACACGGGGGAATATGCAAGCTATGTAACTACAACCATCTTCCTCCCTGGGGCAGAAAGAACCGGGGCTTTCTCTGCAAATGTTCATAGATACACACGTTAACACATATGCATAGTTATTATTCTGTTCAGATAATGAGGCAAATGTAAAACAGACTCACCCGTCTGTCTAGTCACTTCTGTACTCAAACATTAATTTAGTGCTATGAATATGCTGGAGGAAACAGCGGTAATCCAGATTAGAGATTTCTAAGTGGGGACATACTGTTACTGGAAGAACCTGGGAAACAGTATCCTGGCTCACCAAGCACTGTCTACAGCTGAGTCAACGTCTCACACAACCTATGTAGCAGCTATAATGATGAATACACATTGAGTTCAAACATTATGGAATTCACAGCAACTTTCTGTCATGACATATTTTCTCAGCCAATGAAAGCTGAAAGTATAAATACTAATCACTGAGAGATTTGGACATGCTCTAGACAAAAAGAAGTGTAGTATCATCATATACAGTTTCATGAACGGGGATGATAACAACCATAACCACAGTAGGTAACTAAATAACGTACTACACGTGGGGCACTATTCTACGTGCTTTATTTGTTAACCCCCACACCAAATCTATGAGATAGACTTTACCATTGTCCCACTGCAGTTGATGAGACTGACCATCATTTGCTCGAGGCCACACAGCAGTAGGGATGAAGCTGGGATTTATTAGAAAGTACAGCTGCAGAATCAGTGCATGGATTCCCCTTGTCATGGTGGGCAGGCTCACCTTGTCCAAACACTCTCATTTGAAAGATGAGGAGACTGAGATGTAGAGAGGCCATGTGACATGCCCAGAATCACATGGTGAGTTCTTGAGGGAGCTGGGGTAGGAACTCAGCTTTCCTGTTTCCATTCCAGTCTCAGCAAGGTTTAAATAAGCCAGGCTTCACCCCAAAGTTGAAGTCAAAATAACCTGCCTTGGGGACAAAGGAAAGGCAAGAGACGCTCTAGAGCTCAAAGGAAAACAAGCGCTGTCTTCTTGTACAATCTAGAGCACAGTTTCCTTTCCTGCGTTGTTACTTTGGCTAAGATTCCTTGGGAGAAATTCCACACATGGAAAGGGAAACCTAGGTTGTGCAGACGGTACTGGGGACTCACAGCTCCTAGTCTAGGTAGCATTATTTTAGGCATAAAGCTGCCCAGCCCTTTCTTGGCTTAAATGGACACCATTCCCCCCTAACTAGCATCGCACAGCCAAGAAACCCCAGGAATGAAGGCCCTGTCAACCTGAATGTGTGGTGCCCAATTAAATGCCAATGCTCTGTCTCCGGTTGCTGGTCCACACTGGGAGGCTGGCGCGGGCAGCCGCTGTTTGTTGGAGGACAGGTTTTTGGGAGGCAGCAGGTGGTAGTGGAAAGAGTTTGGAGTCTGACAATCTTGGATGAAACTTCTGGATACACTGGCTGTAGGACCATGAAGACGTTTCCTAACTACTCTGGGCAGCAGTTATTGAATCTATAAATTGAAGATAATACCTTTCTTGTTTATGGATAAACATAAGCAAGACACTTGGCACAGTTTTGCTTGGAAAAATGAGAATATAAGAATAGATCAGTGTTTTCCAAACCTTTTTTTAAAGTAAATTTCTAATGTCTAAGGGAGATAAGATAGTCTCTGGGTTGGGGAGGGGTTGGGGGCTCAGGGTCCTGCTGTTTTGCTTCCTCTCCCCCCACAATGACCTTGAGGTTCCTCTAGAGAAAACAGTTTGACTAGGTAATACCAGTCCCCTTTCAACTGGAATCAAGAAAAGAAAGGAGAGCCCTGGCTGGGCAGCTCAATTGGTTGGAGCATCATCCTGTAAAGTGTTGCAGGTTCTGTCTCCATTTGGGTGCATATAGGAGGCAACTGATGGATATTTCTCTCTCACATCCATGTTTCTTTCTCTCCCTGTGTTTCTTTCTCTCTGTTTGTCTCTGTCTCTCAAATCAAAAACGGTATCCTTGGATGAGGATTGGGAAAAAAAGGAGAGAAGGGAGGCAGGAAAGAAGACAAGAAAAGGATACTCTTGACTGTCCTTAACTGGGGGGAGATTTTTACTCATTGAGCACCATTACCAAGACGAACTTGGTTTCTATTCTGAGGGGCATATACAGCAGAGAAGTCAGACGAGGACCAGGTAATTTAAAGATTAAGAGGCGATTTAAGAAGGGGGAGGCACTCTATGGGAACACAAAGCAGAGGTTCTGATTCAGTTTAGTGATGAGGGAAGATGAGAGAAGATGGTTGCTTGGACCAGCTGAACGGTGATAGGACAAGAGAGAAAGCATTGGATTTGGGAGGTTGTGGACGTGGTGCCACTAGGACTTGGTGACCTACTGGACATGGTGCCATGACAGAGAAGGTGCTATCAAGGATGACACTCAGGTTTCTGGCCTATAAGCCAGGTGTGAAGCTGAAAGTAGCAGGTGCAAAGACCAAGATTCTGCCAGCTCCATTCTCAGCATCACACAGCAGCCAATGTGCACCCCTTGCCTACTGCTCACATAGCTCTCCATCTGCTCCAGCGAGACAAAGGCAGGCGGACTGACTGCTGCCATACCCCACGAACCGCATTAAGGTCAGGCGTCCTCTACATGGCCTACAAAAACATCTGCAGGCAGAAGGGATTCTGGAGAGTACAGCAACTGCTTGAGGTACATGAACAATAGAAATGCTGGACTCCCTCAGAAATATTTACCCAGCCGGAGTGGTTGAGCTCCAATAACCAGGAACAGAACCTGAGCCTTACCTCAAACAACCCTGACTATAGAAAACGAAGAAGCAGCAGTGTCCTGGCCCTTCCCGATGCTGGTGGGGGGGAAACAGGCACGCAGGTAGCTTCGCTCAAGAATGCGAGAATTGCAGGCTGCTGAGAAACATGGGGAAAGGGAACTCGGACAAAGGCCTGGAAACCAATCAAAGATGCCAACAATGCTGCTTATGTGGGGCTTAGGATTTGCAGACCCCTGTCTAAGGACCATGCCTGCATTAACACTGAATCCTGGCAATGTCAAGCTGGGCACTATTTTTAGGTCTGTTTGACAGATGATGGTACTGAGACACAGAAGTGTAGCATGTCTAAGGAACTAGCTAGGATGTGATAGAGCTGGGATTCAAGCCCAGGCAGTCTGGCTCCATTGTGTGTGACCTTAAACCACTTTGCCTTTGCTGCCGCCTGCTGCCTTTTCCAAAACAGTCAGGAGAAGGGGCAAGTAGGAGAAAAGAGACCCTGCGTTGAACTGCCAAAGGCACACCTGCACAGCGCCATTGCCTCTGCTCACTCTGGACTCCTCTCACCAGCAAACACAGTGGCCATTCCTTCATCATTAATTGTTTACTGAGCACTTGCTGGGGGCCAGACCCCGGGCTAGGCTCAGACTGGTCCTCTTATAACACCCACAAAAGCTCCCTCCTCTGGGAATCTCTCCTTGTCCTCTTGGAGGCCAAGTGTATTTGTCCTCCCTCAGAGCTGCCACCCAGCCTCAGGTTACTCACTAGGATGGACTTTTCCAAAATGAGTTCTGAAAAACAGAGGGATTGAATAGACGTGCTAATCAGTTTGGGAAACACTAGGCCAGCATCCTCACTGCAGGACTCCCCAGAGCCCGTACAGTGTCAGTGGCAGCGAGACCTCCCAGGAATGGTTCAGGGTACAGAGCTTCTCAGTTCACTCAGAAGGACACCCTGCTCCTTGACGAAAATTTTTATGTATCCTGGAACAAGGTTTGGGACATTTTACCCTAGAATAACAACTACTATCTCAATGTTTTTTTTGAATTGGATTTCAAATTCTTTATTTAAAAGCATACTTATGTTTAAAAATTAGAAGCCAAAGAAGCAGTAAACATCCAGTATGTCAAATTTGTGTTCAATTTTGACCCGTCAGGCCACCGGCAGGACTTTGAGGCTGAGAACTCTTATCTACTCGTCACTCCAGCTCCTCAGCTCCTACCTTCCGCCAGGCCTGGATCAGAGTAGTTGTCCGAAAGTTTCTGTTTTGTTTTTTTAAGGATGGCACGGGTGAGTGCTATAAACAAAATTCTGGTTCTGCACCAACACTCACAGTTGAGTCTGCATCTCTTCTGTCTCCGAGGAGACAGCCACTTCTTGCCTATGTGAGTCGCGAGACAAGGTTTTCTCTTTACCCTGGACACTCCTTGTCAGGGTGCAGAGGAGGCCCTTCACCACCCGGCCCCTGCCCACCTCTTCTGGATCCTCCCCTACGTTCCCTGCACAGTCCCCTGACTTTAACCCTACAGATCCACAGGCAGTTTCCAGAATGCAATATGGCTTTCTTCAAGTGAGGGTCCCAACTGCTGAATCCTCAGCAATCTTGCCTGTGTGGTTCCCCTTACTTTCATCATTAGCTCAAACTTCTCGGTGTCTATGAAACCTCTGAGGATGCCCTTGGCTCCCCACCTGCAAGGCTGGGGTAGATGTCCCTCCTGGGCGGCCTGGGCTATTACATCCTAAACTGTCCTTGTCTCCCTGTGCGGTGGGCATGTGTCCTGAGTGAAGATGCTCCATGTATTTTGTGCCGCAGGCTGCAGTCAAAAGAGTGGGAAGCCACTGACGTTATATAACCCACCCATTTAAGATAGTTCTAGGCCCTGTGAGAGGGTCATCCTGAGCCTTTCAGCACCCACACAACAGGCTTCTCTGCTGTGAAGCTCTGCCAGCAGGGACAGGGCTGCAGCCTGCTCTTCCTATGCCTTCAGCAGCTAGTGGCCCCCTGACTCCTGTAGGAGAGGTTTGCTGAACCGACTCCCATTTTTGTAACAAAATAAAAGCACCAAGCCAGCACGGAAGCATGCCTTGTCAGATTTTATTTGCCCAATGAATGTTCTTCACAGTTCTCTAACTTCTACAACCATAAAGTAGCTTTGGCATGACAGTCGTTTTGCACAGACGAGAACAAAATTGAGCGCGATGGTCTCCCAGAGCTCTGAGGGAAGCAGGTCAGGCAGAAGAGGCCGGAAGGGGGAAGGAAGGGACTGGGAGCTGGAACCAGGCTCCTGCAGAGGTAGGTGTCTGGGCCTCTGACTGAACCCAGCTGTGGATGGAAAAAGAATCGCTCCCCTTGGACCAAAAGTGCAGGGCTGCCTTGCAGACATGTAGGTGCCAGACAGAGCCCTGCTCAGTTGAATGCATCATTCCACCCATTGGCAGTGACCACGGGAGACACAGGATCAGCAGAAGGAGACCTAAAGTCTTCTTCCCAGCTCTGCTCTGCTCCTAGCTCTGCTCTTAACTCCCCTTTCTCTGGGTCTCAGGTTCCACATCTTCAAATGAGAGAGGGTTAGATTAAATCAGTGGCTTTCAATTTTTTGGACTCTGACTCATGTGTAGCACACACATGTAACTCAAGTCTCACTTGATAATGCTTACTTACCCTTGCAAGTACCAGCTATATTTTCTGTTCTTTTTATTCATTTTATAAACTCTCATTGAAGCACGACATTAGGACAGTAGAGTGTACGTGTCATAAATGAAGAGTTTGATGCATTCTGACAACTGAAAATCAGCCCTCAGATCAAAAGACTGAGTCATACATTGAACCCCTCCCATTTGCTCCCCTGTACCAACTCCTCCCCGAGGATAATCACTACCCTGACTTGATGACAGCATAGATTAGTTTTGTCTGGCTTTGAACCTTACATAAATAGAGTCATAACGTTTCTTCGTGCCTGGCTTTTGCTTTCGGCAGTATGTTTGTTAGGGTCGCTGAGGCTGCAGTGTGCAATATTTCTGCAGGGCTAGAGGGTATGTTCACCCATGAGGGCTGTCCATCAACTGAGGTGCCTGGGCCCTCAGGGGGATGGTCCTGTGGCATCTAAGATACCTCAGGAGTTTCCTTTTACCCAACATGTCAAGTTAACTTTCCCTAACCTTGGACAGACTCCATTAGCCATGGGAGGAGGGCACCCACACCTCCTGGGTGCTTTCCTAAAGTGAAGGTTCCTTCCACACAGTACCCTCTGAACACCTCAGAGCAGCCCGTCAGCAGACTTTATATTCCATGAAAAAAGGGGCTGTGGAACAGGTCAAAAATGTGGCCAAGTTCAGTTACAGAGTGAGGATGCCGACCCCATGGCCTGTGTTTTCATGTTCATGTTGTAGTTTTTCCAGGTAGCCAGTCACTGTGTAAACAGTGGTGACTACCTCAAAGGACCCCAAGGTCCTGCCTCTCGAGTTCTCTCTCCCTCTCTCTCTGTCTCTCTCTCTCTCTCACACACACACACACACACATACAGACTCCTGCACACAGGCAGACACATATAGGCACATGTGTGTACGCACAGAAATGTAATACATGCACATATATGCTGCTTTACTCAGAAGTGGGCTGGACTCTGCTGGTTCATTACACCCTCAGCTCATCTGAGTTTTACCATCTCTCCTAACTTCCAAAGCATTGAAACAGCCCATGATACATGAATAATGCAAACCTGTGTATGTGCAGGGCGCTTGACAATTTATAAATCCTTTTTACACCCAGTCTCTCATCTGACCCTCACAACAAGCCTTCTGAACATATATGTCAATATTTGATGATTCTCAAGGTTCCCCAGTCCAATCGGGGTCTAAGCACCTGCCTTAGGGAGATGCCAATCCTATTTCCCAAAGCCGGGCTGTGGCAACAGCCAGAGGTGGGCAGGGTGTATGCGGGCACTCAGACTCCCCCTGAAAGTTTTCATTTCAGCTGTATGTTCCATTGCAACCAGTCCTTCCTTTCCCGGTTCTGAGAAGAGTTTTACTTCCATGAACTCTCCGGAGTTGAGCTTGTGTTTGTATGAGCATTTATTGGACATGGACACTTGTCCCCTGTCCCTAATAAACACGCCTACATCTTCTCCCTTCTCTTATTAGAGTCTTTGCCACCTCCTGCCTTCCCCTTCAGCTAAAGGTAAGGCACTCTGTCCCTCCTAGGGACTAGCATTTACCACACTTCCAACATGCCAGGCACCAAATGCTTCATGTACATAATTGCAGCACATCTCACACAAATCCTTTGCCACGTGTCTTAATAACCTTATTTCACAAATGAGGACAGAAACACCCAGAAAGGAGCCATCCAATGGCCACAAAGTCAGCAAACGGTGGGACAGGGATTGGACTCTGGTCCCACTGATCCACAAGTGCTGGCCCCTCCAGTGCCCGGGACAGTGAGAAGCAGTAACTTCTTTACTCTGAGTCAGCAAACCAGCCATATGGATGTGGGCAGCACATTAGGGACCCTCTTGTCCTACCTGCCTTGTTTTCTCTGAGCTCAGAGGGATGAAGGGACTTTCCTCAGAGCACAGCAAGAGCAGAGCTGGGGCTGGAACCCAAGTGTGGTCCTCAGGTTTCTCTTGCTTGGATTCTCACGGACCTCTTGGGACAAAGGACACTGGCAGAACTTTGTGCTCCAGGCTGATGCGTTTTTTAAGGAGACATTTACAATGTTAGAAAGAATGTGAGTAGAGCAGGAACTACTCTTGAAACCAAATTATGACAAGTAATTAGAAGAACAAAGAATAAGAAAAGACCTCAAAAGGAGACATGGTCTTTGTCTTCAAACATTGTTAGAGCTGTGTAGTAAAGAAGAAAGACGCTTGGTAAGATGTGAGGAGAAGTGAATTTCAAATCCAGAATATGGGAGAACTCTCTAAAAACCCTAAATGATATTCAAGCATAGGCCAAATATCTATCATCTACACTTATCCATCTATCCATCTTTTTATCCATCCATTCATTGAATGGTCCATGCCTCTAAGACCCTGAAAGTAAGTCCCGGAAAGATTTAAGATTCCACAAGCTTTGAAATGTACTAAAATCTTACAGGGAAGACAAGCAATAATCTTGTAGTCCCTGCTCATTGTTCTTAGGGGGGAAAAGTATTACAAAATAAGTGGAGATAAAGTCTACCTATTAATGCATATTTAAGAAAGAGGCAGAGAAAAAAGCACCCATAACATTAACTTAAATCATGAATATTTTCTGAAGGGTAAAAAAAAAAATCAACTCACTTTTCTTTAAATCTTCTTAAAAGGGTCTAAGAATAGTCCTTCAAATAATCTTTGAAGTATGCAATTTTAATTTGGACACATGGTAATTTCAGTCTACCTGTTGAAAGAGACAAGAGAGAAATCAGTCATTTCTGATGAGTTGCTGTTCTGACAAGCACTAGAGAAGATCCAGGCACATGGGGTGGGGGTAGGGACTGGCAGTAGCTGCAGAGCAGCAGCTTTGGCCCCAGGCCAAGGACTGGATTTGGAATCCTCAGAGAAAAGGCAGCTAAGGGAGAGATGACACAGAGCAAATACTGAATAAATATTGAATGAATGAATGAGTAAGAAAGGATGGATGAATAAATGAGTGAGATTTCTCACCAACCTTTGATACAGGTGGTTACCCTATAGGCTCATCTCTTTGACTCTTACAGAGAAACAGAACTTCTGGGCACTGGGCATATTATGGAAGATGTTCACGACGTAGTGCAGAGTGAGGGCTTTGGAGCCAGCCGTACCCACCACTTACAACAACACAACACTGTGCTAGCTTATTTATTTATGTTTACTGCTGCTCTTCGATTGGGGACTCAGCCCATTCTTTAATTTTCAGCCCTTTTTCTTCTCAAATACAACCATTTAAGGTCATAAATTTCCCTTAAGTGCTTTCTTGGCTCTATTCCACAACTTTAATATTTACTATTTTTGCTATTAAGTTTTAAGTGTTTTACAATTTCTATTATCATTTCTTTTTTTTCACCCATGAGTTTGTTAGAAGTATTTTTGTAAATCCGTCTCTCTCTCTCTCTCTCTACTTCTTTAAAAAGCCATCTCTCTCTTACTGAGTTCTACCTTAACTGTACTGTGACGTGAGAATGTGGTCTGTTGGGTACTGACTGATCCCTTGAAATTTACTGAGACATATTTTATAGCCTAGGATGCAGTCAATTGTTGGGAATGTATTCTCCAGTTGTTGGGTATAATCTTGGACTACCATATTTGGCCATATATAATGTGCACTGTTCTGCTCAAATCTCTGAGGGAAAAATAAGGATGTACATTATACATGGGTATAATAATCCTGTGTATAAGGCCCATAAAACATGGGTGCATATAATACATGGCAAAATACAGTAGTGTTTTTGTAATGCCCTCTTCCTGCTATCCCCCCCACTCCACACCTCCACTTCCTTATCTGTTAAAGGGTATGTGAGCAACACAAATTGGTTCCCTTTTCCCATTTAGAACGATGCTTACTGACTGTGGAGGCTGTGCAGGCAGAAACAGAGTGAGGTGCATAAGAGAGCCAAGGTACTATTTCTAGCTTTTAACCCTAAATCTATAAAGAACTTGAAAGTTTCCAAACAATGACCACATGTGCTGTTTGTTTTCTTATTCTCAACAAACCCATGAAGTGCCACCCAGAGAGGTGGAGGCGAAGACCTGCATGGAGAAGGGATGCTGGTTTGGCTATTCACCCCGCCCTCTGAGCCAGGGCCCCGGGGGGGGGGGCTCCTTGACTTCTCCCCCCTCATTCCTCATACTGCTCAGTTCAGTCTACTCGCTGTCTCGCCAACCCGGTCCTCGTTGTCGCCCTCACTCACCCTATACAGTCTCTCACCTGCCTTATTCCAACAGATTATTAAATTCCTGCTCTTAAAAAATACAAATATAAGGAGTAACTCCAGACAAGATTTTCTTGGCAGGCGTGATTCCCAAAATTGAGCTGAAGATAAGTGTTGGGTTGCGGGTGCCAAAATATCAGAATCTTGAAGGAAGAGTGATGTTTTTGTCTGTCAAATGGAGGCATGGGTTTAGAAAGGTAGAGAAATACTGTGCTAACTGAGTTCTAAGAGTCTTCATCTGACAACGCTCTCCCCATGACCTTGTCCTCACGGCACCCTAGTTTCTTCTTCTCCTTCTCAGGAAAATTCCCGTGTCATCCAAACCTCCACTTCCTCCAGTCCCAACCTTCCCCGCCCCCTGCAAATCACTGCAGTGTGGCTCCCAGACATTCTTTTTATGGTCACAATGATGTTGTCACTGCAAATTCCAGAGACTTCTCAATCTGCTGTCGCCTCTCTGGGCCACCTGCCAGCAGGATCACCGCCTCCCCTGGAAACTCTTCAGAACACCAACCTCTCCTGATTCGCCTTCTTTCCTCCAAGGACTTTCTCTGTCTCTTCTGCTGGTCCCTTTTTTCTCTGCCTCATCCTTAAATGTGAAAGAGTAAAAAGCCCCCTCTTTTCTCTCTCCTTAAATTCTTAATTTAAATTGGTATTTCATAATTTCATTAGAATTGTTTCAACAAAATAGGAATCACAAACTACCATTTATTAAGTGTATATGAATCACTGTGCTAAACATTATTTCACTAAATCTTCACTACAACCACTTGAGGTGGGTATTATTACTATTTCTATTTTGCTGATGAGAAACGAGAAGCTAAGAGAGGAAATGTAGTTTGCCCAAGATCACTTAGCTACTATGCGGCAGAGCTGGAACTCAAACCACAATCTGTCTAATTCAAAACCTGTGCCTCAGCCACTTCACTTACTTATCTTACCCGTCCAAACCCTGACCTCTGTGACTTGCCATTGCCCCACTGTCTCATGGATTTCATGTTTCCATTTTGCTTCCCTCTGAATGGAAGGTCAGTATGTGCTCTGCTGGGCATTTGTGAATGCTGACCGGTCAGGGACAGCCATCCCTGCGATCTGCCCAGGGAGGTTTCCAAGGTGATCAACCAGGTCTGTTCAATTTTCTTTACCCAGTCTTCACATTCTAAATCCTGTTTGTACATCAGGTAGGCTCAAATACCTTTTTATCCGTGAAGCTTTCCCTGGTTTTCCCCTTCCTGTTGGGGAGACCCCAGCCATAAGGTATCTGTGGTACACCTCTGATGGCACTCAGCAATTTTATCATCCACAGAAAACACTACATTTCAAAAAGCACTTCGACATACCCATTTCATGCTCTACCTCCTCTCCTGGCCACCTTGGGGCTGGGAGTTGCAGCCACTTCACCTTCATGGTGTTTTCAGAACCACGCCCAGTGTCTGGCACACATAATGTCCGAGACTGAGTGACCTACTGAAACTGGATGACATTGGCCTTCAATGGGGGAGGCCGTCAAAAAATCACTCAAATGCAAACACCTAGCAGTGCACGATGCACATAGCAGGTGTTAAATAAATATAACATCCTTATACCTCTCTCCACTGGCCAAAAAATAAGAATCAGAAGCAGGGAACCAGGAATCCACTGCGGCTGAGATTGCTGAAGGCCTGTGCTCCGTGGTTCACAAACATGTTGGGGTGGTAGCTTTCAACATTCTGCAGGATGAACTAGGCAGAAGGGAAAGACCATGTCTGGACACACTCTGATTTTCATAGTCCGGAAATGAGAGCTAGAGCTTCGGGAGAGCCAGGGCTTCCAATCAGCGATGGCAACCACCTGCTTTTACAGAGGAGGGCCAGAGAGCTTGGACGACTCCATCCTGGTCACAGGGCAAGGACTGTGCTGATGCATTTTTCTTGTCCCCTCCTAGACTTGCAAATGAAGCCTCTAGGAATCGGAGTGCTCTCTGACTGGCTAAAAATAAACTCCCAGAAACTTCATGTAGATGTATCACGGCTGCAATTTACAGCGCCTAGAACTTCAGTATGGTATAATTAGCAAATGGATTACAATAATTTATTTTTGGTTTAAATGCTCGAAGGAACACGACCTTCCAGTGGAATCAGAAAAGAAGAGGCTGGGAGCCAGCCACGTTCCTCGGGCCCCTTGCAATGCCACAGTGTTAATGCTGGCTGGCATCCGTCTGCTGACGTCTGGTGGATGCGCCACAGAGAAGGGACTGCCACTCTGAGCTCTGGGCTGCTGGGAGTCAGGACTCCAAAAGGGTCTGTGCTCGCCCTCCCAGGGACCAGGAACACATCTGAAATCCCCCTTCCAATGAGCAGGAAATCCGAAAGGCAGGGAAGAGTCTGTCGTGATGTCTCTGAGTAGCCAGTTTCAAAGGACGGAACCAGAGAGACTGTCCTGCAGCTGAAAGGAGACTGGACTGGGGTCAGAGGGAGGGAATCTCATCTTGGATTTTTTTGTTTATGTTCAGCATGCATAACAACTACTTCAATTTCCCTTTATAAAGTGTTGATAAATAAGTAACTATCTCCTAAGATTAATGAGGGATTAAATGATGAAAGGGTTTTTTAAGTAAAGGCTAGTGATTCTTTTTGAATAAATAAATTTCCAAAGTAGCTCTTTCTGATGAAGAATCTTTCTGACCAAAGAAAGCAAGCACCACAGAATGCTGCAGTAGAGAGCCAGGAGTGGAGGAGGCGAAACCTGGGAAGTCATCTCCCAGGGCTTCTGTCTACAGAGTCCAGGCAGAGGCAAGTCCATTCATTTTCTGCAGCACCTCTGTGTGGAGCATGCTGGGGCTGAGGAGCAGGGATCCTGACTTGGGAAAGGAACATGGACGACTTGCCTCCTCTCTTATGCCTGGCACCAAAACCAGCCAAACATCCACCAGAAAACCCACTGACATAGAAGGTGGGGATGGTGGTCAGGCAGGGTGCACAACCAAAGCAGAGCTTCCTCTAGTTGAAGGAAGGGGGACGGGCATTTACTGGGCAGTACCAGGAGTCTGGACGCTTTCTCATCGGTGTTCCTCTCCAAACCCTGTCACGCTGTGGCGTTGTGCCATTGCCCACAGTGTGCGCAGGCCTGTGAAGCCTCCTCACTCCTCTCTGCCTCTCCAGCCAGCCCCTGAGCAGGAAGACCTGGACCCTCGTCCTCGCTCTTTCAATTTTCAGTGATGATTCTGGAGGGACTTCACTGTTCTGATCAGTTAGATTGGGACCAGACTGCTTTCAGACAAAAAAGGGTGGGTGTGAAAAACTCTGGGAATTGGGCCAAACTTGAAAGAATATGTCGCTCTTGTTCAAGCCCTTCAGAAGCTTCCTATTGCCCTTTACTAAGCATTACGTTTCCACTTTGCTCCCGGCCCACCTCACACACCCTATTTCCTGTCAGCCCCCCTTGTTCCTGAGCTCCGTGCAAGCCAGGTGTCTTTCAGGCCATTATACTCAGGAGCAAATGCTGTTAGCTCTTCCAGGAGTCAACCCCTCCTGGTTCAGGTCTCAGCAGAGATGCAGAGCCACCTCCTGGGACGTGCTTCCTCCACTACGCATTGTCCAGGGTGCTTGTAATTACACACTTACTTGCAGAACTAGTTGTTTAGTCTCTATCTTCCAAACTAGTATGGGGCAGGGCTCCCTTTCTCACATTCACCAGGATGTCCCCAGGCGATGACTTCACGGGCTTGGTACACAGTGGTCACACAATTAATCTGCATCTGCTTTGTTTGCTGATGCATCCCCAGCGTCTAGAGGACAGCACAGACTAAGTGCTCAATAAATACTTGTGGGATGAAATCACGTGTAAGGACTCGCTGAAAGGGACATACAGCAGAGGGTCACAGTCGTGGGTGCTGGAGCCAGAACACCCAGGCCGAGCCTGGCCGCCCTGCTCGGAGCTGTATTGCTCTGGGAGAGCAACTTCACTTCTCTGTGCCGCAGTTTCTGCACTGATTCAGAAAGGGATAATAATTGTGCCTACCTCCTAGAACTGTTGTGAGGATTAAGTAATATACTTAAAGTTCTTAAAACAAGGGCAGACAGCGGGTTAGTACTCTGTAAATGTAGCTATTCTTCTTATTAGGATCTCTTCTCATGCTCTTCCTCAGCCCAGTTCACGGCCCACCTCTTTCCTGGAGCTGGTCTGGCTTGGTCCTCCTCCTCTTGTCTCCTCGGTCTCACTGACTCTGGCCCTGCATGTAGGCCCTTCCATGCATCACTTGCCGCTGTGGCCAAACCACTATTCAAGGGAGCAACTCGCCTCTTTTGAGAGACCCCAAAGCCCGGAGGAAGGCCTGGAGAAGCAAACCAGGAGGGGACTTGGAAATGGGAGAGACTGGGTGATCAGGTGAATGGAGGGGGCATGCAGGGGGCACTCCTCAGGGAACTTCCACCTTACAATCTATTTCTGGGGGCAAAGCTTCCAACCTTGAATACTTGCTTCATGGGCTACAAATACCTTTTGGGGCTGTGTGTGAAACAAATAGTTAGTCATTAACATGTAAAATGCAGCTGTCACAGTCCACAGAACAACCGACAGGTTAATATAGGTACTTAGGAATGCTATTTTCTCCTGTTACTCCAGAGCAAAGGCAGCCTATCCAGGTAGACTCCAGAATGCTCCGGATGCCCGCCATTTTTTTTCTTTAGTAATATTTGATGTTTAAATAATAATTGATATTTGTTTCCAAGCAGAGTTCAGTAACTTGCCTCCTTCCCAAGGTCCCTTCCTCCTCTTTTTCCTCTTTCCTACTCTAAGAATATCTTGGCCTTAATTTTATTCTTGAAATCTGGGATCTAGGCCCGCAGGTGTGCATCTGGGAGGCATATCCGAGTTTCTGAACTTGCCTTCAGACTTAGCTCCCTGATTCCCATTACTCCTTTCCATCTGCCGCTTCCCCACATCTCTCAGCCAACCCTTCCTACCTCCATGCTGCCTGCCAGAGGACTAATTTAACTACAAAAATGTTTAAATTTTTAAAATGGTTTTAAGTTCTTCCCTGCAAGAGGAGAGCTTCTGTTATGTGAAGAGTGTAGGCAACTGTGACAACAGGAACAAAGGCTGCCTCAGGCACTCACCTGCCCAGGAAAAAGGCCAGGTGGTGTTCAGTGCACAGGCTCCGGAGGGACAGGGCCTGGGCTTGAGCCCTGGCTCCACACTGCTGGCTGCTTGGGAAGCAACTTTAGAGTCTGCCCTGCAGGCGCAGAACATCGGAGCCGTGAGCTAGCATGGCTGACTCTGATCTTGAGCCTTCAGTCCAAACCAGCCCTACAATTCCAGTCTTGCTACCAATCCTATCTGCCCAGAAAAGGAATTCAGCTGCTGGGCTTGCTCATTCACGGACTCAATTACATATTCCATTACTTATACATCTCTTTACTCATTTATAATTATTTACTCATTAATTCACATTCATTTCTCCAAAATCACACTTTCATTCACTCATTCACTGATGAACTTCTTCACTTATTTATTCACTTACTCGTTTATTGCTTATTTATTTTATTTACTCATCATCAGCTTACTCCTTCATTCACCCTTTCACTCACTTCCTCATTCACTCACTCCTTTCATGCACTGGCTCGCTCAGTCCCTCACTCTCCACCACACTATTCCCCAGCGCAGCATCCTACCAGGAAGAAGAGCCTGCATCAGGGCCGGGTCCATTAGTCCTCACTCCCAGAACCTTCCCTTCCATTTTAACTTCCAGCTTGCTGAACTGTGCAGGCAGGCATCCTGGTGTGCAGAGGATACGCTTTCCACTCAGGAACAGATGTTCTTGTAATTACTGTTTTAACTTTCACCCTCTAGTGCCAGAAAATTCTTTCCACAAACTCCTCCAGCACGCAGTGAGGCAACCACTCAGCCTGAGCAGGGCGGCAGTGCCTGGGGGTTCAGATTCCAGGACTCTGGCAGATTCCTGGCAGTCAGAGCTGTAGGGGGCTTGGACAGCCTCCCTCCTGCATGGCCTGTAACCAGGGGTCCAGGGATGAGCTGGAGAGGAAGGCAGGCCTGCATAGCAGTCGACATTGCGAGCCAGGTAAAGGGGTGGGAAAAGGGGTGGCCCGTCTCAGGATTATGGAGTCATGATCCATCTGGGTTGAGGTTACTGTGCTGACAGGTGATAGGGTTGATGGAAAATGCAGAGATTTACTGGAAGTTGTTAGCAATGTCATTGAAGAAGATCAAAATCATAATTTACTGACCACCGACCATGTGCCAAGTACTTCCCATATTTTATGGTAGTTGTCCCGTACTGATCAGTCTCTGGGTCTTTCTTTCAGAAATAGAATCCCCTGAGTTTTAGCTGGTCACATGACCTCTCAGCAAAAGACTAGGTTTCCCAGATTCCCTTGCAGCAAGGTGTGACTGGTAAGTTCTAACCAATGGGTGTGAGCAGAGTTGTTATATGCAACTTCATGGTTGTGCCCTTAGAAGCAAGCTGGAGGAATGTCAGAGCTATGAGCTAGCATGATTGACCCTGATCTTGGGCCTCCAGCTGGTTCAGGCTCCAGTCCGGCCATACAGTTCCAGTCTTGCTGCCAATCTTATCTGCCCAGAAGAGTAATTCAGCTGCTGGTTGCTCACCCATTGATTCAATCACTTATCCCATTACTTATTCATCTGCACTCATTTACAATTATTTACTCATTCATTCACATTCATTTCCTCAAATTTCCACTTATTCATGTACTCAAGGGCTGTGGGCATGGCAGCACACAATACAGAAGAAGCCTCCACCCCTGCAGACCCTTGTAAGCAAAGCTTTTCTGTCACCTCAGCTGAATCAATGTGCCAAAGAAGTGAGCATCTGCTATGCTTTGGCCACTGCTGTCCTGACCTCCAGTAAGTCAGCCAAGCCCATATCTACAAAGACGGGAGGAATCGTTTGCGTCTTGTTTCTGTATGGAGAGCCTTCCTTCAGAAGAACGCTCTTGGCTTCTCTCCCTCCCTCACTTAATCTTCTCTGTCATGGTTGAATAGTGTCCCCAAAATTTATGTCTGCTGGGACCTGCAGAACGTGGCCTTTTTTGGAACTGGAGTCTTTGCAGATGTAATTAAGGTAATGTGTGGATGAGATCATAAGGGAGTATGGTAGACCCTAAACCCAATGAGAAAATGCTTGTAAAAGGGAGAAAAGAACAAACTGAGATGCAGAAGAGAAGAGCGGCATGTGAAGATGGAGGCAGAGACTAGAGTGAAGTCTGCAGTAGCCAAGGAACATCAAGGGAGCCAGGCAGGGGAGAGGCATGGTCTGGATTCTCCCTCAGAGCCTGTGGAAGGAACCAACCCTTCCGACCATTAGACTTTGTACTTTTAATCTCTGCAACTGTGGAGGAATAAATTTCTGTTGTTCTAAGTTGCCGACTTCATGGCACTTTGTTGTACTAGGCCTGGGAACTGAGGTGTGCTCTGAAAGGAGTGACAGCTAAAGGACTGGTGGGTTCCGAAGCCGGAACCGGACCCTCTGCACCCTGAACTGACCCCCCATCCCTGTGCCTCCCAGATAGCAGTGGGCCAGGAGTGGCAGAAACTGGGTGATCTGGCTCCTGAGTCTTGCTCTTAACCTCCTGAGTTTTGGAAAGGGCACTCTGACTGCAAGGTGGATGTGTGAGTATGGAGGCAGGGAGTTAAGAGGATGCTTGAACCCAACAGTTGAAGGGGATGACGCCCATGTAAGGGTGGTAGCCACGTGTGCAAGAAGAAGTGGTCAGAGCCTTGTTGGGGTCCCGGGTGATGGGTGAGTGGAGGAAAAGCCAGGACTTCCCCCTCCCTAAACCAAGTGCCTGGGTCCACAAGGCCTGCAGGACTGCAGCAGGGGCACCAATGCGGGGCACTGCAGGGATGCTAATAAAAGAGTCACACCACTGCGTAGCCAGAGCCTGATGCAGGTCTGACTTCCACACTGACACATCATTGTTGCACTGTATGTAGACTCTCACCCTACGCAATGCCAAGGCCCGAAAAAGCATGAACTAGTTTGCAAAGCTGGGGCCATGGTTAGATCACTGTCTTTTGCCTGGCAGACGGGAACCAGGTGATGCTGATGTCTGCTGATGACAGGGGCTGAGTGGAGCGGGCAGAACAGTGACTTTGGGACTCAGAAAGACCTGGGCTTCCATTCCAGCTGCACCTTTAATAAGCAGTGACCTTAAACTACCTCTTCAGGAAACATTTCCTGAACAACTGATAAGTGCAATGTTCTCAGTGGGGTGCTGGACTGCAAGACAAATCTGATCACCCCTGAAATCAAGGAGCTTCCGACCAAGCCGCTGGCGCCAGTGAGCAGTGCTGTGCTACAGGGAGGCACAGAAGGTTGTGGGAACATGAAGTAGTGGTCTTGAGGCAGGTGGTAAGGCAATGCTAAACCAGCCTGTGAGCTCAGGGCCGGCTTCCTGGAGGAAGTGACTACCAACCTTTATTCCAAAAGAGAAGAGTTGGCCAGGCAGAGGAAGATAGGTTATTCCACGTGGGCAGAGGGGAGAGGGGAGACAAAGAGGACAGTCTTTGGGAAGATCCACGGCTGCTCTGTTTCATGACCACACTTGCAGCTAGGGGTTGGCAGATGTGCTATGTGATTGCTGCAGAAAGCAGAGCTCTTAGTGCTTGTAGTAGATTGATTAGAAAAGGGACATAATTCTTTCCCTCCTTCTATCTACATTCCTTTGCAAAGTGACAGGTCAACAGAACTGCCCAGCTGACCCACCGATTAGGGAGCAAGAAGAGATAGTTGTTTTAAATCACCAAGTTTTGGGCAATTTGTTACACGGCAATAGGTAACACATGCACTGGTACATTTGGGAATGAAGCCTAGCCTCTCGGCCTCAGCAGCAGCTGGGAACCAACTAGATTCCTTTCCTTGAGCATGACAGTGAGTGGGTCATGACAGGAAAGGCGCTGAAGCTCAGAGTGGTTAAGCAACCTGCTCAGGATCACACAGCCAGTGCGTACCAGCAACAGGATGCAGGCCCAGTCCTCCCAGTCCTTCCCCTTCTGCCAAGCTGCTCCTTTAATCAACACGTTTGTGTTGTAGTAACTGAAGCTCCCCCAGAGACCGTTAATTTAACAAATCTCTGGTCATGGTCTGGCTCCCGGAGATGGTTCTCTTTACAAGATCCAGTGTCAGGCCATGTGACATGCTCCCTCCCACCCGGAGGATGATGGGACCAACACTCGACCACAAGCCACAGCCAGTCCCACCGTGGTCAGAGACCAGGGCAACACTGATCAGGTGGCAAGAGACATGTGTTCAAAACTTCATGACACCAAGTTGAAAGCCACACAGACTCTGAACACAAACAAGGAGCTAACAGACCTCAATCTTACTTCTAATCCTGACACTTAACAGCTGTGTGACCTTGGGCAAGTCACTGACCTTCTCTGGCAGATTGGGGGTAAACTGGCTATTTAAAACATAGATCATGAATTGTTTGAGAGCAGAACCGTGGGCTGTCCGGCTTTGAATCTAATGAATATAGTACATTGTAGCTGTTCAACACACATTTACTGAGTGCATACATTGTAGCAGGATATCTTATGGGGGATTTAACTTGTATTCCTATTTGTTGATAGAACAAGAAAGCCATCTTGGGTAGGGCAAGGGACCCTTACATTGATTTGGAAGAAATGTTACTCTTCCCCCTTGTTCCAAGGAAGAATGGAACAGGACTCTTTGCGGATGTCTGAGCATCCTTGCCCCTAAAGAGAGTTGGCTGGCTTCACTGAGTCCCCATGTGCTCTTCCTGACCAGCTGTTCTGAACACCTCTGAGAGGGTGGGACCTTGGAAGTTCTGGGAGGAGAATGGTGCTAAGGAGCCTAGTGGTCTCAAAAGTCTAGTGAGGAACGTCAGGGGAAATACTGAGCACCAATAAGATCCCTCTCCTTCCAAGGTCTTGTAGGCTTGAGTAGGACGCTGGGAAAGGAAGGCTTTGCTGTGTTGCGAGACCAGCACTGGACAGATGGCAGTGGGCCAGTGGCTGGTGGGAGCTATAGTAGTAAGTTGAAGAAACAGTTTCCATACTTGGGAAGTATTATGGGTTGAGTTGTGTGCCCCCAAATATTGAAGGTATAACCCCCCATACCTCAGAGAATGTGGCCTTATACAGACATATGGTCATTATAAATACAAGTAGGTAAGATGAGGTCCTACTGGAGCAGGGTGGCCCCTAATCCAGGATGAGTGGTGTCCTTATAAAAAGGGGAAATTTGGAGACAGACACACACAGGAGGGTGTGGAGATGAAGGCAGAGGCTAGGGTGATGCTTCTATGTGCGGAGGAATGCCTAAGACTGCCAGCAAACCGTTCCCAGGACCTCGGGGAGAGGCACAGAACAGATTCTTCCCTGCAGCCCTCAGAGGGAACCAACCCTGCTGACACCTTGGTCTTGGATTTCAGCCTCCAGACAATAACTGTCTGTTTTTTAAGCTACCAGTCTGTGGTACTTAGTTATAGCAGCCCTGGGAAACTAATACAGGATGGGGAGGGGGAGTCTGAGAGAAGGTTTGTTTTTTTTGGGGGGGGGTGGATTGTGCAAATGTCATTGGTTGGGAAAGGGGAGTGGGACAGTAAAAGCATAAAAGAAAATCAGAACTTGCAGCAATCTGTGCGTGAGGGCTCGAGTTGGTGTGACGTGGACTTGGGAAGTAAGGAGGATTATGATATAATTCTCCCTGGCTCCACAAGCATTGGGGTTCACACTTTTTTTCCTTATTACATAATGAAAGTAAACGATGTGTTGGAAGCAGTTACAAAGATCAGAGAGACCCCCGTCCCCTATTGTACAGGTGAGGAGGGGAAGTATTTTTGTTGGTGTCCCACAAGGGGTGGAACTGGGACTCAAACCTGGGCATTATCTTTCTCCAAGGGTCAAACGACTCACCCAGAAAACACACAGAGCCGTCACACTTGGGTGAAATGTAAAAGACTCTGTGAGTGCCACTGTATATTTAAGCATTCTTGGGAAAGGAAGGCATTGCAAAGTGGGTATTTTCATTTCCACCAGGTACTGTGGGATCCAGGGTCCTGGACTGTTCGAGGATTGTTTTTCAAGACCAAGCCTTTCTTCAGGCGAACCCAGCCAAGACCAAGCTAAAGGGCCACGTTCAGCACCTAACCAAGCCTTTGATCTACAGAAACACTAACCAAGGATTCCTTTACATGCAGAGTCCCCACAGGGCAATGAAGTGTGGAATTTTAGAAATCATCCCGAATTGGGGGAAGCCTGGGAGGAGGAGGGGGATGTGGGAACAGAGTCCCATTCTAGGTTCGGGAGCCACAGGGCATGGAAGGCAACACAACCTAAAATACTCGAGCCAGTTAATGCGCAGAGATGATTCAGCTTTTGGACAAATTTTCATTAACATAGCTAATGTTGTTTGATGATTTACATTTACATAGTGTTTTCATATGTCAAAGAACTTTCCCAACACTTCTGCACTAGCTACAACTTCCCTCTGAGCTGGGGTGAGCAGGTACTTTGAAGCAAGTTACTTTGAGGGTGAAACGAAGTATTCTTAATAATTATGTAGGGTCAGCAGGTGTGAAGCAGCAGTGGCCCAGCAAACAGGGATGTGTGGTCAGCCTACTTACAAGCCTCCAAAAGGGGCTTCATTCATTCACTCACACAAAACCTGCCCCTTGCTGCCTACGTGATCTCTGTCCATTCAGTTGCTCAAATAAAAACATAAATCGCTCTCACGCACAATACAATATACAGATGATGTATTACAGACTTGTATACCTGCAATCTGTATGATTTTATTAACCAATGCTACACTAACCCATTTGATAAAAAAACACATGTCACTCTCAATTCTTCTCTTTCCGTTACTGACACCCATGCCCACTCCAATCCATCGGCGAACCCTGCCAACTCCAGCTGCACATCATCTCCCCGCTTGCCCATGTGTCCTCCTCTGACTTCACCCTAGTCTTAGGTGTTATCACATCTCACCTGGGGAGCAGCAAGAGCCTTCTAATTCACTTCCCCACTTCCACGTGTCCTTATAATTCATTATCCAAAAGGCAACCACAGTAATTTTTCAAAAATGTAAATGAGATCACGTTTCTCCCTTGCTGAGAATCTTCTAGCAGCTCCCTATACTGAAAATTAAAAAAGCTAAACTCCTTACCTTGCCTCTATGTCTTTGTACGATAAGTATTTGTGAAGAGATGAACACACAAAGTCAGCAAGAATTTGCCGAGTATATTTTATGTGTAAGGCTCACAGGAGGCATGCCTTCCAGCTTCTGCGACCCCTGCCCCTGTTGGGAGTTCTCCTAATTCCTGATGCAGCATTTATTTCCACGTGAAGGGAACCCCCTTAGTGTCCCCCTTGGTCTATCTCATCCTCTTTCCTCACAGGCAGTGGACTGAGCTACATGGGTGGTGGACTGAGGAGTAAACCAGACATGCTCAGTGGAGCCCGTTCTTCCTTCTCTTGGCAGCTGGCAACATTGTTTGTTACCTTCTCCAAAGGCCAGCTCTTCTGCCCCATCCTGCCCGGCCCACGACCAAGTGGGTCAGTCTGCCTAATCCTGGATCCAATTTGATTACCAAGTTCATTTGGCTCTCATGCCAAGCCAAGTTATTCATTATCAATAATAAACATGATATTTTGGCTTCCATCTGCCACCTTTTATTTCTCAATTTGTTCAGACTCAGGTGGAAAAAGAAGTGCTATTTATTGGGTTCCCTCAAAGACCCAAACATCCCTTGAAAAATAAGGTAGATTGGATGCATAAAGCCTGGTATGGAGCCACTGGCAACCCAAGGGTATGACAATCTGGGACTGGAGAAGTGAAAGCTGTCACAGTGCAGTTGCTGGCTGAGCGAGGACCATGTGGGACTCCGTGAAAACTCAAGTACAAATTTAGCATCAGCATTTAGCCCAGAAGAATGACTTCAGGAATGAATCACGAAGGGAATATTGTCATTTGTGCAAAGAGACAGAGGGTTATAAGAGAAAAGGTGACTAGAGATTCTCATTTATGTTTATGAAAACAGATGGCCTTTTTGAAAAACAGAAAACCAAAACAAAAGCATCATTTATTCCAGGAGCTAAGAGATTGATATCTCATCAAAAACAAACCAACAAACAAAAAAACAAAGACAAAAACAAAAAGCAACATCGTTTATGCTTTTTAACCCCGTGAAGAACTCATAAATAGCACTTCTTAAAATAAAAGCAAGACGAGTTTTCCTAAGAATGTAAGTTGCATAAGGTTATCCTGGTTCCTCCCCCCTTCCCACCTCATCCTCCCTTTGTCTGTTCTTTGCCTGGCTGCTCTGAAAACCTTCAAAACTCTGCTGGGAGTGGCTTGCAAGAGGTGGCAAGGTGAACTCTAGTTCACGATGCTCTCAGGAGAGATTTACTGACTCATACCTCCTATGTCCCGGATATTCCAAAAGCAGGCAAAAGACAGGGTTGGAATTTCAAGTTTGTTTCCTCACCATCTTTAATTTCTTTTACTTTAAGACCTCTTCCTTCTGTCTTCAGACACTGATTTGAGAAGAAAAGATTGACGCCCATGCTTTTGTCCAGGGCCGTGTCAGCTGAACGGTTTGGTCTGCCTGTCCAGAGCCTTCTGCCCTTCTCCAGCCTGCTCCGTGGCCTGAGAGGCCACTCTGTAACCTGCATCAGCGCACCCTCTGTTTGCCTGCAGGGTTGGGAGCCCCGGGATGAGGTCAAGGTTGGAAGGAGAATGAGGTTGGGGTGTTTATTCTCCTGGTAATCTCTCTGCTTCGCTGTGGGTTGGTGACAGCTGTGATCCTGTGTAGGAGGGCACAATCTTTGGGGCAGCCTTCCGCTAGAGCTACAATATAGCTAAAGGTCTCTCCCGGCGCAGTGCCTGTCCCTGTCCACTCTGTCTGCCCTGTCGGGCCTATGGGTGGTAAAGGCTGCTGCTAACACCCTGGTGCTTCACCAACCTTTGTCCTTGCCTCTAATCCTGCCACACTTTAAGAATAGTGCCTTCACTACCCTCTCCTTAATTTCCCCACTTGAAATACAATTGTTTCTGGTCAGGAACCAATTAATACACTGTAGCTCTGTGTCGATATCTATGTCCCTTTTTATTTGACTCCAGATCGAGCCCTCTTTCCTTTCCTATTGAAACTTTTTGAACAAATGCCCCAGAAGGTGAGAGCTCAGAAGGACTTCCCAACCTGGTATTACCTAGTATTTATTTTCTGGAGGTCTGTTTTTGAAAATATAGCAAAACTCTGTAAAAATGTTGAATTCTAATAAGCCAGAAATTCTAATAGTTCTAAAAAAAATTTCCAGGAAGCCATGGATTTATATATAGATGTTTCCTAGGGTAATATTCAAGACTGTTACAGGCACCCTCCAGCTGAAACAGGGCAGGCAGGCTGTGTCGGGACCAGCTGGCTGGATGTCAGGGTTGGGGATTTCCTGCAATATTACACAGACGAGTGAGGAAAAGGTAGGAAACAACCTAAATATCTAGCAGCAGGAGAAACATAAATTAACTCTGCATTTCATGTGATAGAATACTACACAGCCTTACACAATGGTTCTTTCTACAGATGACTATTTAACCACAAAGAAGGCTGTATAATATATATTGTTAAGTGAAAAAAGCAGATTACAAAATTCAATATGGAGTGTGGGCCTATTTTTAGAAATTAAAAGAAGATGAAGATTGTGTGCATGTACGTATGTATGCGTTTTTACACAAAACGACCACACTTATTTTAATATAGCAGGGTAATAAATACTTTTATTTTCTTTCGCTTATCTTTAGTTTCTAAATTGATCAGAATGAATAAACAAGTTTTAAATGAGCAAATATAACAAAGGTATTCTTTTTTAAAGTCAGCAGCCCAGTTTTATAGAAGCGGCATCCCTAAGATTTTGGTTAGGAGTCTCTGGCTACAGACTATCTGCTGGATGGGCTGCCCCAGGACTAACCGTTTACCTGATGACTTCTGGTCTCACTCAGTGCGGCTGACTTTTCAACAGTGCCAGGCAGACCCTTATTCTCTACACCCCCAACTGCAGCTCTGCGCAGCGGCCGCTGATGCCCTACCAAGGAAAAGACGTGGTCCAAACCAAGACTGCGGCCCAAATCCTTGGCGGCCGTCTTCAGATGTTCTCCCCACCGAATACCTAATACATTCCGAGCAGACTGACTACAGGTTATTAATAACTATGTAGCCCGTCAATCAACACCATCTTCTGAGAGTAACTTTCCAAGTCAGTCATATTGAAAACCCAATTAAAAGTATTTAAAAGGCATTCTTTCTCAACAGTACTTTTAATTATTTGACACCTAAGTATTTACTCCTTCGTTTTTACTCTGCCTCCTTCTCCGAAGGACTCAGAGAAACTAATTAGCCAACGTGAAGCCCCGCGCACACTTGCGTGTGGGAAGACAACTTCCTGCTCCTGCAGGAAGCTACAGGACTCAGTGCACAGTAATGCACTCTCTGTGGCATGTGTTTGCTAATAGTAACATGGTACTTAGTACATGTAAATACAGTCACCTTCACTTTACGCACCCAGGCACGGAAGGCACGGGCTGAAGTGTGCTGCGAGCATCAGCTGACCGGAATGAAGGGGAGCGAGGATTTGCCAAGGTTCCTTTGGTTTCCTGCTCGAGTGGTTCATAGTGTCATCACCTTTAGCCTCGACCCTGCTATGGCTTCTGCTGCTGTATCCTCTGCTCTGGTGCTCGCTCCTCTCCACAGGTGCCCCTACCCCTGTGAGACTTATTACCATATATGCAGACATAATCAAGCCACCCACCTGCTCAGATGGTTGCCCACTGCCTAGAACAGTTGTGCTTAATTAACTGCTTAACTATATATGTGTGTGCGTGTGTGTGTGTATATATATGTATGCACTCACTATATAAACAGATTAAAGAAGAATTGCTCTAATTAAAGCAAGGGTGAGGGGTTGCAGCCTACTTGGGCTTTCATGGTTTCTAGATCCAGCATCCCCATCATCCTACACATCATTACTTCAGTGCTGAGCTCCTCCACCACATTGCTTCTCCCTGCTCCCTCCCTCTCTTCTCTTCCCCTGCCCTCCCTTCCTCTCCCCTCCCCTCCCCTCTTCTCCCTTCAGAGGTTCATTGAATACCTATAAGTATTGCTCTAGGCCCAGGGCATTGCAGAGAAAAAAATCTATGCTTCAGAGTGTTAGAATCTAATGTGGGAGTCAGGCAAAAACCAAATACACGACATGTGAGGTGGCTGGTTAAGGAGAAAACCAGGGGGCATAAGGAGGAAGGAGAGTGATGGGAGTGGCCTGTTTCATACAGTTCAGTCATGGAAGGCTCTCTGATAAAGTGACACTGGGCAGAGGCCTGATGGAAGCATGGCAACAAGCCCTGCAGACATCTGGGGAGACTGAGGTTTCGGCCAAGGCAAGGGGTGGTGGTTGAGGAGTGCCCGGCATGTTTGCAGGGCAGAGAGGAAGCTGGTGAGGCTGAACTTGGAGGAACGTGTCAGATGAGCAGAGCCACACGGGACACATTGGACATTACAAAGACTTTGTCTTCTCTGAGATGGGGAATCTTTGGCAGGTTTTGAGCAGAGAAGTGACACGAACAGACTGGAGGGGAGCAAAGAGGAAGATCAGAATATCAGAGGAAGGTGGGAGAATATCATAATAATTCAGGTAAGAAATGACTGGGGTGAGAGTGTGAAGATGATGGGAAGTTGTCTGATGCTTCACACACTTTTGAAGGTAGAACTGACTGTATTTAGTGATGGATTCAATATGGGATGTGAAATGAGAAAGAAAAAGAGGAAACAAAAAACCCCTCTCAGGTGTCTAGCCTGAGTGAAACAAGGAGTGGAGCTGCCACGGACAAAGCAGATTGGTGAGAGGAATGGAGAAAGTCAGGAATGGGTTTGTTAGGTTTGAGAAACCCAATATGTTGCCTGTCTGGGTGGATATATGAGTTCAGAGTTTAGGACAGAAGTCTGAGCTGGAGTCACCTACGTATAGATGGATTTAAACATTGACGCTGGGTGAGATCTCCCAGGTGTAGCAGCAGAAAGCAGAGGCCCATGATCTGAACCTGGGGGCAGCCCAGTGTTTGGAGGTTAGACACAGGAAGGAATGAGGAACAGAGATAGAAGCAGTGGGTTGTGAGGTATGGTAGGACTGGGGGGGCTTGCAGTCCCGGGCACAGGTGAAGGCAGTGCTCAGGGAGTGTGTAACCACTCACGTGAAGTGGTTGAGTCATATGAGGACTAAGCAATGACCACTTGATCCAACAGCATGGGGGTTGCTGGGGACCTTGACAGGAGCAAGGTTGGAAAGGTGGTGGGGAGAAAGTCTGACTGGAGAGACCACCCCTCAGTCATTTCTCTATTCCTCAGCCCACCCCCAATGTCTAGCACACAGCAGGCAATGAGAAAGATCTGCTAATCATTGAGCCATTGTCTCCATGTAGCAACTAATCTCTTATAGGTCCCTGTTCATGGACCCCAACACTTCCACAGCAAAGATGCGTATGTATCTGGATGAGATCAAGGGGTTAGAAAAGGGTAGGAGGGGAAATTGTGAAATGATTTAATATATCTTATTTCCCAAGTGTCACCTAGACCTGTCTTTTTTCACACAAGACTCCATAGCATTCCTGCGTAAGTCCAGTGTAAGGAAGTCAGTGCCTTTGTTCACCTGTGTCTGGGAAATGTTTTAATAGTATCACCAATGGTGATATAACATCCTCTGTACATTTGAGAAGGCGCTATCATATGTATCATGTTACTTTTCCTCTTTGCCAACAAGCTCACATTTGCAAGTGTTGCTGCCCTTAGTCCTTTAAGGGACACTTGTATTTAAAGAGCAGGTCAAAGACTCGAAACCATGAAACTCCTGGATGAAAACATAGGTAGTCACATCTCTGACAGCTCTCTTACCAATATTTTTCTAATATATCTCCTTGGACAAGGGGAAAAAAGAAAAGTAGACAATTGGGACTACCTCAAACTAAAAGATTTTTGCACAGCAAAGGAAACCATCAACAAATGAAGAGACAATACATGGAATGGGGAAATGTATTCACCAATGATACATCTGATAAGGGCTTAATATCCAAAATTTATAAAGAATTCATGTAACTCAACATCAAAAATACAAATAATCCAATTAAAAATGGGCCAAGGACCTGAACAGACACTTCTCCAAAGAAGACACTCTCCAAAGATGGCCAACAGACATATGAAAAGGTGCTCAACACCCCTAATCGTATGAGAAATGCAAATTAAAACCACGATATACTACCCCACATCTATAAGAATGGCTATCATCAATAAATTAACAACCAGTGTTGACAAGGATGTGGAGAAAAGGGAACCCTTCTGCACAGTTGATGGGAAAGCAGATTGGTGCAAACACTATGGGAGACAGTGTGGAGGGTCCTCCAAAAATTAAAATGGACCTGCTTAGGACTCAGTGATTCTCCTTCTGGGTATATATCAAGAGAATCCCAAAACACTAATTCAAAAGGGTATATGCACCCTATGTAACTTCAGTGTTATTTTCAACAGCCAAGGTATGGAAGCAACTCAAATGCCCATCAATACATGAGTGGATAAAAAAACCTCTGGCAAATATATACAATGGAATATTACTCAGCCATAAAAAATGAAATCTTACTATCTGTGACAGCATAAATGGACCTAGAGGGTGTTCCGCTCAGTGAAATAAGTCGGTCAGAGAAAGACAAATACCATATGATTTCACTTATAGGTAGTATCTAAAGAACAAAATAAAGAACCCAACAAAACTGAAACAGACTCATAGACACAGAGAACAGACTGACGGCTGCTCTCTGATGGGAGGGGGGCTGGGGGGATGGGTGAACAAAGGTGCAGGGATTAAGGAGTACAAATTGGCCGTCACAAAATAGTCATGGATATAAAGTACATCACAGGGAATACAGTCAGTAACATTGTAATATTTATGCATGGTGCCAGGTGGGTACTGGAAATATTAAGGGAGCACTTTGTGAAGTTAATATTTATTAATAGTCCCTGAAATATGATTGTCTAACCAATACGCTGTACAACTGAAACTAATACAAAATATCACATGTAACTGCAATGGAAATAAAATTTCAATTTCCAGCAGGTCAAGTTGTCTTAGATCAGAGGTTTGCCTGTGTGGCCAGCACCTGTTTTTATAAAGAAAGTTTTATTGGCTCATGCCAATCTGCTAGCATATTGTCTCTGGCTGCTTTTGTGCTACGCAGCAGAGTCAAGTCTTTGCAACAGAGACTGAGCAAAGTAAAACCTCTTCACTATCTGACCCTTTACAGGCAGCATTTGCCAACTGCCGTCTTCGACAAGCAAAACCAGACTCCTCCCAACAAGGCGCTCAGGACAATCCACTGGAATTTTGGGAGGAAATGTCTGAACCTCTCCCTCTCTCTTTTTTAATTTTACAGAAGGAAACATTAAACTTTCCTAGTGTTTAGCACATGGACTGAGAGTGAATCACGGATATCATTTGTAAATAAAGATGAAAAGGCGGAGAATGTGTGGTCAAGCACCATTTACTGTTAGGGAGAGATGATGGAAAAGGTTGAAGACCAAGCAGGTGATGCAGCAGAGGGTTGACATACAGTAGGTGCTCAGAATGGTTTGAAATAATATGTTACCATTTACTGAATCTCCAGCCGGGTTCAAGAGTGGTGCTTAAGGCTTTATATGTACTATCTTATTTAATTCACTGAAGCCTCGATCAGTATTATAAGCCTGGCCCCTTTTGCAGAAGAAGCTGAGGCTTAGAGAGATTAAGTGTCTCCCCATGGGCACAGAGTGGGCACATGGTAGCTTTCCGAGATGAACCAGCATCTCTCTGACTTGTTTTACTTTTTATTTTTTAAGGATCTTTCTGACTTTAATGGCTGAGGTCTGAGCTTTTAATTGCAATGCAGGTTCAATGGTGCCATAGTGTTAATACGTTTCGGAACAGGCTCATCATTAACCAAGAAAACAAGGAAAGAGAAAACACTGATTTTGCTTTTCAAGCCTCATTTTTGTCTGACTCTGGAGCTTCTCTGGCTGCCAAGGGAGGAATGTGGCCATGAGACAGACACAGCCTGGGTCAGACATGAGTCTCCTCACAGAAGCCGCAGGGCACGTAGGAACTGCCCTAGGATGGAAGAAGCATCGCAGTGCGGTGCCTGGAACGCTGGCCGAGCAACCAGGCAGAACTGAAATGAGCAGCAGCGCTGCTTTGGTCAGGTCCTTACATCTTTCGAAGCGTCGGATTTCTTACTTGACAAGTGAGAATACTGCACACTTCCTAACTTTACAGGCTTGTGGGAGCACTCAGTACACAGCGGTTGTGGTGGTTAGTCATGGCTATGCTTCTTTTTGTTTTTCAGTCATTCGCGTCGTCCTGACATTTTTGTGATGATGCATTGAAAAATAAATAAGACTAATGGACAATCTGAATAGGTGTACATCTATTAAAGAAATCGAATCAATAATTAATAATTTTCCAAAACAGAAAGCCCCAGGCCCAGATGGACTCACTGGTGAGATCTACCAAACATTAAGGAAGAAATGAAACCAATTCTTTACATTTGCCAGAAGGCAGAGGCATAAGTAATACTTCCTAATAACACAGGAGAGAACCCAGGTGGCCTCAGGTGGTGATGCCTTTTTAGATACAACCCCAAAGGCAGGACCCGTGAAAGAAATAATTGATAAACTGGACTTCATTGATATTAAAAACTTCTGCTCTGAAGTACAATGTCAACAGAATGAGAAAGACAAGACACAACGTGAGAAAATACTGGCAAAAGACACAGCTGATAAAGAACTGCGATCCAGACTATACAAACAATTCTTAAAATTCAATAAGAAAACAAGCAACTCAATTGAAAGACGGGACAAGGCCAGAACAGACATCTGACCAAAGAAGCCAGCTGTACAGATGATATGGCAACATCTGAAAAGATGTTCGACATCATGTGTCCTGAGGAAATGACGAGTTAAGACAACGATGAGATCCCACTGCCCACCTATTGGAATGGCCGATATTGAGAACACTGACGACCCCCAATGCTGTTGAGAATGTGGAGCAGCAAGAACTCTCATTCACAGCTGATGGGATTGCAAAGCCCAGCCACTCTGGAAGACAGTTTGGCAGTTCCTAACAACACCAAAGATGCTCTTACCGTATGATCCAGAGCTTGTGCTCCCCGCTATTTACCAAATGAACTGAAAAGTCATGTCCACACAAAACCCTGCACAGGGATATTTATAGCAGCTCTATTCACAATGGCCCAAACCTGCAAGCAACCAAGATGTCCTTCAGTAGGTGAACGGAGAAATGAGCCGTGACACAGCCAGACAATGAAATATTATTCAGCGCTAAAAAGAAATGAACTATCAAGATGCGAAAAGACACGAAGGAAGCTTAAATGCATAGTGCGAAGTGAAGAAAGATCATCTGAAAAGGCTAGAAACTGCATTATTCTCATATATGATGTTCTGAAAGGCAAAACTATGGAGATAGTAAAAAAATAAATCAGTGGTTGCTAGGGGTTGGGGCAGGGGAGTGATGGGTAAGCAGAGCACAGGGTTTTTAGGACAGTGAAACTTTTCTCTATGCTGCTATAATGGTGGATACATTTCATTATACTTGTCTAACCCCCCAAATGTACACACTGCCAAGAGCAAGCCCTAGTATCAACCGTGGGCTTCGGGGGATAATGATGTGTCAGATGGGTTCACGGACTGTAACAAACGTACCACTGTGGTGTGAGGTTTTGAAAGTGGGAAGCTTGTGTATGTGAAAGGGCAGGGATTATACGGGAACTTTCTATCCTTTCCACTCAATTTTTCTGTGAACATAAACTCTGCTCTAAAAAATAAAGTTTATTCATTAAAAAAGGAGAAAGTAAATAAATAACACTTCATACTTTACATTCATTAAGATGATGTCCAGAAAATAACAAATGTTGGCAAAATGTGGAGAGACTGGAACCCCTCATGCATTACTGGTGGGAATGTAAAATGTAGTGGCTGTGGAGAACAGTGTGGCAATTACTCAGAAATTAAAACTAGAACTATCATGTGATCCGACAACTCTACCTCTGGGTATACACCCAGAAGAACTAAAAGCAGCACCTTGAACAGATACCTGTACACCCATGTCCACAGCTGCATTAGTCACTGCAGTCAAAAGGTAGACACAACCCAAGCAGCTATAAACTGAAGAATGAAGAAAGAGAATATAGCAGATACATACAGTGGAATATTATTCAGCACTAGAATATAAGGGACTGCTGACACATGCTACCACATAAATGAACCTTGAGGACATTGTGCCCAGTGATACATGAGGAAGTCGGTCACAAAAGAACAAATACCACATGAGTCTCTTACCTGAGGTACCTAGGCTAGTCAGTACAGGCGGGAAGTAGGGTGTCGGCTGCGAGGCGCTGGGGGCAGGATGGGAAGTGGAGTTACTGTTTAATGAGTCTGGAGTTTCGGTTTGGAAAATGAAGAGTTCTGCAGACGGAGATGGTGGTGATGGCGGCACGACAATGTAAGTGTACTTAACGCCACTGGACCGGACACTTAAAAGTGGCCGAGATGGTGAATTTTATCTTATGTTCATCTACCACAATTTAATAATTTAAAAAATAAATAAAACCTTCAATGTTCCCTTCTAAGTACAAATGACAGATACAGGTTTTGTCTTATGACAGGTATGGAAAAAGTAGGTTTACAGTTCTGAGTATGTAAAACACAGAGTTTATACTTGTATTATTTATTTATTTATTATTGTATTATTTTCCATACAAACAACTGTAAACCCACTTTTGCCCCACTTTGTGTATTCTGACCAAACCAAACTACCAATTTTATTGAAATAAAAAAAAACTTTGAAAATACATGAAGGATGTATAGAGTCCTTTACTTCTTGGCCCATGACTTGAAAAGTGACAGAATAGAAGTTTGTGGCCTCACATCTGAGGCAGTGCCCAATAGGCTGACTGGGCCCAGATAATGGCCAATTTCCACACTGCATCACCATCACCTGGCTCGGTGCCAGGAGAAGACAATCAGTGTGGAATTCTCCACGGAAAGCCTATTCACCATTAGTATTGGCATACGCCATTGGGTTTTCACATGTTTGGACCATGTGAAAGTGAAGGGTGATATATCACTGCCCAAGGTTTGGGGTGCAACTTTTCATGCCCAGCAGAATTCTTTATTCTGATGGCATAATAAACCTTAGAAGTCCTTAGAAAAAGTGCATTGGCTTAGGGAAAAACACACCAAACAACCAAATGGAACAGTAACACCTCAGAGAACATTCCCTTTTTCAAAATTCCTCCTGATACAGTTTCACAAAGTTCTCCCGAAACAGCCGCCAACAAGGCAATATTTATAACAGTGATGATGATGGTGATAACAACACCAGGTTTGAGAGGCTCTTCTCTGCCAGGGACTGATGGTGGCACTTCACACATGCAGACGATTTCATTGTTCCAATAATCTTTCCGAGCAAATATTGTTATCTCACTTTTAAAGATCAAGAAACCGAGCCTCAGAGAACTGAGGTAACGTGCCCAAGGTAGAGTGGCAAAGCTAGGATTTGAATCCAGATCTCTTTATCTGTGTAAACTATATTCTTTTTTTTTCTATCCTACATTGCCTTCTCTGACACTTGAATGTCTTGGATAAGCACTGTCATCTTGCCAAGCCTCGTGCTGGTAGCTGGCTACGCTAATAACAGCCTCAGTTTCTAGGCTGGCGGATGTGGCTTCGAGTGGAAGTGCCCTGGGGAACAGAAAGGAGACAGCAGTCCAGGGTGCTGCCTGCCCTGAGCATCCCTTTTACTCCTTGAAGCCACTGATGGAACTTGTAATAGCAACTACATCTATTTTTCAAGCACCTGGTATACCAGCAACTACGGAGAAGGCTTTACACGCTGTATCTCTAATCCATACAGCAATTCATTAAAGCAAATATATTATCCTCATTTTACAATGAGCTCAGAAAGGTAATGACATGACATACCAAAGCAAAACAACCAGTCAGTGGCGCACTTTCCTCTTTGGATTATAGTAGCTCGCGGCAGGAACCAGAGCCAGTCTACATAACAGAAAAAAGCAGAGGGTGGTGAGATTATAAATGAGGTTACCACCCATGAGGCAGGCAATCTGGCAAAATTACATCCTGGAGGATGGGGAGGGGCAGTGAGGGGAGACAGACCCTCATCATCTCAAATTTTCTTTAAAAATCGCCTAAGGTCATAGAACTACGCAAATAAATAGCATGGGCTATTGTTCCTGAAATAAACTACTTTGGATCTATACTTCAATGCACTGAGATTGTTGATTCATCCGCATCCAATGTATGTTATTAAGCACACAGCTCTAATTTATTGAATCTGGAATGGCCCTTTGGAGCCTGACTCTCTGGCCACTGGCTTTGGTAAAAGATTCCCTTGGACCATTTAATTTTTATTGCAGGTAATTTTTAAAAAAATATTTTATTTATTTATTTTTAGACACAGGGGAAGAGAGGGAGAATGAGAGTGAGAGAAACATCGATGAGAGAGAGGAACATTGACTAGTCGCCTCTTGACTGTGCCCTGCAGGGAAGGAAGCTGCAACCCGGGCGTGTGCCCTGACTGAATCAAGCCGGCGATCTTTGAGTTCACAGGATGATGCCTAACCAACTGACCCACACTGGTCAGGGATGCAGCTAATATTTAATGAGTATTTTTCTAACCAAACTCTCCCAGGAGAGTGGCATATTGATATGAAATTTAAACACGTTTCTTAGCTCCACTACCCCACTCCTCTCCATCCTTCCATCCCTCCCTTCCTATTCTGAAGTTAAACTTTCACACACACACAGCTCTAACGATCTGATAATGCATTTGGGTTAATATACCTTGGCTCTTGCACTGCAGGGCAGTGACCTGAACCCCACCTATTAATTTGACGATGAGAGGGGTTCAAGATAGAGCAGTTACAATAACCCCTTCCACTGGGGATAAAGGTAGAAGTACAAGACTAAGAATAGCTGTGCATATAAATAAAACAGAGCTTCCTCCTGTCAGGGAGATGAGGCAACCACGTGGGTCTGCTGCTGGCTCACGTGGTGTCCACAGCTCCTGCCTGGCCTGGGAATGGGTCCTTAATAATTAATGTTGAACCTGCTCAGCCAGAAAGTGCTTCCTAAATAACCTTCTGTCAATAGTGGTTTGAATTAAGACCGAGTTCTAAATGCAATTGTTTCCCATTGATTGGCTTCGAGCACTTCTCCCCTCCCTGCGCCTGCCTCCTGAAGCAGGGCACTGGTGTGGGAAGGGATTCCACCCAATTCGTTATGGACCAAAGTGTGCTGCCCCCAAATCCACATGTGGAATCCTTGACTCTCAGTCCCTCAGAATGTGACTTTATTTGTAGATAGGGTCTTTGAAGAGATAATAAGGTAAAATGAGGTCATAGGAGTGGGCCCTAGTACAATATGACTGGCATCCTTTTAAACAGAGGTGGGACACAGACACACATGGCAGGAAGCCACTGGAAGAGGACAGCCATCTATAAGCCAAGGAGAGAGGGGCTCAGAAGAAACCAACCCTGCTGACACCTTCATCTCAGACTTCCCGCCTGCAGAACTGAAAGAAAACACTGTTCTGTGGTTGAAGACACTCAGTCTGTGGTCCTTTGCTATGTCAGCCCTAGCAAGCTATCAACAGTTTTACTCATCTGCAAAGAATGGTGATTCGGTGCAGAATGTGAGGGATGGAGACTGTGTTGAGCATTGCCTACTGCCGAACACTCACCCATGAGATCTCATTTAATCCCTACAACTGCTGGGGACACTTGTACTTCCCTGACAGTGAGCTCTCTTTTCAAAGGTTTCCTGTGCACCTGCTTTTTCAATAGTTGCATATTTTTGAATGGGTTCTAAGTAAACAGTGAGTCTCACTGGCTGTGGGAAGCTAGGGAAACAACGAACTGAAGACTAAGAATTGCCAAGAGAACTAACTAGTGAGCCCAAGTCCAGGAATCAAAGGTGTCCCTGCCCACAAGCCCAGAATGCTGAATTCTCTGTCCTGGGCTAATTAACACCTTGAAGCTAGAGCACAGATCCTGTGGGGAATCAGGGACCCCCCCGATAAACCCTAGAGTAGGTTTCAGTGAAGTCCTGGTGGAGATGAGATGACAGAGGTGAAAGAAGGGAGAAGAGAGGAGGGGAAGAGGGAAGAAGATGAGAAGAGGTAGGAGGAGGGAAGAACAGAAGACACAAAGACAGAGGAGAAAGGAAAGGAGGATGGAAGAGCGGCAGGAGGAGAATGGAGAGGTAGAAGGAAGGGGAAAATGAAGAAGAAAGGAGGACAGCAGATGGGAGTGAGGATGGAAAGGAGGGAAAAAGAGGAGAGAGGAGGGGAGGCCAGAGGAGGAGAGGAGGGGTTGGGGAGCATTTGAGGAGGGGAGAGGCAGAAGGCAAGAGGGCAGGTCTAGGCCAGGTAAAGCGGAAGGATATGGCAGCTGGCAAATCCCAGTCCTGACCTCAGAGGGGCAGGCAATACCTGGAGGCCCAGCTGTGGGAAAATTTTAGCACACATTTTACCTGCAAGTATGCCAAATAAATATTTAAACATCTCATTGAAATTGTGAAGGATGGAATATCCTAAGGAGTTCCTAGTGCTCATGGAAATTATTATATAAAATCTATAGGTATAAAAATAGATGTAATTGCCATAGTCCTTTAGGCAGCATTTCCTTCTTGTTGAAATTTAGGGAATATAAATATACATTTAGGGGCTTTTGATATTTTCTCCTGATCTTGTTCTCTTGAATCCCTTGCTTTTTCTCAAACTGAGTACCAAATGGGCACAGAAGAGTGAGCAGTGGTACATCTGGTGAATCTCAATGGATTCCAAATTTTACTTATTAGCAAGTACTTTCAAACATTGTTTTATATGAATATAAACATGAATATACTATGGAATAGAATGAGAAATTTTATATATTCATAATTTGTTACATTGAGCAAGTTACTGTAACTCTATGAGTCTCAGTTCCCAAATCTGTGCAAAGAATTCCATTAAGGACAACAGAGCAGTGAGGTAGCACCTGTAAACCTCTGGCACTTACTAGGCACTTGACAAACACTAGGTTCCTTCCCTTCTTCCGCTGGCACTTGGCCCTCTGAGTTCCCACAGTTCTCCTCTTCTCCACCATTTCACAGATGTTTTCGCAGAGTTATGTGTCTATTTTCCTGATGTTTTAGGAAGCAGGGTGTGTTCTCCCTGAGGTTAGAGACCACAGTCTTTTCCTTCGTGATTCCCAGGCCCCAGCACCATGCTGGAACAGAGTCAGTGCTCATTGAACAGCCGTAAATGACTCCATCAACGTTTCTTCTTCAAACACTCCTGCGATGCCCTGGGACAGCTCTGGCAATGTTAATTAACTCTCTTCTCCCTTCTAGAATGAGAGTCCCTTGAAGTCCAACGTTAGGTCTTACCCATCTTTTTATACCCTGGGGGTAAGTAGTACCTGCATAAAAAGTTGTAGGGCTTCAATAAATATTTGCAAAATGGACTTTCCTTTGATTTGAAATAGAACCAAAACTGATATTGACTGGGTTTCCTAGTTGGCATGAATAATAGAAGAGAGGAGCCTGAGAGCATAACGTTAGAAATTGCTCAGTCCTAACGGCTTTGCTGAGTCCAGGCCAGCCGAGGCAGACTCCACGGATGCACCCGCTGCAGTGTCGGATCGCAGAGGACCGCGGGGGTCTCCGGACACGGGTGTTGGAGGAAGTGCTTCAGTGGGCCGTCGGTCACTTACTGTAACGGAGGCCAGCCTTCCCACCCCAGCAGGGTGCAGACAGAGATGATTTCCAGTCCACTGAAATGGCGCCCCCTCTGGGAGCCTTCTGGAATCTTCAGTCCAGGCAATACTGATCTCTCCTTTCTCTCTGCTCTTACTATAGCTTGAGAGAAAGAATACTGCAGCTTTATCCCCATTGCAGGACAATTCACTGTTTGCATGTGGGTCTTCCTTGGTAGACACCACCAGGGCACTTGGAAAGATGATCATGGTTTCCAGTTAAATAGGCACAAGCTTCCATTTCTGCCTCTTGTCAGCTCGTGGCTCAAATGCCCACAGCACTGACTCTGCCTTCCTGGTCTCAACTTCCTCATGTACATGGGCATAGGAATGCCCACCTCACAATGTAAGCCTCTAAGCCTCTTGGCAAGAGGCTTACATTGGATAAAGTGTGTACAGTGCTTAGCACATGGCCTTGCACATAGTAGGTACCCCATAAATGGCAACTCTTCCTTTTTCCTTTCCTTGTCCTCTTTGGAAGGCAGAGCCAAGCCTTACTTTTCTTTAAGATATTCAAGGACTTTATCCAGAGCCTGGCAAAGGGTAAGTGCTCAGTGTTTATTTTCAGAATGAATGCATGAGCGTCGGGCTCACACAATGCTACCCTCCAATCCCTCCCACCAAGCATCCCGAAGACCTGAATACAGCCTGCCCCTCCAAACAGAAATACAGTCTGTCATAGAATAAATGGGGAAGGAATCACATAAAAGTGTAAATAATTTGAACAGGTGGTGCAATTCTAGGAGCATTAGGAGCATTTTTTTTCCTGTTGCAAAGCAGGTTTAATTATAATTATAGTTTAAAAAAAGATTTCAGTACAGAGTCTGCGCCAGGTTGTTTCAGGCACAAAGGTTTTGGAGAGTCAGCCCGGGGAGACGGTTATTTTCTTGTACAGGGTTACAATGGCGACAGCATTTCTCAGCCATCAGCTCCAGGTTCCTAGCTTGTGACCCTTTCCAAGCAAGTCAGGGATATTGTAGAAGGTACCAGAAGCCACACAAGCTCCCTCAGATCTGCTCATTCTCCTCACCCCTCCCAGCTCCCAGGACCTTGCCTGAGCAGAGAGAGAGCTGGATGCCAGAGATTTCCTACCTGTTTCCCACTGCAAACAGGAATGTGACCATTTCCTTTTGGGATGTGAGGAGAGAGAAAAGGGCCTTAGAATGATGGGTGGCATTTCCTGAGCAGCCTTTCCCCACCCTTATTTCATAGACTCAAAACCTGGCCCTGAGGGCTAATGCCCTATTAAGTGCAGGGCAGGCTGGGGCTCAGGTGTCCCACAGAGAACATCTGGGCTTCTTCCCTGTGAAATGCTGCTGCCCCTCAGGGCAGTTTAGATTTTAGGGGTTTAAGGTGGCAGGATCTTTGTTGGATTTAGTCCCTTGCGTTCTCCTCTCCCCCAGGCCCCAGGGTGCTGCCTGGTGTGGCACATGGAGCCGTGGACAGAGAATCAGGAAACAAGGGTTTGAGAGCTGGCCAGCCCTGTCCCATCTTGCTGTATGACACTGGTCAAGTCACTGTCTTCTTCCATCCTCAATGTCTTCCTCTGCGAGGAAAAGGTTGGGCTGGGTGACTTCTGTGGGAATTTCTCCACAGGTTAAGTTATCTGGTCCAGCAAGTGTCCATTAGCACCCAGCAGGAACCCCTGTGCGAGGCACAGTACTGGAGATGGTTACTCAGTCATTGTCACAGCAGCCCTGGGAGACAGGCTCTCCTCTCCCGAACTTGCAGGAAAGTGAAAACTCATGGAGGTCAGGGGGTAATCAAACTGTCCAAAATCATAAAGCTAGAAAACATCAACTGGGGTATGTTTCAGGAGGGGTAGGAAGGGTGGGAGCATTTGGGGCCTAGGGGCAGCCCAGCGGGTGAGGCGCCCAGACTGGGGGATGCAGGACCCGAGTCCCTGCAGGGCTGAGGGGAGGGAGCACCAACCTGAGCCCAGCAGAACTGCCCTCGAGTGTAGGCCCTGCTGCCCCTTAGCTGTGTGATGCTTGGAGAAACCACTGTGTGCCTGTGAGCCTCAGTTTTCTGCATATTAATTAAAAAAAAAAACCCTCATAGTCAGAGGACAGCATGGTGATTACAAGAGGGAAAGGGGAGATGGGGAAAGGTAAAGGGGGGTCAGGGTGACAGAAGGAGGCTTGCTTGGGGTGGTGAAGGTGAACACATGACCCAATATACAGATGGTATATTACAAAATTGTACCCCTGAAACCTGTGTAATTTATCAGCCCATGTCACCCCAATAACTTCAATGAATAAATAGATAAATAAATAAAATAGAGATAACAACTTCTCCTTGGCCCATCTCACAGGACTCTTGAAAAGATCAAATGAGAAAACATGTCTGAAAGTTGCAGCTTCAAAATTTCAGAAGCCTGAGCCTCATCACCGACCAGTTCTGATTCCCCTGGAGCCTCAGTCTGTCTGCGGGTGACATCAGGATCCTGGCCCTGCCTCCCAGGGTGGCCCTGTGTGTGTGTGTGTGTGTGTGTGTGTGTGTGTATGTGTGGTGGCAGAGTTTGGGGGGTAGTGGTGACAACTTCTGAGGAGTCAGTCCCTGGCTGGAGCTCCGTCCACAACAGCCTAGCCCCCGCTATCATGAAAACACACTGCAGAGATCCGTTTGCAGGTCAGAAATTGTTCTCCACATTTCCTGAGGGCTGTTTCCAGGGAGATGCATTCTCTTCCTAAAGGGGCCTCATCAGACAGGCCCGTTCTAAGGCTTCTCACCCCTCCATACTGCTCAGCGAATAGAAAGCTCTGGAGGCTGGAGAACTTATTTTTCTTGCCTCCTGGGGACCTAGGAATTTCTCTGCTGTGACAGGCCTCACCAACCGTCTACCTTACCTTTCTAGAGCCTTCCAATCAGCCTAATGGAGACAGCCTGCCTCAGCAGCTCTGGTGCTGGTCCTGGGCACTGCCTCCCCTCAGGGCCAGGTTACGTGTGCATCAGGCGTGTTCAGTGGATGCCACGCACAGGGGTGATGGGTGTTCAGCCAAAAGCAACAAGGCTCTGAGTCCTCCGTGCTCCAAGCCAACCGCAGGCCCTCGCCCAGTGCTTTTCTCTCGAGCCAGCTGGAAAACGGGGCTGGCGCTCGCTCCTCTCAGAGGCAAAGGTGTGACTGAAAATGGGTCTGTTCCCAACAACTCACCTCAGTTTGCTGACAGCAGGTTTGTGTCCCACCTTGTGTCACACCGAAAGGCCTGGGAACTGTTTCCTAACAAAACATCACACCCATTTGAGAGGGGAGAAACAGGGACTCTAAAGGGGAGAGTGTGCTTCCTGGAGGGGAACGGTGGAGCTGGCGGAAGTTCTCAGCCCGGGTCGTCCACTGGAGGCACCTGGGGAGCTGTAACAACAGCCTCTACCTGGGCCAACCCCAGCCTTTTCCAAAGTGCCAGGCAGAACCCTCTGCCTAAGAGGGTGCCTTTTATTCACACCTAATCCTCATGGACACGTGACCATTGGAGCATTTGTTCTGGGCTGGGGTTTGAACCGGGTCCATCCAACCCCAGAGCCCAGCTTCAAGACCACCATACTCCAGAGCCTCCCAGCCATCCACCCAGAATCCAGGTTCAACACTCCCCCTACACCTGCAGCAGCAAACTATTCCCATGTCATCCCCATCACTTCCCACAACCTCCAGTGATTGCGTTTTCCCATTTGGCATTTTGTTTTGATGTTCGGGGCATAAAGGCCCAATAGCTTCCCCCAAGCTATTTCTCCTCCGAAGAAGTGAAATAGCTCAGCAATTTGGGAGCCATTTAAAATGCACTGTTTTGCTGAGGGACACTGTCGGGAAAGCCGGCTTTCTGTGTTCTAAGTCCTAGCACACAACGTAGCAGGCTTCCAATCAGGATGTTTTTCTTTCCAGAGTCTTTTTAGTCATTAGGCCAGAAGCCCTCGCACCTGCCTTTGCACTGTGCTCCGTGTGCAGGACAGAGACGGACATGCCATAGATTGTGCAGGTCACCCAGAGCGCAGGCTCAGGGCCCACGGTGGCCGGAGTGCCAGCCTGGGCTCTGCCACGACCTGGCTGTGTGACCTTGGCACTGAACTGGGACACCCTCCTCTGGAACACAGCACCACCCCAGCCTCCCCAGTTTACAAGCACATGAAAATGAGGTAAAGGGAGGACTGCAAAAGGCCCCACACGTTGTTTACAAAAAAAAAAGGGCAGCTGTTTTAACTAAATGCTGCCGATGATCATTCCTCAGCTGCCACCCTACTCTTTGACTTCTGCACCACCAGGCCCTTCGATTAGGCTGTGACACGCAGAGGGACCATTGAGCAGCCAGGACTGGACTGGCACTCTAAGAAATTCTCCCCTCTGTGGGACTTGGCCTCCAAAACACACTCCATGAAGATCAGGCTCAGGAGACAGAAAATGTAGAAAGTGCTGGTGCCCAGGCCCCACCATCAGGTAGCTCTGGCTCCACTGGCCCAGGTGGGCCCAGGCCAGCCCGGGCCGGGGTGGTTACTAAATCTCCCAGGTGATTCCAGTGAGCAGCCAGGTCCGAGAGCCTCTGCATACTTCTTCTCTTCCGTTCTCAGAACCTCGGTTCCCTCCCCTTGCAAACAGCTGACGTTACTCGAGGAGACAGTCCAGACTGTCCAGGGGGACACAAGCGCACTCAGTAACGCGGAGTGAGTTGATGGGACAGTCCCAACCTTATGTCAGCCACACCCATGTCTCCTGGAGGAGCCAGCACCAGCTGTTTTCTAGCTCCTGTGCACTTCATGGACAAGTGGGTATTGGGCACCTGGTCTGTGTCAGGCATGGAGCAGCATGCTGCGGAAGCAGTGGGCGGGAGTGGCACTGCCCTGTCGTCCTCACGGAGCTGCCATCCTTAGTGCACGGGGTGACGGGGCTGGGACCTTGAAGAAGGAGCACAGATACCGGAGGAAAGATAACAGGGGACTGACCTGCTCTGGAGAAATCGGAGCATCCCTCAGAGGAAGTGACAACAAAATTATAACCTGAGGGGTGACAACCAGGAGGAGGTAGCCAGGAGAAAGGGACAGGTTGTGGAGGAATCCCCAACACCAGAAGAGGGCTTGGCAATTAGAAGCACTAAAAGGTGGCCAGTGTGTGTGGCAGAGAGAGCGAGGGGGAAGCGCAGGTCAGGATGAGAGTAAAGAGGCAGGCAGCGGTCAGACATTCACAGAGCGGCAGAGTAACGGGGCCGTGGCAGTTAGCAGTGTGGCCACTGGAACCGGAATGCAAAGGTTCAAATCCTGCCTCAGCCACGTATAAGCTCTGTGACTTTAGGTTACATACTTAATATGTCTGTGCTTCTCCGTCCCCATCTCCAAATTGGGGATAACAATACCATCCACCTCCGAGAGCTTTCACAAATTCTCATTTGTGGAAATGAAATTAGTTAATTCATGTACACCACTTAGAAGAGTGCCCGGGACACATCGAGTGTTATACAAACATTTGCTATCATTATTATTATGTGCTAGGCATTGGTTCAGCCTCTTCATCTGCAAAATAGGGATACTTGTACATTTAACTCAGAATGCTATTTGAAGATTAAATGTGAAAATGTAGGTGGAATAGTCACAACACTACCTGATAGGTGGTAAGCAGGCGGTACCAGCTCCCTATCACCATTATCGATCTTTAATCATTATGTGTGCCGAGCAGAGGACATGACATTTTGGGGAACAAATGTGCGAACCACTAACTGTTCGGAGTGGGAGGGGCACTCCCAGGGGAAGTGCCCTTTGTCCCCGGTGTGCAGCACGGGGCTGGCCTGGCACTCAAGCACGGCAGCTGGAGGAGGTGCCCTTGCGCTCCGAGAATCCAGGATGCGACCTGGCTCTAATCTCCACAGAATTCTGCTCATCTCTAAAAATTTTCACAAACACATCGTGGAAGCTTTGCTCCCATACATCAGTTCTCTCCTGCCTGCTTTCCTGTCACAGCCAAGAGGCCTCAAATCCAGACACCTCCTGTGCCCCAGGAGCTGACCACCCTTGTAAAGGGCGCATCAGTCAAGAGTGTGAAGGGGTCACCTCAGGTTGGCGCCCCGCTTTCTCTGCCCTCACAGCATAAGGGACACTAGCAGCCCCACTGTGCCAACCTAGGGCACAGGGAGACTGATGAGCAACTTCCTAGGGAGGCACCTTTGAAGAGGAAGACCAAGATCCAGTCCAGGACCCTCGGGTCTCTAGAAATTCCAGTTGCTCCTCTCTGCCTCTCTCCTTGGGTACAGTTCATCGGTGCCTTCTAAAAATAGCAGTGGTTATTCAGGGAAATACAATGTGCTCTGTCCCCGGGGATGCAGTGCAGGCTTCCCTCAAAAATAGAACCCCAATCAGGTGTGCTTCCTCACCCTCATCCCTCCCCACCGATCCCAGAATCCTTCAGAAGGACCCAGAGACAGGGCACAGCTCCAGATGCTGGGGAGAGCCTGAGCTGGGTTCCCACCCAGCTTCATCTTCTTCCAGATCCTTTGCTCTGCTTCCACTTTAAATATCCACTTTTCCTGGATTTTAAAAGATGCATATATTTATTCTAGCTATTATGGAAAACACTGAAAGGTAATCTCACCACTCAAAAATAGCACTGATTTTAGTCTATTCTTCTTCTCTCCTACCTCTCTAAATAATACATACATACACAAACATCTTGTTTATGGAATTGGGATAGTGCATTTTATATCTTTTTTAATGAATATCACATCAAAGGTATTTCCTTATGCCATTCAGCATTCTTGTGCAACACAGTGGGTTTTTTTTTTTTTCAACACAGTGTTTTAATGTGAGTATAACATAGGGGTTAAGCATGCAAGCTCTGCTTCAGACAAAGCTGGGTTTGGGTCCTGGCTCTGTCACCTACAGGTTTTGTGGCCGTGGGCAGCCACGTAGACTTGGTGAGCCTCAGTTTTCACATGTATGATGTGGGGTCAATAATAGTACCCATCTCAGGATGGTTTTGAAGGTAAAGTGTGGTACTTAACGACTCAGTACAGGCCTGTAATAACAATCAACAAATGCTATTGGACTATAACTGAGATAATGATTCCCTTGTTGGTAGACACTTAGCTTATTTCTAACACCCATGTTCTCTTGCCACCCCTCTCTGGGAAGTTCAGGAACTCACAGGAAGGGCTCTGATGGCGGCACCCTTGTTGGAGACTTTGCAGATTAGTAGCAGATTTGCTGGTGAGCGGAGAGTGCAGGGTGCAAGCTGGCAGAGCCTCGAGCGCGTGCTCTCCCAAGGAGACCTGTCTCTTGCCTCCTCACAAAGCCTCGCTACACTCTGGACCGATGCGGCCAAGTGGGGCTTCCTCTGCAGACGTGCCCCTCGGGTGTGAGTCGGGGCCCCACACCAGCCCACAGTGGTGCCTGGACAACATCCCCAACCCAAACTCTGATTCTCAGACAAACCCCATTGCAATCAGATTCCCTAGGAAGTTTAAACATCTCCCACACTTGGATCCTTTCACTGGGCCTAGAAGTGCTACAGGCTGGGTCCTGATGAAGAAAAGGCTCAGAAAGGTTAGGGGCCTTCTCTGTGGTCACACACATAATCATTAATCAGGCTTCAGTCAGAAGCTTGTTATGAGCTGAGTTGTGCCCCCCCTGCCACCCCATTACTGTGTTGAAGCTCTCCACCCCCAGTACGCAGAAGGTGACTGTATTTGGAGACAGGGCCTTAGAAGAGGTGGTTATGGTAGATGAGGTCCTGTCGGTGGGCTCTAATAAAGCATGACTGGTGTCCTTGTCAGAAGGAGAGACTGGGACCACACAGACACAGGGAGGACCAAGTGAGGACAGAGCAAGAAGACAGCTTTCTGGAAGCCAGAGAGAGGCCGCAGGAGAAACCCAGCTCACTGGCACCCCGACCTTGCACTTCTAGCCCTCAGAGTGATGAGAAAAATATTTTTTCTGTTGTTTAAGCCATCCAGTCTCAGGTATTTTGCTAGAGAAGCCCAATCTAATACAAGGCTTTAAAACAAAACTCTGAACAGTATATATGGTTACGAAGCAATTTCATGTTTTTTGATTCTTTTGATTTTTACATGTGAGTGACTTTGTGAGGCAGGAAGAATATTTTTATCCCCACCTGGCTGAGGAAACCCATGAGATGTTGTGAACACAGTGCTTAGCCCGGTGCCTGGCAAGAGGACGTAACTTATGCTCCCCTTCAAGTACTGGTACCTGCCATGGATTCTATGGGGAGGAATTATGAAGAGTGGGTGGAAGCCACAGGGGAGAGAGGTCTCCAACTTGATCTGAGGAGGATCTGCCCGGGGGTGGAAGGGCTGCCTCAGGACGGGGAGCCCCCATCCCAGGACACAGACAGTAGAGGCAGAGGCCGCTGGGTGCCGCGCTGCAGAGCAGTGGTTCTCCTGGTGACGCTGGAGCAGCGCATTAGCAGCGGCTGGGAGCTGGCCGGAAATGCAGATGCTGGTGCTCTGCCCCAGACCCACCCGATCAGAGACTGCACGCTGGGTTTCACAGGCCCTCCAGGTGGTTCTGGGGCGCAGAGAAGTCTGAGAACCGGTGGGCTTGCGGAGACTGGAATGGACAGGCAGGTTGGAAAGGACAAGGTGACCTTTAACAGCCCTTCAGAACCAGAGACACTGAGATGCAGGAGGATGCTGATCTCGCCTTCTCCTCTCCCCTTTTCTTTCAGAGGCCATGGCCACACAGTTTTAGCTGAAGCAGCCAGGGCTGACGGGCGTCCTGTGGTATCAGCTTACTCCCCACTGCGAAGCTGGGAGAAAGCCGGCCAAACTCCCATTGCAGCCCGGGGCCCCATCCGTGCTGGAAGGGGCCTTGGGGACTTAACATCAGAGCAGATCTGGCCCAGAGAGGGGAAGAGTCATCCAAGGTCACACATCAGAGTGATTCAGGCCGGGCCTTCCAGGCTTAGCCCGCATCACTGTGCGGCCATGTTTGCTGCCCTTGGGGGATGGGCGTCCAGCAAAACCACTGGGGGCAACTTCTGTTTTCATTCCACCTCTCTGGCTCAGCTGGCACATGGGTGCCTTTCAATTCCAGGCTCCTCATTCTTGACTGTTTCAAAGTGAAAGCAGGGGCAGGAGACAACAAAGTGTTGCCCCAGGCCCCAGCAGGGCCTCTGAGCTCTGTGCCTGCCCATAGTGGTTTCTGTCCCGAAGGGAGACTATCCTGCCGTGGAAGTACTTCGTCCCGTGGCATTACAAGTGGCTAATACTCTGGTCGCCTCAACGCCCAAACCTGCCCAGGAGACATGCTCGTCAGCCCTGGTTTAATCCGTCCCGGCAGGGAGCACGTCTGAAGGACAGACACTGTTACGCCCCGCAAAGCGAGCTGACCTTATTGGAAAAGGCCATGCTGCAAACGGTCTGTGGGAAGGACAGCTGTTCTTCTACTGGTGCAGCAGAGCCCATCGCGAGGGCTCAAGCACACGAGTAACTTCAGAAGCAGAACACCGGACAACACAAAGAACATAATAGTGGCTGGAAGGTGGCTGAAAAGTTTGGGCTGGGCCACATGCTATTCTATCATCTTGTGAGCTGGGCCCAAACTTTGCATTTCTCATGGCAACATTGATGCTGACGGTCCAGGGACCACACTGGGAGAAGCCCAGGAAAGAGTAACCTGCCTTGCTTCCCTCGTGGGGTTCTGGTGAAGGCCCCTTGGGAGACCTGTGTGCCTGTGTGGTTCTACCATCTCCCTGCTGTGCGGAAGCCTCGGACCATCACTTATCACCTGAGTCTTGGGTATCTGATCTATAAAATGGGAATAACAACGACTCTCTGTGCCTCAGTGGTGAGGGTGAAAGAGAGAATAGTTTAAAGCAACAAAGTTGTAGAAGTTGTAAAGACTATTCAAACCTAAGGGGAAGCAAACATTTATTGGGCACCTATGATGAGTCAGAAGCTCTGATGTCAGGATCCTGACATGAGTAAAACCGAATGGCTGACCTCAGAGACCCTTGGGGTAAATGGAGAAGACAGAGAAAGGAACCATGGATAGTCAATGCAGAGATGCCAGTAAATAAATATACAAGAGTGAAGAAGAAGAGGGGAAGTGGACTTTATCCTCAGGCCAGAGGGAAGCCATTGGAGGGTTTTAAGATGGAAAGTGATGGGGTCTTAATTTGTTTTATGGGAAGATCATTGTGGGCCGGAGAATGAATCATCAGGAAGGGCAAGGCTTGAGGCAGAAAGGCAGGAGACAGTGCGGAGGCTGTTGCAGTGGTCCAGCAGTGAGATCCCGGAGAGAAGTGGGTGCATTTGAGAGACTAGCTGTACAGGACAAAGGAGGTTGCAGAATCAAGATGGGTCACTGACTAAGAAAGAGAGGACTGAGGAAGGAGTTGGAGTGGAGAGGGCGAGGCTGGGCCTCCTGTAACACACCAACTGGGACACTGCCACCAACAGATACCTCGTCCTGAGAGCCGAGGCCATGCTCAGTGCCAAGTCTCCCGCACTGCGATGGACCTCCGCCCTGTCCTCCCTCCCCATGCCCTGGAATGACTGAGCTCTGCTGTTCCCCGCTCCTCGGACACGCAGCTGTGTCCTCCTTCCCATCCCCGGAGTCATCTCCAAAATGAACAACAGCAATCATCAAGCAATCACCTTTGTATTCCCCTTATACAACACCCGAGAGTGCAGATAATGTTTGTGATTGTTGCAAAAATGATGGCATGAAAATTGGGGCTCCTGCCAAAGAAAATGAGGAAAAAAACCTATTTAAAGAAACTCAAGTGGTTTTGACCCAGTTTGAGGCTTCCTGAACCGGAGCCTGCTAAGGAGGCCTGGGGGACCATGTTTGCAGTGGAACTCCTCTGGAATCCATCCGCCTGAGTCCTGGGCACCAATGGGCGGCTCGCCGGCCTTTCCCGCAAACCTTGGCTCCCAGCCAGCTCGGAGAAGGTGCTCACAGAAGTTCTAGGTGACTTAAAGCGCAACCCAGGCAGAAAGGTCATGAACTAGAGCAGGCTCATAATGAAAAGCTATCACTGTTACTTTGTTCCAAGAAGTAACTGCATCTTACACTGTGCCAAAGTCTTTATGGAGCCAATGGTTTATTCAACCCATCCTCACAACTGTCCTGAAGAGTAGGTATTGTTAATCTCATTTTACAGGGGTAAAAAATGGGGGGAAAAGTTAGGACCTCACAGCTAGTAAACAGCAAAACTGGGATTCTAGCCCATTTTGCTTAATTCAAAAGCCCACGATGGAGATTATATATATATATATATATTTTTTTTTTAAATACAGATGATAGTAAGTGTTGACAAGGATGTGCAGAAATTGGAACTCTCGACACTGCTGGTGGGAACAGAAAATGTTACAACCACCGTGGAAACCAGTCTGGCAGTTCCTTAAATGGTTAAACATACAGTTACTACCTGACCCAGCAATTCCTCACCAATGTATATGTTCGAGAGAAATGAAAACATATACACACACAGAATTTTTAATGTTCATAGCAGCATTATTCATAACAGTAAAAAGGTGGAAAACACCCAAATAACCATCAACTGATGAATGGATAAATAAAACGTGCTCTGTCCACAGTAAAAAGTGGTGAAACACTGCAACATGGATGAACCCTGAACACATTAGGCCAAGTGAAAGAAGCCCGAGACAAAAGACCACATATGGTATGATTCCACTTACATGACATGGGCAGAGTAGAAAAATTATAGAGAAAATAGGTCAGTGGTCGCCTAGGGCTGGGGGTTAGGGAGGAATACAGACTGACTCTAATGTTTAAGAATATTTGGGGGCAAATGATGAAAATGTTCTCAAATTGATTGTGGTAACGGCTGTATCACTCTGTAAATGTACTAAAAGTCAGTGAATTATATACTATTTTCAATGTGTGAATTTACATCCCCAAAAATGTTATTTTTAAAAGCCCATGGTTGAATATTAAAAAAAGAAAGAAAGAAAACAACCATAATCCTCTCAAGTGAAAGCATCCAGAATTACTTTCATTCCTTCAATAAATCTTGAGCCCCCCTCGGGCATGTAACTCTGGGAGCTTGTGACTAGGAGCTCCTAGCCTGGATGGAGAGATAAGAAGTGGGCACAGACGATCACGACGTTTGGGTGAAGAAGCTGAGGAGATTTAAACAGGAGGACACTATTTCACACAACCGGGTTGGCAAAAATTTAAAAGTTTGACGTTATCCCCCTGGCAAAGATGCACAGCCCCAGGTGCTTTGATACACTGCTTGAGGGAGAATAAATAGTAGGCATGATTTGGAAAGAAGTTTGGCGGTGCTGGTAGAACTGAAGATACTGGTGCCCTATGGCCCAGCCCCTCCGTGAGCCCCTGGGTATTACCTAGATAGACTCTTGCTCGTGGCACAAGGGGACCTAAACGACGTCCATGGCAACACAGCTCACACCCGAAGACTGGGGAAACCACGGAGGAGAGAACACTAAGTAAACTCTGCTATAGTGATACAATCAATGGATGATACACAGTGTGTAAATTCCAGCAAGATACAATGAACGCAAAACTCAACAACACAGCAAACGGTATTAGCCATAACTTATGTGCATGTAGTGAAAGTATAAAACCAGGTGGGGAACAATCAGCACTAAATTCCCAATACTGGTTGCTCCCCAGGAAGGAGAGGAATGAAACCGGGGGCACTAGGGTCTCCAATTGTATCCGTAATGTTTCTTTTTAGAAGTTACTTACATCGTCTTATTTTTAAATTGAAATTTTGTTGGGATAGCTGTAGCTTCTCATGCAGCTTCAAGAGATAATACGAAGACCCCCTCACATACCTTGCCCAGTGTTTGACAAAGGCAACATCATGCAGAGGCAGAATATACCATCACAACCAGAATATGAATGGACATGGTCCACCAATCCTACTCAGGTCTCTCTTGTTTCACTTTGTTCACATGTGCATGTGTTATGTTCTGTGCAATTTATCACCTGCACAGGCTTGTGTATCCTCCATCCCAGTCAGGGCACTGAACAGTTCCTTCTCTGGGAGGATCCCTCACGTTGCCCTTTTATGACCTCAGCCCTCCCCTTCGGCACCTCCCTTCCCCTAAACCCTCTCATCACGAAGCTGATTGCCACTTATAAAATTGCCATTTCAAAAATGTTACGTCAATGGAGTCATACGGTATGTAATCTTTTGAGATTGTTTTTTTTTTCATAGCATAATTCTCTGGACATGCATCCAAGCTGTGGCAGGCACCAGTAGCTCACTCCTTTTGGGGGCTGAGTAGTATTCCATGGTATGAACATATCATGGTTTGTTTCATCATCCACTTTTGGAAAGACGTTTGGACCAATTCCAGTTTGGGGCTATTACAATACCTAATGCTTTAATTCTGCAATTGGGTGGTAGGTGTTTCGATGCCTAATGTATTATTTATCCTATTTTTGATGCAATGAATATTTTGTAATTGAAATAAAGAAAGGAGAAAGGAGGTACCACTACCGCTGGCCCAGCCTTGTGCAGCCACTGGGCTCAAAGAGAGGGCAGCCCAGAGTGCAGAGCTCAGGGGCACACCTGAGGCGAAGGCTCCGGGCCCCTCGCACGTCTGGTGTGTAGGAAGTGGGGCCTGGGTGTTTACTTGTTTGGTGGACCTAAGCCTCACGTGGGTGCAAGGACGCCTGTCCAAGTCCTTTGGCCCGTGGGGCAAGTGTTCAGGGGAACCTCCCATTTGGTTGCAGAGCCCTTTCCGAGGTCTGGGCGTGTGGCTGGGCTGCCCCGAGAGAAAATCACTAAGAAGGCAGAAGACAAGGGGAGAGTGCTCAAGGCAGACAGAATGAAACATGGCATCTCCCGAAGGTTCTTGAGAAAAATTTAAAATTGCAGCAGAGTGGCTGCCTGAACTGAGCAGGAATAGAGAACGCCAGGGAAGGCACCAGAAAAGACTGGGAACTTTCTTCTTACTTGAAGTTAAAGCTGTGTGGAAATTCTGTTGCCAGTGGGTGGATAATGAGGCCCTGATACTATCTGTTGCTGCCAGGTGCAGGGCAGACAGGTGTTGCCCTGGCTTCCTGTGTACCTCCTACACCCCCTCAATCTTTGCCTGAATCCCTGCAAACACCAATTATGAATTTCTCAGTTCTGGGAAGAGTGTGGGGCAGTGACAGATTCATGCTACAAACACCCACTGGGGGCTGCCTGTCATGCAGACCCCCTGTCCTCAATAAGTCTCAGCTGGGACAGCCAGAAATGCCCCCACGTGCCCAGAGAACTACAGTGTGTGCTGCGAAGCTGGTGGGGACTCTCTCTCACACTGAGGGGACTCACTCCCCTCAGTGTGGGAGAGAGACAGGAACAAGGCCTCGGCCCAGGCAGCTGCAGAAGCCCCCTTCCAGGTGAGTCCGGGAGGGCTCAGGGCCTCCAAAGGGCTCCCACCCTGAGAGAAGAGCATGTGAGAGCCCGGGCCGGAAGAATTGGCATGACCGCTGTTCTCACTGCTGCGGCTAATAACGATATTACACTCGACCGAGAGCCCTAACTACAGGCCAGGCACTGTGCCAAGAGCTTTAAGTGTACCGTCCCACCTTATCCTAACAACAGCACATTGTCATGTCAGTTTTACACAAGAACTCACGTGGCACAGGGTGGTGAGACACTTGCTGCAGATGACACCTCTCAGAAATGAGGAGAGGCAGGATTTGAACCCAGGGCCCAAGCTCCTTGCTGTTGAGGATAAACTCTTCTGAGAAAAGGATAAACAGGGCCTTCCACGATACAACGAGAAGTTTGGGTTTCCTCTGGAGGTCACAGGGAAGCCACAACAAAATCACTCAGCAGACCGGGTCACAAGCAGTCTTCCGTTTTAGGGACACTATCCAGGAGGGCACGCCGAGCGCCCCCCTTAACATTTCTGAAGGCCCAGCTCCTTGGTTTGATTGCTTTTCTTCTGAGTCTCTTCCTTATTTTGTATGTTACCACTTCAGCAAGCTAAAATTAAGCTTGTTTTGGAGAACTGGGCAGTGCCCTGTTCTGTAATTGCAGGCACTGGGCAAGGGTTCTGAGCCAGCACTCACAGGAGACACGCCCTCTGCAGAGCCTTCAAGACCCACGCAACTCCCTACCTCCTGACCGTCTACTTCAGCTCCGCCTCAGCGCTCTGACCTTCCCCTGGGCGTGGCTGGATCAGAACCCACCCCCAGCCTCCGAGACCAAATGCAAGTGCAAGGAAGCCTGATGGGTGGCGTTTCTCCAAGCAAGGATGCTGTCTTCCTTGAGGCTCCCAGGTCCCACCCACTGCACTGGGCCAGTGTCCAGGGCCTCTCTCCCTCTCAGAGAGCCCCACCCACAGAGGAGAAGGACTCGGCCTTCCTAGCCAGTGGGTTCCAGGTTTCATTGTAAGCCCTGGCTCTGCCACTTGCCACCTGTGTAAGCTGCAGAAAGCTCTGTGCCTGCTTGGGTCTAGGTTGGGAGGACATTGGATGAGAAGAGGTCAAAGGTCCCTCTAGCCCTGAGACTCCTCCTGGAGAATCCAGAGTGCCCTGGGGCGGAGCCCACCCTCAGCTCTCCAGCTGGGATGGTGACAACAACCCCAAGCCTACGGCAATGTGAGAACACAGAAAAATACTGGCCAGCCGCAATGTGCTTAACAAAGTGAGAGATTATCTTATTATTTAAAAACTGGTTTATCTCTAGTGCTTCCAGATAACCTGTCTTTGCGTGTCTGTGTGTGTGTGTCTCCTGGGTGGTAGGGGGAGTCCGAGGCTGGGGGAGGTGAGGGAGCTGTGGAGCATTTCTCCAGGCCACGTCTGGATTTGCTAGGCCTGGGCCCCAACATGTCCTGAGCGGATGGAGATAATAAACCCACTCAGACACTATTCCTCACCACACAAGACAGCCTGGTGGGGAAAGAGCAGGTGTCAGAGACAAGGCCCCCGTGCCCAGCCAGCAGAGCACAGAAGCTGTCCCCCATTCTCAGGGTTGGGCACTGCTGTGTGTGTGTCTAGGATGGGCCCAGACAAGAGTGGGGCCAGCAGCGGTGCTGGGAGGATGGTGGGGGAAGGGAGACAGATGCGCCCACTGCTGGAAGGCAGGGATCTCCCCTCCCTTCCTTGTGCCAGGCACTGGGATTCAGACTTGAACCAGTCTCTGACCTTGGCTTCGAGAAGATCCAGGAACGGCAGAGTGGCTATGAGCTCGGGGTTGAAAGTCAAGCAGGGTGAGCTGCTGCTTGCCCTGCCATTCAGTGGTCTGGGGCAACATCCTAACTTCTCCCAGCCTCAGTTTCCTCGTCTATAACATGAAGGAAAATGGCTGAGTTTTGAGGGTTGAGTGTGATAATGCAGTAAACAGCACATTAGTTAATAATGGTGTTAGTTATAGTTTTGGGAGGGAGTAAATTAATTGTTCCTCATGTATGTAACGAGGGTCTGTCGTGTGCAGGCATTATCCTAATCGACGCAGGACCTTACCGGGGGCACAAGCGAGGGCATCGACGAAGGGAAGAGCTGTGCGACCTTCCTTGCCCGACTCTCCTTGCTGCCCTCCGCCCCCTCCTTTCACAGGCTCCTCCCTTCTACACCTGGCTGGTCCGAGGCTAGTAGTTTCTTCCCTCCATGGTGGTGCAGGGGCCTCAGAGGCCAGGAGCTCCAGGCAAGGCCCCCAAATTAACTTGCAACCCATTGGAAAATCTCACTCTCTTTCCTGAAGAGACAATCACTAATAAGACTTCACTCCACCTGGATGTCTCAGCTTCCCTGACATTCATTGCTCCAAACAGGTTGATTATTAATTGCGTCTCTGAAAGATGGACCAGATGGACCGAGCACCCAATCTCTCTCTTAGCTCATTCCAGGAACTCCTGGGACACAACACGTTCGTGTGGTCCCAGCGAGGAGAATTCTCCTACGCATGCTGTTCATGACGATAACAGGTGTGTGTTGGGCTGGAGGGGGGGAGGGAACTCATATATAACAACATATATTCATTCACATGCATGATTTTACTTAACCCTCAGAGCACCCTTGTGAGGGGAGGTGTTATCGCCTCATTTTACAGATAAGAAAACTGAAGCCCAGAGAGACTATTATGTCTGAGATTATACAGGTTATTAAAGGAAGGAGGCAGCTGTGAGCTTAGGTCTGTCTAGCTCCAACGCTACTGCTTGTTCAGTCACATCAGTGATGCTCAGCCTTTCTTTTTCACTGTGACCCCACTCACCCCACCTGCCAAAGAGCTTTTACAGGCATTCCCCCCAAATATCCATCCTTCCTATGAAATTTTAATACTGAAATATACCGTATATCTATTTATGTGCTATGACCCTTTGGAGGACCACAAATCATTATAATGACTAAGACTTTCTCACCCCCAACTCCCTGGAAACCAGTCTTGTCCCCTTGAGAAACAGTGGCCCTGTTGAAAATGCATACATTATACCAGTGGTTCGCAAAGCCTCGTCCTCGGAGTGCAATGCCTACCCACAGACCAAGTCCAGGAAAGGAAAAGCAGGTGGACCATTTCTTCTCAAGTGCAGTGTGGGTGTTTTCTTCTGAGGGTCTGGTGATTCACGATTTTCCCCCAACCCCCCACCCCGCCCCAGATTTGCTATCTATTCCTTATACTTGAGATTCACTTGCCACTTCCTATGGGAAGCCTGCCTAGACACTCCCATGAGAGGCTGGGTTAGCCTCCTTTCCCTCCAGTTTCATTCTGCCAGCAGTGACCATTGTCCCTGTAAGTGTCCTTGTACACAAGGGGAAGGGCTGTGGTTTATCCATCTCTGTATCCCTAAGCCTAACATGGGCACAGCCTGTAGCAGGTGCGCAGTGAATGCCTGTGCGACGAATGAACCAGTGGGCAAGTGCAGTTCTGGACCATGTCTGGGGTGGCTGGATCATAGCAGCAGCATGGAGGGATGCCTTCGGGATGTGGTACCTTCTGGGCACATTTTACACGTGAGTTTCCATCTGGCATCATCTGTAGGAGATGTGCTAGGTGAGCACCCCTGTGAGGCTGAGACAGACACAGCCTGAGAACTCGGGAGAGTGATGGGGTGACACTGAGAGACGGGGACTTGGCCGATGGCACAGAAACATCCCCTCGCTCTCCTGGTACGCTGGGTAGGCCTTGACGCAAAATGAAGGTAAACTGCCCAAGAGTAATAACCAGGAAAACTACAGCTAGTGAAATCCCATGTTCATACCCACTAAGGGCAGTGGTGACCACTTCAGACTTCTATTTCCAGGACTATGGCTGCCACTCACCCTAAAGAATTCCCCTAATGCAGGACATGGAAAACTATCACATTAAAAAAAAAACCCTTACTTTTAAAATAGAGCTGAGCTGTCAAGAACAGAAGGAAACCCTCAGAGGCCACAATAACCACAGAGAGCATGAACCCACAGGGGTTCCGAAGCACTGAGCAGGGACAGTCCTGGGGGCATCTGCCAGTCCTGGGTGTTCTGGGGGTTTTAGTATTTAGTATTGCCAACAAAAGAAGCAGAGCCAACTCCTTCAAAAGGCAGAATTCAAACTGAGATCCTCACTTAGGGCTAGGAATCTGCAAGGATACATTTTCACCTTGATGAAAGGGTGAAAAAGAAACAAACAAATCCCACCCCACAGGAGGCAGTAAGACAACCTGACCCTAGGGCAGCGCAGAGGGGAATTCCCAGTCACACACTGGCCCTCACGTGGGTCTCTCACTTGGATACATGTTACCATGTGGCCAGAAAACGAACTCACATTCAAGCTGAGCATTTATTTAACTTAAAGTGACCCCAAGCTGTTGGTCCTCCGGCCACCTGGCAGAAGCAAATGCAAAATCCTTTCTGGAGCAATGGGTTTCCAACTCAGGCCTCAGAGAAGTCCCCTAAAGTTTTAACAGCCATGAACCCACAATTTAGAAAAACCACAGAACACCACAAGCAAGAGACAGGAGAACAACGAACAAATGGCGATACCTATGCATGCTACAGGCACTGAAATGATCGGACTCAGAAGGCGAAATGAGTGTGTACGACAGTTAAAATATATATGGGCAGTGACAGTATAACAAAGAGAAGACTATCAGCAATGACACAGCTGAGTGAAAGGGCACCGACTGAAACTTCTAAGGTGAGACTGACAGGTGGGCTTCTTGAGACTCTTGTTCTAAATATGGCTGGCAGTGTCAGAATGAAGCCTGGTGTCAGAATCAAAGGACTGAAATGCTATGTGACCTGGGCCGTCACGACTGTCTCTGGGCCACCATTTCCTACCTGCATAGGAGAGGGCACAGCTAGATCACCTTGTAAGTCCAATTCTATAGACTGATATTCTGTAATACACATCTACAGATCACATCTACTGGGTGCCTGTTTTTCTGTGCCAACGCTGATTTTTTCATCCTTGCACTAGCCTACTGAGGTAGGGGCTCTTATCACAATATATCCATTTTACATATTAGAAAACTGAAGCACAGAGAGATTAAGTAACTTGCCCAGAGCCGGTGAGCCAGGCTTGGACCCCACTGGTCTGATTGCAGAGCCTGCTCGGACCCACTGCCCCATACATCCCCTGACTTGCTTGTGGCCTAAGGTCTGGGACTCCAGCTCCAGGACCCTCTGACCTCCCAGCAGTCTCCCATAGGAAGGGCTGCTCAACGGCCAGCATGGGCTGGTGATAGCAACCGGAATGGGGTGATAAGAACACCATGAAGCTAACTTTCAATAGAAAATGTTATTGGGTTGGCCAGAAAGTGTTATGTTTTTTCCATTAAATAAAAGACAGATTTTTCATTTTCACCAATAACTTTATTGATTTGGATATTTTGAGTATATTGGCACTAATCTTCAGTATTAAAATGGTTACACAAATATTCACCAAGTTTGATAAGTGTTTTTAAAAATTCATGCTGATAGGACAGCTGTCACAACACAATCTAACAAAATTGTTTCAAATGAAGTTAAAGACAACTAAGCGCTACTAGAGCCATGATATGAAAAAAACATAACAGAGTTGTGGCCAACCCAGTATTAAGTACATCCTATGAGCAAGACCTGTGCTTATTTTAGACGAGAGCTGCTGACGACAGAATAGCACACAGGGATGGATTGCTGGGGCTGGCGTTCTGAACGCCCATGTCTGGGAAACTTTTCATTCTGAGAGCACTTCCCTGTGCCTCCGTTTCCTCCTGTGTACAATGGGGATACTAGGACATCATTGGGTTGTGGTCATGATCACATGAGCTAACACAGTCAGGCGTGTAGTGAGCACATCATAAATGGCAAATCTTGCTGTTGTTCTTGTTATTATTTTCAACCCAGTGGGAAGAACTTGTACTTTGCAACAGATGACCTTGATTCAACTCCAGGCTCCCCCACTTCCCAGCTGTGTGACTTGAAGTCAGTGACCCTCTCTGAGTCTCCACAGCCCCACTTGTGAATCAGAAATAACAATGCCGGCCCCACTAGTAGCTGTGAGGGTTAAATGGACTGTGAAATGCCTAGCGCAGTGGCTGACGTATAATAGGTACTCAACAAATGTCTGTTCTCGCCCATGGAGTGTTTTCTGCACACTCAGCTTTTCCACCATGGTTAGAATCCAAAGAGGCACAAGATTCTATGCTTATCGAGGTTGGCTTACTGCTTCTTTCCACCAAGGGAGCCTTCACAAAATCAGTAGGGGGTGGTGGGAGATACCTAAATGCATCCATTTCACAGCAGGCAAGTCAGGGCAACACAGTGATAGAGGTCCACAGACTTAGGAAAAAGGCCTTCAGGCCGTGGCCTTGACTGCTTTGGTGGAACTGGCCACCTAGATGGGAAGATGAAGATGCAGTTAGTGACAGGAAGCAAGCCCTACCATGATGAGGATTTGGTCATTGAATCCACCAAGGGTAACGACACTGAACCTCCCATTTGAAAATTAACCAGGCATATGGCTTGTAAATAGCTCTGCGATCATTTTGTGCAGTGCACCCGGGACTACACAGCAGCACCGCTCTGAGGACGGGGGACAGGTAAAGAAGGGCCAGAAGGGCAGTGACATCCATAGCAGCAGCTGTGTCATTCTGCCAACCCCAACTGTGCAGGCCCTGGGGAAGGACAACGTTCCATCCCTGCTTCCCAAAGCATTGGAGGCTGGGCCGGACGTGGTTCCCTTGGAGGGATTCTTTTCTTGAGCAGATAGGAAACTCTTGGGTTTCCAGCTTAGTCTTTGGTCCTTTTGGAACTCATCTTAGGCCACCTGCTCTTTCTTCTTCCCCCCGAGACCATCCATGTGTTCACTCAGCCCAGGAACACTGAGTGAGCAGATACTGGGAGCTGGAAGATGGCGGTGGCATTCCAGGTAGGGTGGCGGGCATTCCAGGTGCTGAGTGAAGGCTGAAGGTACAAACTCAGAGAGGGAAAAGGAGCCTTGGAGGACAGACAAATGGTCTGGGAAGAAAAGAGCTGACACCAGCACAAGGATGTCAGGGGCCACAAAAGTACTGCTAGGCTGTCACACCTCATCAGTTGGAACATGGTGCCCATTTGGGGATGGACTCAGCATTTTCTGTCTGGGCGAAGGACAGTGGGATGTTCCCACACAGACCTGGGTCCAAATCCCAGCTCCACCATCTACTAGGACATCTATGCCCCCGAGTAAGACACATGTCTGTCCGATCACTAGAAAAATGGGGGTATTCCTATCTCAGCGTCATAAACAGACAAGTTTCCTAAAGAGGGTAAAATATGAATATACCTGTCACAGATACTAATCCACTGTACAAGTTCGTTAAATGTTCATTTATCCTTGTTTTACTGATGTAATTGTCACCATACGTGAAAATACAGTCCTAGCCTCATAAGCCTTTATTTGCTTATTCAATGTTTATGTAAGAACTAGGATATCCCATTTAAGATTATTTCCCCAACCGGATCTAGAAGAATAATGTATCTGTCCCAAGCCCTCTGTCCTCTCAGGTTCCCAGCACCTATGAGGATGGACAGTACTGTCCAGGCCTGAGTACTCAGTATTCTCTGAGTCAGTAATAACTCTGGTTAATAATAACTCGGGGTTAATATCTCCAACGTGGCCATGTCTTCCATGAAAAGTAAGCAATACAAAAGTGGAGATTACTGATTGTCTTCTGTGTGCAGAGATGCAGCCAAGGTTGACTCCAAAAGGGTGGAACAAATAAGCATCATTGCTATTCCTGTTCAACTTTCCAATCAGCTAAAAAGTATATTTGGAAAGATATGATAGAAACACATTTTAAAAAGAGGAGTATGTAGCAGTAAACATTCTAGGTCACATAAATGGTGCCAAGTTCATGTGGAGTCATAAGAAAAGGAATTATGGGCTTTAGAAGTAGAAGGGCTTGCTTTTGAATCCCACTTACTAGCAAGGTATCCTTGGTGTGTGTGTGGGGATACCTCAGTTCATTCATCTGTAAAATGGGGAAAATACCACCTAACTGCTGTGACAATTAGATAACATGGTAAATGCCTGGCACGTAGTTAGTGCTCAATTAGCTGTTAGTTTCGTTCCTCCTTCTTTTCCTCCTTTCCTCTTCTTTTCCAGATAACTGGTAACACTTGATTCGCTAGTGAATTAGAATTAGTGGTGGGTGACTTTTATCCGCATGGTTACCACAGTCTTCTGTACATACAAATTTGAATACCATCAGGTAGGTGCTTGTACAAAAGCCTTCAACATCTTTCTTCTCATTTCTTAAACAAGAATAACAAAGCCCTGACTGGCATAGCTCAGTAGGTTGGGTGTCATCCTGGAAGGTGAAGGGTTGTGGGTTCAATTCTGAGTCAGGGCACTTGCCTGGGTTGCGGGCCCAGTCACCCGTCAGTCAGGGCATGTGTGAGAGGCAACCAAATGATGTTTCTCTCTCCCATTGATGTTTCTGTCTTTCTCCTCCCTTCCTCACTCTTTTGTTGCAAAGTTCATGCTAGTGAGATGTAGGAGGTAGCTGCTGTGGAGGAGGGCTTACCCCAGCCTTGGGGAGGTCAAGGGTAGTAAGAGAGGCTTTCCAGAGGCAGTTACACCTAAATAAACCCTAAAGCATGAGGAGGGTTTTGACAAGTAGACTAAGATGGCAGAAAGCATTCTAAGCCAAAAGGATACCATATGCAACACCCCCAGGGCGGCCAGGCTTCGTTTGGGGAGAATCCCAGTCCCCTCGCCACTAAGGCTGCCCTCACTTGCCTTCCTCTCGTTCAGATTCACAGTGACTTCTCCCCCTCTCCCCGCTGAACTTTGCAGCATGGCTCCCACCTCTTGCACCTACCGTTTCCAAAGTGTGACCTGGGGATCACTGCACGTCCCAGACACCCTTTCAGGACATCTGTGAGGCCAAACTATTTATAAATATTATGCTGTTATCTGCCCTTTTCATCCCCACTCTCTTATGAGTATACGGTGGAGTCTTCTAGATGGAAGGCAGAAGCAGATATATCTTCTATTAAGTCAGTTATGAAAGAGATTTGCCAAAATGTAAAACGATATCCCATTCATTTCTGCTTGTTTTGAAAAAGTCCGTTTTTATCAAAGTGTGTTATTTATGGTAATGTAGGGGTCTATTGTCATTATTTTATATAAGCTATCAAGACACAAATTTAGTGTTTTTTGCAGTGCTAGTTACTAGTATCACAAATTTTAATAGATATAATCCACATAAACAAAAACTCTTTGGGGTCCTCACTAATTTTGAAGAGTAAGACAGGGCTGCGGAACCAGAGAGCTAGAGCCACTGCTTTAGGACACACTGTGAACTGGCAGGAGAGGGCAGAGTGCAACTGGCCCTTCTCGGACGGCAGCTTCTGCCGTCACTGGGACAGACAGGGGCAGCCTGTCTCTGGTTGGGCCTTTCTGTCGTGCCCTCTAGTCCCTGTGGCTCCCTCTTCCTCCCCTTCCTGTGAAAACCCTCAGTGGCAGCCCCATTTCTCTTCTGGCTGTCACCTCTTCCCCAGGCTCAGGGAGGCCTATGGTCAGGAGGCTTTGGTGTCAGGATGCCAGGGCCCAAATAATGCCTCGATGTCTCTGATTTGCATTTCCCTGATGGCTAAAAATGTTGGGTATCTTTTTATGTGCTTATTGACCACTTCTGTATTTTCTGTGGAGAAATGTCTATTCAAACTCACTGTCAATTTTTAAATTAGGCTATATGTCCTTTTATTGATGAGTTGTAAGAGTTCTTCATATATTGTGGATACAAATCCCTTAACAGACCTATGATTTCAAATATTTCCTCCCATTCCGTGGTTGTCTTTTCATTTTCCTTATGATGTTCTTTGAAGCACAGTTTTAAAAAGATTTGAAGATGTCCAATATATGTTTTATCCTTTCTCCCTTTTGTAGGTGCCAAACCATTGCCTAACCTAAGGTCATGAACATTTGGGCCTACGTTTTCTTCTAAGGGTTTAGAGTTTTAGCTCTTAAATTTAGGTTGATGACCACACTGAGTGAATTTTTGTATTTGGTGTGAGGAAGAGGTCCATCTTTATGTTTCTGCACGTGCAGTCCAGTTGTCCCAGCACCTCATTCCTAAAATGAGCTGTAAAAGACCACCCCGCAGGGTGCTATGAACATTTGAGATAGAAAAGTACCCATGAGGGGGTTCCCTAGCACGCAGCACACAGTCAATGCCTATACCTGAAGGAATGGAGAATGGATGTGAAAGTTCTCTGAGACATTGGTCCTCATCACTACCGTCTGACGAGCTTTTCCGTCCCTAAAGGTCTTTAACATTCACAGTCCCATGTGCTTCTCACATGAGCCCTGAGCTGCTTCTCAGGAACCCCTTTTCTGAAAGTCCTGATAATCTTTTTCTTCTCCCCCTCCCTTTTCTCTCCCTTACTTTCTACCTGAATTTTGCATGAAATGTTCTTGGTCTTAACTGTGTCATCAATTTACAGTTGTTAACCCACTCAAGTCTTTTTTGGCAAGTAGGTGGGAAGGCATAAATGAATGAATGAGTCAATTGATTAAAAGGTCCCTGATTTAAAATTATAGAAGTGAAGCCCCCAAAGCGGCCACACAGGGCACCCCGCCCGGAGGAGTCGGAGGAGGCCCGTGTGACTGTGCCACCACCTCCAGTGCTGTCTGCAGTCTCCCCCGCCCCTGCCCAATCCAGAGAGATCCTGGTGAGTCGCATCTCCCTCCTCTGTGGTGTTTGCAACACCTCCCAATTTAGTTTTCGCTCTGAATTTCATTAGTATCCCATTTGCCTAGTCTTCCTGATCTCTGAGGCAGCTGTGAAGCAGGAAGAGACTGACTTGGCAACAGAGGCTCCTGCTTCCTGGCTGGGCCTGAGGGGGACACGCAGAGGAAGGGAAGGGGGACTCTAGGCTGCAATTCCAGATGGTGCTCTTGTCCATGAGACACATGGTACCGGGCCTCACTGTGCACCAGGCACTGGGGCCCAGAGATGAGGAGCTGTGCTTCCCCGGAAAGCCCCAGCCTCTAGGGACGGATGGGCAATGGCTGCCCATGTGCTGTGGGGACTTCACCCTCCGGGCAGGCAGAGTGAGTGAGAAAAAATGAGGGAGTCAGTGCAGAGAGAAAGGCAGAGGGGACATTAGAAAGGGGGAGTGGTGTTAGTAAAGGCAGGATGGTTTGGACAATAGAGTGTAGACAAGTGACAATAAGGAATCTGTTGTGCAATTATTTGTTCATTGTTTACTCATTCAGCACATAATTAGTGAGTGTCTGCTGTGTGACAGGCTGTGTTCCAGGCACAAGAACACTGTGGGCAACAACACCAAGTCAGTCCCTGCCCTTGTGGAGCTTCCGTTCCAGTGGGAGAAGACAAGGAATAGGCAATTAAACTTACAGTGTAATGTATACTGCATCAGGTGGAGAGAAATACTATGTAGAAAAGACCGAGTGGACTTCCTGTGCCCGAGTGAAGCGGGCACAGGAAGAACTGGGCTGGGGAGACTACTCCCTGTACAGGGTGGTCACATGTGCTGAGGAGGGGAGAGAAGTGATGGGGTCAGTATAGATAGAGCACAGAGTATAAGGGGAAAGATAGGGGCGGGGTACGAGGCTGGAGAGAAAAGGGGCCACATTCTAGACAGAAGAATCCACCTTTGCCAGGGCTCAGATTCAAACCTATCCTGTCAGCTTCAGACACTGCCCCCTATATTTCTGCAGTGGCCTCCCTCCCTCCTGGACTTCGACACACCTTGCTCTAGGCCCAGCTACATGGACAGTCCCAACAAGGGGATGCGAGACAACGTGTCTGGGCTCCGAGCAGCTCCTGCTGTCAGGGAGAGCTGCGTTCACGTGTCGTGACACTCAAAGGGTGTCAGGGGACCAGAGATAGACGGTCCTGGGTGGGTGACTCAGAGCAGAAAGAGGAGACCACATTCAGGGATGTCCCACCTTTTGGTGTCTCTGGGCCACACAGGCAGAAGAAGAACTGTCTTGGGCCATGCATTAAATACACAAACACTAACAAAAACTGATGAGCAAAAAAAAAGGTTTTAAGTAAATTTACAGTTTTGTGTTGGGTTGTGTTCATAGCCATCCTGGGCCTCGTGTGGCCTTTGGGCTGTGGATTGGACACCCTTGGTTAGATATAGTAGGGGGAACAAAATTCTTTTTTTTAGAAATTTTAACTTTCACATCATTACAAGTGAGCATGGATGGGCTGGAAGAGTCACCTTCAGCTTAGTTATCTTCCCTCGATGAGTGAACCTCAGTTTTCTTATCTTAAAAATGGAATTGTAAGAACTACCTCAAGAGCTTGTGGAAGCTATAAATAAATCAAGTACTTGGCATGATGTCTTAATAAACATGAGCCCATTTTGCCTCTCCCTCTCTATGAAAAGTTAGGAATCTTAAAAGATCTCTCTACCACCAAGCATACATTCCCACCTGTAGTTACACATTCTCTGCAAGCAGAGGCGACCTTTGTTTTTGTTCCCTGTTATATCCCCAGAGCCTAGCATAGTCTTGGGCCCGTGGCTTTCATTTAATACATCTTTGCTGAATAGCTAAATACCAATAAAGGATTTGATCAGGTTATGTCAGGCCTAGGCTCCAGCTCTTTCTAGCTGGGAGACCTCAGATAAGATGGTTCATTTCTCTGAGCCTCAGTTTCCTTATCTGTAAAATGGAAATAATATCTACTGTGGTGGAGGCAGCTACTGCTCATTGAATAACCATGTCTTCCCTACATTTCCCAGAGCCCTAGAGATCAGGCAGGAGCACGTGACTAGTTCTGGCCCACGGGCTGTGCATCACTTCTGGACTGATGCACTTATCAGCCAGTGCTCAGCCTTCCAGCTCTTTCTTCCCTGCTGCAGAGACCAAGCTGGCCCCATGTTCTAGAAGGCAAACCTAAAATTTGGCCGAGCATTCACCAGTCCACTCCTGAGTTGCTAGGTGGAGCAGAACCCTCCACCCACCTCAGTTAGACACGTAGCATGAGCAAGAAATAAACCTCTGCTGTGTTAAGTTGCTGAGATTCTGGCGTGAATTTATTACTGCAGCATAACTGAGCCTAGCAAGATTCAGACTTCTCCCTTGCAAGATTGCTTGGAGGATAAGAAAAAGTGCTTGTTTCATAGTGGGTTTTTAGTAAAGGGCTTGCTTCCGGGTCCTGGCTCCTTTGCTTCTTTATCCTTTCTCTCTATGACCTAGCCTCTGTTTACAATTCTACCTTTCCCTGTGCCTTGTTCCTTCTCTAGCTTGAAACATCCCTCCAAGCAGACATCTGCTTTTCCACTCAACCCAGGTGCTTCCTACTGTTTTTGTCACTGCTCTTTTGCTTGTAGTATAACGAAACACCTCCACAGAGCCATTCTGGCCAGCTGGACCTGGCCCCCCAGACCACCTGTCCTCTGGGCAGCCACCTACTCACCGCCTGCACCATTTTCAGCTATGCCTCTGATCGCATTCCAGCTCCGCTTGAAATGTAACCACTGAACTCTGGACCCTCTCCCTGGTCTTCTGGATCCTGGAGTGACTGCTCCCCACTGCTGCTTATGTGGTCCTGAACTTGCAAGGTACCTCCTGGCTGCCAGCTTCCCTGTCACATACCAGCTGGATGCCTGGCCCTTGCCTACTGTCCTCCAGCCGTGCTGGCTGCTGGCTGTTAGTTGGGTTCCAGCACCCATGAGTACTCCTACTGCATCTGCTTCCCCAGAAGGCTCCCTCCATTCTGGCCTGAGCTACTAAACTTCCCATGCTCCTTAGTGCCAACAACCTTCAACCAAAAAATAATCATCATTTCATATTCTAAGATGGACTTTCTCATTAAGACCACAGGTTTACAGTGGATGATGCAGAAGATCAGAGCAGACATGGGGACTGACCTGGCTCCATGGCAGCACGTCCTGAAGAGTCAGCAGTGTCTGTGGGCCATCCGATCCTGGAGGGTGGGGTGGGGTCCTTTCTGTTGAAGCAGAGAACACAGGCACAGCTGACTGAGGTGGCAAGATGCCCTTGACCCTTTCTCACAGGTCTCTCCCCCGCAGTCATTGCAAACACACAGCACTGGGGAGATGGGGCTTGTTCCTGGTCCCTTGGCCATGCGGAGAAGTGGGGTCCCAAATACCCTGCAAACCCCATGCAAACTTCTTCCATGCAGCCTTCCTGGGAGACGCTGGTGATTCTTGCTCTGTTCTCCCTTCTCATCTTGTGTGTATTTCCTCAAGCCGATCAAACCACTCAAAGGCAGGGACTGCAAGTCAGTCCACTTTACAACTGAGGTGCCCAGCAAGGGCTTGGAGCAGAATAGAAACTGAGTGTTTTGTGAAGAAGGATTGACTGTCTGCTGTGATGGGCGGGGTGGGGGAGTGGGAGTGAGGGGATGGAGCTTATGGCTGACGTACTGATGAGACATACGATGAGAGAACGCAGCAGTTCTCTCATTGATTCAGGAAAACACTGAATCTCTTTGAGCCTTCATGCCCTGCCCTATAAAATGGGCTGATCATCCCTGTGCTATGCCATGTGGGAGTGTTGGGAGTTACCTGGGCAGAGTTCCTTTACACAAAAGAGTTCTGGCTCTGGCCCTCTTGCTTATTTCTAGCAAATCCGTTCCCCTCTTTGAGCCTCTGTTTCCTCATCTGAAAGAGGAAAACCCTGAACTAGATGACATGTGGGGTCCTTTCTGCCCCTAGAATTTTATGACATTGAATTTGTTTCATCTCCAATCTCCAATACCTATGGAGATACCCGTACACAATAAAGGTTTGTGAAATGAATGAAGAAAATCCTATCCCATTCGAAGAAAGGTGAGGGAGGGCTCAAAGGTTTTAAGTCATTTGTTTTGGTCACTGCAAGAGGAGGAACTGGGATCTGAACCCAGGTCCTCCCAGATTCAAGACCTGGGTGCTTTGCTTGGCACCAATGACCACACTCACCCACTGGAAACACCACAAAATGTCTTTTTATAAGAAAGACCCACTAGGCTAAAGAACAAGGCATGACGGATACATTCAGGCATCTGAAGCAAAAAGTCATTATTTGAGAAAATCCCTGAAGACATATTTGCCAAATATACCAAGGAACCTAGCTAAGAGACGTTATTATGTATTACAAAGTGAGGAATTACTGGTAATTTCCATTAAAAATGAATTTCTGCAAAGTGTGAAATTTTTCTAGCTTTATCTGCATTTAATATATTTCTTTATGGTAAATTCTTGTTATTCTCAAAAAAAGAGTAACTGTATTAGGGCAGGGATAGTCACTAGGCTCTGCTCAAGGGCAGAGTACCCCTTTTCCAGCCTGGGTGTGTATGGGGGGGCATGGAGGCAGACTCCTGCACACCCCCAGGGTAGAGAAGACCTGACAGCCAATACAGGATTAACCAAAGTTTGGAGGTAAACCTCGAAAAGTCCTAAATCATACCATATTCATTAAAATAAAAAATAGTATGTTACATAGTGTAGGACTATCATTTTATGCATGTTGAATGAGAAATAATGACTATTGTGCTCCTAATTTCTATTTACTATGCGTTGTTCATTACAAGTTTACCTTCCAGTGTTTTAGAGATCAGCAGGAACTTGCTTTGCTGAAACTAGGGGCACTTTCTCTTGTGCCTGGGCCTCTGCCCAGGAGGACTTTAGCACTCAGAGCTGCTGGCTTTGCCCCCAAGGATCCTGCTGGGGGCCTGGTCCCATCCAGGGACTTGGATGAAACACTCAGGGTCTTCCTCAAGCCCCCTCCCTTGTCCAGGCGATAATATTCCACTCTGCCTCCACAGCTGGGGCTTTAGACCCACATCTGTGCCTTCTGATCTCTCCTTTCTTGAAGAAGCATTAGAACTGCAGTTTTACTTTCTTCCACCCTCATCTTTGCCAAGGCTTCAGGTGAAATCTCTACTCTTTTCTTTCCATTTATTTCCTTTTCAATTCATATCCCCTAATTCCCTCTTTTTCACAGATCCTCCAAAAAGCTTCACAATGACTGTTCAAAAGTCAAAATATTCATGGGCTGACCAAAGGTGTTTCAAGCACTTATATACCAGTACTTTTGTGGAGGGGAAATCCAGTTAGGAAAGGTGTGTGGCATTCACTCATTAACTTGCTCACTCATTCATTCACATACTGTGTGTTAGGTGGTGTACAGGATACACTGAGAACCAAGCAAATCCTGCCCTCAGGAGCATGGGCTGGCAAAGAAAATAAGATATGGATACTGTAATTATAATGTTTGGCAGTTTTGTAAGAGAGATACAAATAAAACTCAGGGAGAAAACCAAGGAATGGAGAGGTCACCCTGGCTGACATATCAGGGAGCACTTACTCGACAACTTGTCATTCAGCTCAGCCTTGCATTGGAGACAGGGTCAGGTGGGTGGCACAGGGACAGGGCAGCATGCTCTATATGAGGGAGTAAAGGCATGCGGCGGGTGGGGTAGGCATGACAAAGGAGTATATAGCTCAGCTTTCCAGGGTGTGGGCTGTTGTAGAGGGACACAGAGGATATTGTACCCAACAGGTGGTGTGAGCCCTAAGAGGGCCCGGAATACCAGTCTAGAGAAGATGGCCATTATTCAGTCATTAATAGGGGGCCATCAAGGGCTTTTGAGCAGAGATGCGACATAGTCAGAGATCTGCTGTAGGGTGATAAATTTGGCGAGCCTGGCACAGAATGAATACTAAGGGTCGGTGCTTAGAATAGAAGCTCCTAGTTGTATGCCCAGCATCGGGCAGAGTGTTAGCTGTTGGTACATATTTGATTTCATCTAGTCTTCTAGGCAACTACAAGAGAAGAGCATCATCCTTCCAGACATGCAGATCAGGAAAGGAGGCTTAGGGAAATTTAAGTTACTTACCCCTAATCCCCCATCTAGGAAGTGGTAGAGACAAGATCTGAACCCTGTTCTCTCCTGTTTTAGGAGAGCCAAAAAGCATGCTTTGACCCTGTGTGTGACAACTGTATGCCTGACACTGCCACTACACCTTCCACTCCAGGTGAACTGCTATGCCTACACTAGGGTGGGTGCAAGTGTGATCATTTTCTGGACTGTATTTCAAGAGGTCGCTTGGAATTATATGCAGAGTGTCTTCTGTCAGCCTTCCCTAAAGAGACCACACACCAAGGAGCTAAGACAGTGCATTGAGTTGGGTATCAAACAATGTAGACTTGGGTCTTGTGCAGAGAATTTCAAAGGTAGCAGGAGACCACCCTCCTTCCCTGCTGGAAGTGCTTGCTTCTCACTTTCCCTTCTCAGCTAAGGCATGTTAACAGGAGCATTGGACCCAGGAGCCCCGGGGAACATCTACTGCATACGAAGAATCTGTTTCCTCATTGAAATTTGAGTGTTTCTATGCTCTGCGCTGACTTCACACTTTGGGAGAATTGTCCAGAGGACTCTATGCACTTAAACTGGATGGCCACACCTGCTGCAGCCCAGAAATGATAATCATGAATGACTCCCCTCCAGACACCTGCTTTAAAACTTGGTTTGTTCAGGGGAACAAATATTCCTCATTCTAAACACAATGCGTGGCGATAGCTGTGCTATACACTTAACAAGGGGGTGCAGATTTCTTAGTGGTGCCCTGAGAAGTGCAGGGACTTTGAAAGCGGATAGAATGGGCCTGACTCACAGTCTGTCCAGTGATCAGCTGTGCAGCCTTGGGCAAGCTACATACTCCTTAAATTTCTCTACTATTACATGAAAATGATAATAAGGGATTAGCAAGAGTGTTAGATTCTTATACATGCATAAGAATGTATAATTGTTTCACTCCCAGCCAAGATGGAGGAGTAGGTATATACATGGTGCCTCCTTGAACAATGAAAAGAAGGACAACAAATTTAAAAACAAAAAACAACCAGAACTGCCAGAAAATTGAATTATATGGAAGTCTGACAACCAAGGAGTTAAAGAATAAACATTCATCCAGACTGGTAGGAGGGGTGGAGATGGGCAGCCCGGAGGAGAGGACTTGCAGCAAGGCAGTGGCTGGAGGACCGCAGTGGGCAAGGAGGCAGCTGGCACAGCAGGTGGTCCCACATTTGTGTGTGGATAAACCAGAAGGAACAACTGGGGAGTGAGACAGACTGCACAACCCAGGGTTCCAGTGCAGGAAATAAAGCCTTAAGCCTTTGACTGAAAAAACCTGTGGGGGTTGAGGTGATGGGAGGAACTCTCAGCCTCACAAGAGAGCAAGTTGGAGAGAACCACAGGGTCCTAGAAAGTACACAAACCTGTCCACCTGGGAATTAATACCAGAAGGGCCCAATTCCTTGTGGGTAGTGAGGGAAGTGACTGACACCTGGTAAAGAGCTGAATGAGTGCCATTATTTGCTCCTGGACCCCTCCCCAACATACAGCACCATAATACAGTGACATGGGTTGCCCTGCCCTGGCAAATAACCAAGGCTCCACCCATTACTACATAACAGGCCTGCCGAGACAAAAAAAAAAAAAATGGCCCAAATGAAAGAACAGATCAAACCTCCAGAAAAAATACAACAAAGCAACGAAGAGATAGCCAACCTATCAGATGCACAGTTCAAAACACTGGTAATCAGGATGCTCACAGAAAAGATTGAGTATGGTCACAAAATAGAGGAAACAGTGAAGGCTATGAAAAGTGAAATAAAGGAAAATGTACAGGGAACCAACAGTGACAGGAAGGAAACCTGGATTCAAATCAATGGTTTAGACCAGAGGGATGAAATAAACATTCAACCAGAACCAAATGAAGAAACAAGAATTCAAAAAAATGAGGAGAGGCTTAGGAACCTCCAGGACAACTTCAACCATTCCGACATCCAAATCATAAGGGTGCCAGAGGGAGAAGAGGAACAGCAAGAAACTGAAAACTTATTTGAAAAAATAATGAAGGATAACTTCCCTAATCTGGCAAAGAAAACAGACTTCCAGAAAGTCCAGGAAGCTCAGAGAGTCCCAAAGAAGTTGGACCCAAGGAAGCATACACCAAGGCACATCATAATTACATTAGCCAAAATTAAAGATAAGGAGAGAATCTGAATAGCAGCAAGAGAAAAGGACACAGTTACCTACAAAGGAGTTCCCATATGACTGTCAGCTGATTTCTCAAAAGAAACCTTACAGGCAAGAAGGGGCTGGAAGAAGTATTCCAAGTCATGAAAGGCAAGGACCTACATCCAAGATTACTCTATCCAGCAAAGCTATTGTTTAGAATGGAAGGGCAGATAAAGTGCTTCCCAGATAAGGCCAAGTTAAAGGAGTTCATCATCACCAAGCCCTTATTATATGAAATGTTAAAGGGACTTCTGTGAGAAAAAGAAGAAAATCAAAACTATGAATAGTAAAATGACAACAAACTCACAACTATCAACAACCAAGCCTAAAAAAACAAACAAAAATGAAGCAAACAAATAACTAGAACAGGAACAGAACCACAGAAATGGAGATCACATGGAGGATTATCAGCAAGGAAGGAGAGGGGGACTGGGAGAAAAGGTACAGGGAATAAGGAGCATAAATGGTAGGTAGAAAATAGACAGGGGGAGGGTAAGAACAGAAAGGAAATATAGAAGCCAAGGAACTTATATGTATGACCCATGGACATGAACTAAGCAGAGGGGATGGGAATGGGGGGGGGGTGTGCAGTGTGGAGAGGAATAAAGCGGGGGGAAATGGGACAACTGTAATAGCATAATCAATGAAATACTTTAAAAATAATAAAATAAAGAATGTATAATAGTTTCTTCCCATTTTTTTATGTTCAACATTCTGGGCATTGCTCTCACAGGGAGTTCACTCTCGTTCTTACAAAGTTACAAATTAAAGAAACGGGATTTTGGAAGAAAAAATGCTGAAATGATAGCAAATTGTTCATAGCTGTGGCCTAATGCTTACTACCAGTGTCTTATAATAATCATTTGTTAGCATGCCTCTCTTCCCCCAGACGGAGCTCCTTGACATGGTGTCCACTGGATCTTCAGTTCCCAGCAGGTAGTTGTCCCTTTCTAGTTAGTTATCTTATTCTGAGATCCAAGCAAAACCACAGAGCCTGCAATTCTTCTGGGATTTTATTTCCCCAGCCTGGTTTAAAGAGTGACTTTTAAGTAACACCTTCAAGAGCACATCCAATCCTCTAAAAGCCATCTCATTATCGTGTAATCATTAGGACGGAATACTTCACCATGTTATTCTGTTAAAAGCTTTGGTTTCTAATCCAAAGTCAATTATATGGGCCAACATATCCAATGACATCTTAATAATGCCAAACCTCCCAGGTCTCCAGACAGAGGCAGGCCAGGTTGAGAGGTCTGGGGTCTAACGGGATACTGAAAAGAGCACATGGCAGAGGGGGAAAAAATGGAACATCAAAAACTGGATTTGAAGCCTGGCTTGTGCAGATGTGACAACCTTGCAGAGTACCTGGGGCTGGGATGGATGCTCAGTAAAGGTTAACTCCCTTCTGCTGTTCTGACTCCAGAGAAAAGCAAAGCCATAAAACTTGTTGCAAGTAAAGAGGGAGAGAAGAGGAGGGCGAGAAGAGAAGGACGATTCACCACATTCCTGAGTCCATTTAGAATATGGATTTCTAAAAAGCTTTTCTCCCAACAGACTGAAGGAAGCAGGTTATTTCATTTTAATTATGGCAGCTGCAGCTGCTGCTTGTGAACTCAAAGACCAATTTTCCGATTAAAAAGAAAAAAACCGCACACACACAAACACAAACTCACTGAAAGAATCCACTACATAACATAGAAGGATGCCTCCTTGAGAGAGCATATCAACAGGGTGGGGAATCTGGAGCATTGCGCTGGAGACACTCAGATCCAGGGGGCAGTCTAGGGTGTGCTCACCCCAGTTCTCTCCACACCTTGCCTCCTTTCTGCCCCCCAATATCCAAGACCAGCTCGTGAGCCACACAGTGTAATGGAACATTACTTGCTGAGCAGCTGCATAGTTTTAATTCACACCAGGGGAAATAAAGGCAGCAAGCGGTTTTATGTCATCTTCCTATGAACCTTTAACTGGGCATCCTCCTTCACGAAGGCCTAAGAGGTGTTTTTTTTTTTTTTTTTAAACAGGTTCTCTGTGGTCCGGAGAGCCAGCCCCAGCCACACCTGTCATGATGAGGTTCTGCTATGTACGGAAGCGGGGTAGAGCTTGTTTGCCGTTTTCTTGCCCACGGCTGTATCCAGGGTTCCTCTCACTGCTCTCTCTGGCGTTTCCTCCTGTGTGTACTCACAAGTGGTTCTCAGTGTTCGTATGGCGAGCAGTGGCTCATGAATCCTTCACAGGTGAGCTGCCCAAAGCTGCACTGCGTGTTGAGTTTTCTTTGAAAGGACTGAGGATCCATGCTATTGCAGGGCTGTTTGATAGAAGGTTGAGTGGAGCAGGTGGGAGCATCAGCATCTGAGTCCAGTCACTAGATACTGGGCTCTCCCAGAGAAAGATCATGCTTGTGAAGATGTGTGAGAACTCTGCCTGCAACACAGGGCAGGAAAAGACGCAGCAGGAAAGGAAGCACAGATGAGGAGTAAATGGATCTCAGACAGTCACAAGCACTAGAAAGCTACCTGATGAAGTTTGTGGTACTGCGAGGGGGCGGGGGTGCAGTTCCCAATTTTCTGAAACTTGCTTTTATTTAACCAATGTTCGCCTTTAAGCCCTTCAAGCACACCATAACAAATTCTGGGATTTGCATGTGCAGCACAAACATAAATTCTTGTTCTCAACCACCCGAGTGCTCCCAGGTCTCCAGGTCTTTGCTCAACTTCAGAGTCAGCCTGCAAAGCCTCCACTCCTTCCACATCCACCAACCCCTCCTCTTCCTGAGGGGGACAGTGCAGGTTTCAGCATTTCCACGGTGCCATCTCTGTTGTACCAGTCACAACTGCACTCCCTAGCCAGAGTCACCGCGTCTGTTTGATTCTACCACTAGCTCCCGGGAGATGTCAGCATGGGTCTAGTGCTCTTCAGTTCCTTTCTTCAAATTATCACACTGTCAGTGCTATTCCTAAAATGCAGATCTGACCCTGCTCCCCCCGGCTTGAATCCCTTGTTTGGTCCCCATTGTCTTTGGGACAAAATCCAAACTCCTCCCTAGAGCAAGCAGTTCCCTTTGCAGCCCAGCCCCCACCACTCTTTCCTCAGACGCTCCATGTTCCAGCCAGACCCAGGTGTTTTTAACACTTGTTTCCCTGCTGCCTTTCCCCCTGGCCTGGGAGGCCCCCGGAGTGCTAGCTCACCTCATTTTATCAGGGGAAGCGCCTCCCTGACTCTGGGAACCACTTTTTCCACTGCTCCCATCATGTGGGTTGGAAGAGTCATCAGTGCAACTTGGCAACTATTTCTGGCTTTCTGCCTTCCAGGCACAGGTGGGATGACACACCCTGACAAGGGCCCTGTCACTAATTAGAGCCCGTGGGCTGTGAGCAGAAATGTACCACTTGCAGGTAGAAGATTTAATTACTGCTGCAGGACCCTCTAGAGGTCTCTTTCACACCGGCAGGATGACTGGCAGTGGGACAGTTTGTCAGCCTGGGGGGCTATGAGAACCTCTCCCCCTCCTACCTGCTGCCCAGAGTGGACATGGACTACGAGGGAGAACAAAGCCTCTGTAGTCATAAGCCACCATGACTTGGGAGTGATTTGTACCCAACATTAATTAGCTCTGACAGATATGTGGGTCCTGTGAGAACTGGAACATCCTCAAAGGACCCTGCCTCCTTGGCCATCATTGCCTGGCTCTGGGCTGGGCAGCCTAATGACGCCTGGCGGCCAGTGGGGAGAGCAGAATCTGTTAAAAAATTGAACAGTTTTGAAAACACAAAGTGAAATAGAATGCAGTCTCTAGTAGTGAAGATTGTAAGATGCAAAACCTTGAGAGCTATTGGTGGCCATGTGGCTGTTATGGGTTGAATTGTGTTCTCAAAAAATGGTATGTTGGGGTCCTAACCCCCAGGACCTCAGAATGGGACCTAATTTGGAGATGGGGTTTTTATAGAGTCAATCACGTTAAAATGAGGTCATTGGGGCTACGCCCTAATCCAATAAAGTCCGTATATTAAGGGGAACGTTTGGACATAGAGACAGACACGCACATGGAGAGAACACTGTGTGAGGATCAGTTGTGCTGCCATCAGCCCGGGAGCCACCAAGCTCAGAGAGGGGCCTAGGACAGCTCCTTCCCTTCAGAGGGAGCGGGGCCCTGTCCTCACCTAGATCCCGGACTTTCAGCTTCCAGAACCGAGACAATGAAGGTCTGTTGTTTAAGGCTCCCAGTGTGTGGTGCTTGGTTACAGCAGCCCTCGCACACTAATACAGTGGGGAAAGCTGGTCTTCGGTGAGAGAGGAAGAGGCTCACAGGCGTAGGAGAAGCAGACCACAGCAGCGAAAAGACAGAACACATTTAAACAGAGGGGAATTAAAGCCCTGATCCCAATTCCACTGCATCTCTGCCATTTCTCTGATTGGAAAGTTCAACAATGTAGATTTTATGAGGCAGTAGTCAAAGTCCCTCTGTTGTAAATTAATTCTGAGGCCTCTGTCACTTTAAACCAACAGTCCTAACTAACACAGTTATTAATATTTAATGATTATTATTAAGGTTAAGAAAAGGTGAGTGGCTCCAGCTGATGCTGAATTTGCCAGATTGGTGACCAACAGACAAGAAAGCCCACTGCTTCCAAATGCTGTCCAGACATGTCCCAGGAAGAGACAGGGTCCCCTCCTGTCTGGGTGCACTTGAATCCTCCTGGTGTTTTCTTTAATCCGGTAACAGCCCGAAAAAAATCGAAAAAGGATTTTCTCCTGCTCAGTTATGCCTTTCTTCCCAATCCAAACACAACTGCACGTCTGGCCCCTTGAAAAGCTCCAAAACAAAGCAAGTCCAGCCCAAACCCCTCCTCTCATTTCATGTGTTCTTGGCTGCACAAACTTAGGGGCCTTTGTTTCTTCTGCAGTGCCCTTGGACTCTTCCTATCCACATTCCCCTCTGTCTGAGCTCCCACACCAAAACAAGCTGGCAGACGAGGAGAGAGGCAATCTGAGGGAGGCCAGGCTGGGAAGGATTAACCATCTCAGACAAGAGCTGGAGGCCCCCTGAAGCAACCACCAGCCCTTTGGAATAAGCATGGAACACAGGCCCTCACAGGCAGATTGTGGCTGGAGAACAGGGTGTGTGCTATGGGTTTGGTCTCAGAGAGTAGGAGATAGTCGTTCAAGGTGTAGCTGAGTCTCTGCGGCCATCACCACTGCAAGAATGAGCAAACATTCCACCTTGAAGATCTTACAAAAGAACAGAGATGCTGCTCCCCTCCAAAGGACTAGGGACAGCACTGATTCCCATGAGTGGGACTGGATGACCACAGATATTACAGAGGTTGCCGTCCCTGCCCAGTGTGCAGGAGGATCCCGATTTCCCTTCATTTGTTCTGCCCAGGAGATCACATACAAATGTGACACCTATATCAAGCTGCCAGCTGTCTTGCTCAGAGACGTTAGGAGAGTAGATTTCTGGAATGGGTGGGAGTGGTGGGGGTGAGAAAGCCAAATGGATGCCCATCCCCCACACTTGCTTCTCTTCTCGGTCTCACGGGGAACTGTGATGCTCATGCTCCCTTGCTTACCAGCTTTGGGGCAGGTAGGCTTCCCAAATGGAAGACCATGGCAGAAGATTGGAGATGAGAAGAAGGGAAATGTCGCAGTATCTCTCCCTCTCTGGCTTGTCTTAGACGACATCCCTGGCAGTGGCCACATAAGCTCTGTGGCTTCAGGTCCTCACAGGTACCTGACATAATGGTTCTAGCTCATGCTGGGCTGTCCCAGCTTCTGGGCTCTGGAAACATCACTTTCTCTCATTCCCCCTGCAGTCTAGGAGTGACAGTGCTGCCCTGGTGTTGCTGACCTCTGGGCTGCCTCAGAGAACTTAGCTGATGCCTCAACTGCGTGACCAATCCCCTTCATTCAGTTCCCTCTGTTGAAAGACGTTGAGTGGTTTCTGTTTTCCTGCCTGGACTCTGACTGATGGAGGTGCTGAGAAAGAATCTGAACATGGAAATGCCACTCTGCAGCCCTTGGTACAGTGCTTGGGCTGAGGTAGGCGGCCATTGCAGAACTGACCGCAGCAGTTAAGTGAGAGGGAATAAGGAATAGACAGGGCACCTGTGAGGCACCAGTAAGTTTGGGGAGCAGCCCTGGAAAGAGAAGGGTAGGGACACACAGTCAGTTCTCTGCTTTTTTCTCTCGTGAGTCTTCCCAGCTGGAATGTGACTTCTTGTGTCAGTAGGTAAACTAATGATTGGGAAAAGCCAATCATAAATGCAGGGGATGCCAAGGAGCCAAGTTGTAAAACTTCAAAATCCTTTGCAGGTTAGGATGTCTTGATGTCCATAGAGAAGCCAGGGGTTTAATGAGACTGAGACAGGCCAAACAAGGCATCTCTCAGTGGGTTTAGTGAGACACTGAAGACTTAATGGATGTGGCTTGTTCAGGTCTTGTCTGTGTGCACACCCACAACTGTAAAGGGTGGACATTGATCCTTCCAAACTCAGAAGATGGGGGAAAGCCATCCTTCATCGAGAGAGGATGGGGGCAGGGATAAAATTAGAGAACTGCTGAGAGACAGAGCATCCTTGGTCACTGAGGAAGAATTTGGGTGTGAAAAAGTATAAACAGACAGACAAAGAGAAAGAAAAGGAGGCAAAGGAGAAAAGAGCCTGCTAGAAATTGAGGGACCAGGGCTTGTAGCCCCTTGTGTCGTGGGCAAATTTCCTAGCAGAGGCCAGCCTCCTGCAGTCAGGACAGGGGCTCTGGGATCGCGATGCATTTGCTTTCTGCTTCTGCTCAGGTGCTTGTCACGGGTGGCCATCATTGACTGACTCTAGTGTCCTGGACCCATGGCCCCCACAGGAACTAAAAGGACCACCAGGTGTGGAATAGCAGGCTGTCAATGAACTGCCACATGCCTTACCTCCCTGGAAACCTCTATGGGTCCCAGAGAGGCTGAGACTTCTGCAGAGATGTGGTCCCGACTTCAGCATCCCCACCACCTTTTCTGACCTCACGTGCCTACCCACTCAGACACATGTGCTTATTTTGACCTTGGTGAAGCAAAAAACATTTATGGGTGGGGAAACTGAGTTGGAGAAGAGAGAGTCCTTTCCAGAGATGGGAAGACCAAGGACATTATCAGCTGCCGTTCCTTCTTTCAGGATGTCACACACTCTATGGAGTAGCATCACCATGTGTCTAGAAGGGACAAACAAGTATATTATGCAAGATCTTCTCCAGAAGTTTAGATCCAAGAGCTTCTAGGCAAGGCAAGGCCCTCTCTTTCTAGAGCTGGACTTCTGACCTTGAACATTGCTCTTGCTCCTCACTGGAAGGTCAGGACCGTCTCCAGGAACTAACTTGACAAGGCAGAAACAACAGCAGCTCTGACATCCACGGAGAGGGCTGTGCCCCCTGCCAGTGGCTAGCAGGGAGACACGGACAACCTCTGCGAGCCTCAGTTCCCTCAGCAGATGACGGAAGTAATATTAGCACGTGTTCCACTACTAGAGGGTTGTTGTGAGGACCAACCAACACCTGGATGGAAAAGCACTTTATAATCCGTGAAGCCCAATCTAAAGCACTCTGGCCGTCGTCGCTGACAACTGACCCAGGCCGCACATTCTCCGAGGTCTACGGCACTGCTGCAGGAGCCATACAAGAGAACTGCTGAGAGGCTGAGCACCTTCCTTACTCAGGAAGACTCTGGATGTGAAAAAAGTATAGACAGACAGACACTGGCTGGGACCAAGAAAGAAACAAAGGAGAAAAGAGCCCACCAGAAGCTGAGGGATAATGGCTTAGAGCTCTCCATGCAAGCCAGCGCCTTACATTGCTCACCATAGCATGGACAGGGAGCAGGTAGGGGCATGGGCGGACGCTACCAGGTAAAACTTTAAAACAAGTTGCTGGGCGTTTGGACTAAGATCAAAATCAAGTGTTTATAGTAAAACACATACATAAGCCAACCAGATGTTTATGGTACAAAAGCTTTGCCCTCTGGCTGCCTAGCAAAGGCCCTTGGGCTTAGGGCTACACTTTAGCAACTGTTTTTACCTTCCAGGCTGCCTTTGATGCTTGTTTCAACCCTCTGGGGTTGGAAGAGGTATGTGTCGCCTGGGGAAACTGGCTTCCAAACCTTGGCTGGGGTTTTAGCATGTTGATTATACAACTTAACATGAATGGAAATTAATGTTACTTTGCAATTCTGCACAACAAGAAAGAAAAAAATAAAGAGGACATCAAGCTGGAAGCATTATTTGTAGCATACAAGATAGAAGAGACTTAATATTCATTCACTAAAGATCTGGTACAAATTGATGTGGGAAAAAATTTAGGACACCAATAAATTGGGAACAGACATAGGCATGTTATAGAAGTATATTAAGTGAATACACACATGGAAATAATGTTCCATTTCTCTAGTAGTCGAAGAAATACAAATTAGAGCAAAAAATCGGATTACATGTCAATTAGCAACCTTTATTACTTCACAATGCTTTAGAGCCAGTCACTTAAAAGGACTTATTTAGCACCTACTATGTGCCAGCTACAGTGTCAGGCATACTGGATGAACAAATGGACATGATCCCTTGCTGTAGGAATCTTCCTTAGGAGAATCCACTTTCTAGCTGTGTGACCTTGGGCAAGTTATTTAACACCTCTGAGCTTTGTTGTGACAATTAAAAAGTCTTTTTACTTAAGATAACACTTTTGATTCACCCAGCCCTGAAACTTAACAAGGCAGGGAGCATTAGACCTGAGCTTTACCTGTGGAAACCAGAACTCAGAGAGGCAAAGTTCCTTGCCCAAGGGACCTCTTCACGTGGTACTGATGCTGGTAGGAGGTAACAAGACAGGGCCAGGACTGCAAGCAGATTCATCAGGCAAAGATGCCCTGTGTAGGGTGGTCCGCACCATGAGCTCTTCCTCTCACTTGCTCTTAAACTGAAGATGTGCCTGCTGACCCCACGCGCATTCAGCAATGACCGAGAATGGGTTTTCCATTTCTTTGATAGATGATAAGGAAGGCAGGAGGTGGCCGCTGGCCTGGTGATTATCTGTTCCTCCCAAGCACTCCGGAATGATGGGCAGATGTAGCGAGGCAGAAGATGCTGAGTGCATCCCAAAACAATTCACTCTCCCCTCACTCGACAGCCACAGGCCCAGTGAACTGCACTAACATTCAAGACACATTGTGTCTGGAACAGAGCGAGAATAAAAAGGAATTTTTTAGAGTGTGATTCAGAACTCTGCTGGGGGAGTAGTGTCTGGGAAAATAAAAGTGTTGTTCAGGCAGGACCTCAACCAGCCAGAAAAGGAGCCTCATCAGTGAGGTGGTTGGAGGATGGAACCCAGACAAAAGCTCACCAGCAGGCCCAGCGACCGGTGGAGGGTGGCGTGTGAAGAGCTCTCTGCCCATGTTGCTCCCTTATTTAAAACCATCCACGGTGTCATGCTGCCAACAGAGGGCAATGCCATACTCACAGAACAAGGCACTTCATGAGCTGGCTTCTGCCTTCCCAGGAACCACCCTTCTCCCTAACCTTGCCAGGCATTCATAGTTCCCCACAGGTGCAATGCAGTATCCAGCCCTTGCATGTGCACAGTCGCTTAGTCTGGGTTATCTCCCCTTTGCCGACCTTCACCGTAAACGTCCTGACCCCATATCAGCTCCTCCTGAAGCTTCCACCGAGGCAGCCGGCTGAGTCAGACACCATTCCTTTGGTTTCCCGTCACCTGCACCATTATGTATTTCTTTCTCCACCACTAGAGACTATTTCTTATCTAATTCTGCATCCCAAGTGTAGCATGAAGACTGATGGATGGCAAACCCTTATATATCCCACAAATAATTTGGGGATGGAAGGAAGGTTGGATGGGTAAAATAAGCATTTTACAAAGTTCATCGGTAGCTATATGGAGCAGGGGTAGAAAGAGAGATAGGAAGGAGATCACTGGAGAGGCTGGGGCAATAGTACAGATTAGGGCAGAGGCACGGAGCAGAACACATGCAGAGGATTCGAGCTACCTGTTGGATGGACTTGGTAGAAGCTGGTAAGCTTACAGAAAGGAAAGTTGAGAGAAATGGTGAGGGGAGGCTGACCCACCGTTTCCAGATGGAGCAGAGTGTGATGCATTTAGACAAGATACAGACCTGAGTGTATCTTCATCCTGGGTGGTGGGTGAGGAGTGGGGAATGTATATGGTGAGTCTGGTTTTATCAGCCAGAGAGCAGGCCTGTGGACTGGCAGAGCTCCAGATACAGGCATACCTCATTTTATTGTGCTTTGCTTTATTGCGCTTCTTTACAGGTGTAGTGTTTTTTTGTTTGTTTGTTATGGTTTTTTAAAAAACAAATCGACAGCAAGACCCTCCACCAGCAAAAAGATCACAGCTTTCTTTATTGTGATACTTATTTTATTGTGGTGGTCTGGCACCGAATCCCCACTATCTTTGAGGTATGCCCGCACACATTCTTTACCTGCCCCCAGGCAGCCCTTCATGAACCTCCAGTTGGTAGGCCTTAGTTAAGATGGCCCCAACACAGAGTTTGTGTGATTAGAGCAAACAGAAGGCCCTGATTCAGCACAGAGTCTGGGGGCCCTCCAATGAAGAAGGCGCCCTTTCACTGTGGCCGCACTGAAGAGTCTGAAAGCCCTGAACTTGCTGCCCACATGGCGCTGCCCACGGGGAGCGTGCAGTAACCTCTCTGATGTGAGGGATCCCCAGGGAGGCTGCTTAATGTGGTGCAAGGCGCGCAGACTTCGGAGCCAGGCAGACCTGGGTTTGCATCCTAGGCTTGCTACTAACCAGTCAAGCAGCCTTGGTAAGTCTCTTCACTTCTCCGAGCCTCTGTTTCTTCAACGAAGAAATGAGACCAGTACTTCCCACTCTCGATCGTAAATGTCAATTTAGAGAAGCTTGCACATACCTGGCTCTTTCTTCCCTTTGATCTTCTTTCCCTCTGGATACCAACTTCGTCCTGAGCAATTGGGAGAAAAACCACCATAAAGAAGCCTACCAAGTACCTACTGGGTACTATGAAAGCTAGAAAAAAAAATCTAAGAACGGGTTCAGCTCTCTCTGGGCTTAAACAAAACACTGAGTGCTACGAACATGCCATTCCCTGCAGAAGTGTGCACACCTGTCAGTTTACGCTTCCTGGCCAAGTGATCTGGGGCAGTTCACTGCAGGGCTCCCAGCTCAGAGTCTGCACTGGTTCAAATGGGGCCTGTTAACCTCTGCCCCGAGGGCTGTTCTCAGGCTGGGACGAGGTCACTTACGGGAAAGCCAGTGGCAAATGCTCAGGAAACGTCCCGCGTTCGCTTCCCTCACCTCTCCACACAGCCGCTTTCCTGGCCATTCTCACAAGCTCCTTCATGCTTTCTCATCTGAACACTTAATGGGTTTCACCCTCGTAAGTGACACCTGCTGGAAATGTAATTGTGCACATAATTGCTACCTGGAAAGGGAGGCAGATTCCCCCCTCCCCCGCCCCAGTACTGGTGCCCCCCTCAGGAAAAGATGTGCACACCTGAAGCCTTCCCTATATCCTTGCTGTTGGAGCTGCGTGGGGGCTCTTCCCCTGGATGCGGGGCACCTGGCTCGGGAGAAGGCAAGGCAAGAAGGAAATACCTGGGAAGCATTCAGGTTTCCAGAACCAACTATCTGGCACTGGGTTCAGGGAAGCTTCGTGGCCTTATCATGATACTAAGAGGAGAAGACTAAAGATCCCAGCAGAGTTTCCCTGACAAACATTCTAATTAAATTCCAAAAGGCAGCACGGACCTGCCATAGAGTGGGAACTGAGAGGTGTGGGGCGGAGGTCTGAGACGGGGCCCCTGCTCTCCTCTCCAGTCTTGGGGCCTGACACGTGGTAGATACTCAAGACAGGGACGGGGAGACTTTAAGAATAGCACAGTGATGACAGTTAGCATTATTGCCAATTGTCTTGTTAATGAAGGATCAAGTTAAGAAACGATTGAGCAAGATTATTGCTAGTAACCAAAAGGAAGCCAGGGCAGGGATGTTTGGAAAGACAGAGACCTCAGAACAGAAAATTGGAACAGCAGACAGAGGAAACGGGCCTTAGTGCCAGCCTCTACACAGACACAAATATGTAAGCATAGGAATATAAGTATAATAATGTACAAACACATATCGGGCTTGTCATGTTTAGAAATTGGTCTGGCCTGTGGAAACTACAGGCCTACCCTAGAGATACTGTGGGTTTGGTTCCAGACTACCACGGTGAAGCAACATGTAATCATTATGCTGGTGGAGGGTCCTGCCTCGATTTGTGAAAAATGTAGCCCCTTTGAAGCGCAGTAAAGCAAAGAACGATAACGTAAGGCTTGCCTGTATGCTTTTCTCTTAACACTCCTACCTCTGGACCCCGCCCCACTCTCTGCTCTAGCTTTCAGAGGTTTATCTGCTGCTTCTGGATAAGCATTAGGACATTCATCTTATTTTCGTTTTTTAGCTGAACTTGTTTCCCTGTTTAGACCAAATCCTTCGACCCCTCATGCCTGAGGTTGAAACCCTTCTCACTGTACTTTCATACCAGACATGGGAGGACGCTGCTGCCCGCCGCCCCGTGAGCCACGGGCTAGTCCTCTCAAAGTGCCTGCACTCTGTTTTGTAGTGATCGGCCTCCTTTAAGGACCCCCGGGGTTCACGGTCCTGCCTCACGCAGCACTCAGTCCGGGGTTGTAAGTCGGGGCTCTGATGCTGCCACAGTACCTGTGTTACCGGATACCATTGTAGAACAAAGGCTATGGGATAAATAACACAGAAACGACGGAGCGTCAACTACCTACATCTCAGTCCTGTAGCACAAATACTAAAGGAAGGGATGCACACCTGTATTTGTGGAAATCTTTTGGAAGCCTTTCTGTTCTCTAGTCAAAGTCTCCTAGATATGATCCAAACTTTCCTTAAGGGCTAAGGATCAGGCATAGCTGTTCTTCTACTCAGCTCTATGACACAGATGTGCTTCGTGACGTGCCTACTACCTCTGTAGGCGTGTTTGCTCCTAAATGAGATGGCTCTGGTTTTGGTGCCTTTGAAGGTTCTATGCTCACTCTTCCTCATGCTGCCATGACCTCCCTGCCGGCAGTCACATGTCACTTTGTGTTCACCTTGTCGCACTGGTTGTTCCCCTTGCCGGGCAGTGGTTTAGTCCTTGGAACACAGCTCTGTAACAGGATGTGGCTGGCTGGACTGCAATTACTGGCTCATCTCTAGCAGATACCACACCCACATCCGCCCCCTTCCAGTGAGCCTTTCTATTCAGAGGCTGACCAGCTAGAAACAATACACTGCCTCCTTTAAGGCCAGGCCCAGGTTCTTCTGAGCAAAGGCAGCCCCAGGATAACAGAGGGCAGAGGGCCATGCTGTCGTGGGAGGTGGAGGCTGTGCTCAGGTGAGTCAGGACATCCCAAATGCATGGTGGCCGAGGTGTGTGCTTGTCTGGACAGCTGCAGTGTAGGTTCTGCTGCCCACTCCTGGAGTTCTGAGTCCCATGCTGTAGGGATACAGGGGCTTCCATTACAGGCCTGTGCAGTGCTGGGTACTTCTCTGGCTCTGTGCCATCCAAGGTTAGGTCCCTGGCATTCCTGGAGAGGTTGGTAGTCACCTAATATCCTGTACTAAATCCTTTTGTATTCGAGCTAGCCAGGGTAGATTCTGTTGTCTGGAACTTAGAAGCTTGGCTGATATGACATCTGTCCACCCAAAACTATATGCTCCTTAACAGTGGGGATTCACATCTCTTCATCTTTCCTTGGGCCAAACCACACTCTGTGTCTTTAAGACCTCCAATGACTGCATCACTAAGAGGGGGGTGGTCAGACAGGCACCTTCGGAGGCCCCGCCCACTACTGCTAGGATGCATTGCTGCTATTTTGCTAATGCTTGGGAAATCAGATCAACTGGCTTATTAAAATCCTGTATAAAGTGAGAATAAACAAATAGCTGGTGATGTGGGTTGAGAGGATTTCTTATCCGAAAAGCGAAAAGACTGCCGTGCACAGACAAATTAAAATGTGCTTTGTTGCCGCAGAGATCTTTTTCCCGTTTCCTGGCTGGCTGGCTCTCTGCCGGGTTCCAAATAGCTGAGGGACTTCCAGATAATCAAAGTTCTCTAACCATACATACTGTTAGTAACTCCTTTCAGACCCCTTCCTGTCCAGATGTACAAAGAAAATAAAAAGGGAAACAAACCCAACACTTCCTCGCTACACCCACTAACCCGCTAAATCTCAGCAGTTCTGAATCATCAAACCTTGCGTTTCTCATTAACTGCCCTTCGCATGCAGCTTTTTCACTTACGCTGGAAGCACTGTTATACTAATTATGTTTTGATATAGGTTTTTGCAGATTAGTGTGCAGCTAAGACTTTGGGAGTGCTGTCCGGTTTGTATCCCTTTATCTACTTGAAATAAACATTTCCTTGAAAGTTGTTTTTGAGGCAGGGATGCAAAGAAATGGGACCCCAAAATTCGATGCTCTCCAGTGAGCGCTCTCAGCGAAGACAACTGTGGCTGCTAGAATCTGATCCCATTAAGCTGCAGCAAAACCTCACAGGACCTTCAGATGGGGGGCACATTTTGTATTTCCTCTGTATCCCCACAAAGTCCCGTGCTCATAGTAGGTGCTCAGTTAACATTTTTCATCAGACCAGTCTCAAAACATCCTACTAAAGAAACCACAACAGAAACTCTGCAATACGTCTACTTTTTGTCAAAAATATGGCTCTGTTCCCTGAAAAATACGATCGATGGAGGGAAAAGAAGTCATTGTATCTCTGCTGCTGCATATTGTCAGACATCATCAACCCTCCCAAGTACCCCGTGAGGAAGACGTTACCATCCCCATTTTACAGATGCGAAATCTGAGGTTCAGGGAGGTCGGCCTTAGAGTGTAGGACCAGTGCAGGAAGTGGCAGAGATCTCAATGCATGAAATGTAGCGTCCATGTTCTGTCCTGTGCACACGGCATTCACTAACTCTGGTATGCCAATGCACTGATACGGACCGCGCATCACAGAGCAAAGTAAGACACGTGTCTGTGCTCAAGAAGGGCAAAGGGAGTAATAGTCATCTAATAATCACCATCATCACAACAATTATTCTAATCATCGACTCAGCACTTCCTACATGTGGGGCACTCTGCTGAGTGATTTGCACAGTTCATCCGCACCCTAGCCCTGTGGGCTAGGCATCGTTGTTTCCATCCCAGGAAGGAGGAAAGTGAGGCGCGGTGCTCAGGTATAGACAGGAAGGGGCGAGCCCAGAGATAAGGTGCCGTCCCTCATATTCTGGCTCTATGATGAGTGCTTAAGAACAGTGGTGTTGCTATCCCTATCTTGAGGTGACACTTATCTCAGTGCCAGAAAATGGCAATGCTGGACCTGAATGAATGAATGCAAAGTAGGTTAGGACATGACATGCAAATGGCAATACCAAAGGGATGCTAAAGAGCATCAGAGTTATAGGACCTCAGAGATGTGAGAAATTCCCATGATGCAGTGGTTGGGAAGGCTTCTGGAAGGTGGTGGGCTTGATGGAGGAGGCAGAGAGGGCCCTGGACAGTGTTTCTGGGGTACAAGGAACCATGCAATCGCTGCCGTATAGCTGCGCTCACATGCTGTGTTCCATAAGCAGACTGTGAGTTACCTAGGGATGGGGGTTGCTTACCAGACACCTGTATTTAATAGTGTGACCTTGGGCAAGGCACTCTTGGTGACTATCTTTGTCTTGGTGTCCTCGTATTTAACGTGGGGGTGATAACAGCATCTACCTCACAGGGTTGTTTTTAGGATTAAGGGACCTACTGAGTGTAGAAGTTAGCATCCCGCCTGGCCATGGGAAATGCTTCATGAGCTGTGCTGGAGGTACTGCTTTTGATATCCCAAAAGTAGTCATAGGATGTGAGGATATTCAGCATGTCCATAACATGGACTTTACCATAACTTCGGCCAGGCAACTTACAAGTCCATCCCTTGATTGTAAGGGGTCTGAACAAGAATGTGAAAAGCTATTGGTAACTAGGGCTGGTGGTAAATCAAATCCATCACAGGCCAGCTCCTCAAGAAAGCCGACGGAGACCACTCTGTCTTACCACGACCACCTCCTCTGCTGAATCCCTATGGAAACCGACATTCAGAGATGAAGTAACTCGTCCATGATCACACAACTAGTAAATGGTAAACCAGGATTTAAACACAGGCCATCTGGTCCCAAAGCTGGTCCGGTATGCAAACATGGAATAATCTGTGCTTTGATACTTGGAAAATTTCAGCAATAAATCATCTCAACCTAAGTAGGGTCTTTTCAAAATAAATCTTTCCAATAAAACCTTTCTCAGTGTTCCCTTTGCCTGTGACCTTTTAAAAGTTTTTCTACCTTTTCTTGAGTCAGCTTGGGTAATTTACATTTTCCCAGAAAGCAGCCTAGCCTGTGGAGATTATCAAACTTGTTAGAGTACAACAGTGCATTGTATTGTTACAATTTAAAATCACACCCTGTTGCGTTATTTCCTTTCGCATGTTAGTTCTCCTCATTTTAATATTAGACGTTTTCTAGTGCTGTATCTATTTTGCAGCAATAAGAAGTGCACACACAAACAAAGTTATTTTAAAATGCTGGCCACAGTCAAACCTGCCTGGCTTGAAAATAAGTCAGAATGTATCTTTGAGAGAACTCTTTTGGTGAGGAAAAGTGCCATGAGAGGCCTTTTTGGATCTTAAGGCAGGGGCCTCCCGGGCTTAAACAAAGAGGAGTTATATGGTTCCATGTAAGAAAGCAGTGAAGAACCTGACAGAAGACTCCTGGGAGAGGAGGGGGCACCCAGGGGGGAGGATAGGGAGAGAGGGCCAGGCACCAAGGTGGGAAGCAGGTAAGAGCTGGCCAAGGAGACTTGGGGAGACTAGGGAGAGCCCTGGCATCCTGCAGCCTGTGGGCCGGGCCCTGGACCGTTTACTTAACATAAAGAGAGCTGGCCACTCAAAGCTGGAGGAAATCCCAGGGAGAAGACTAGGCTCTGAGATCATATGAACTTCACATTAGGAAGAACGTTTGAGTTTTGTACACTCTAAAATGAGGCTTGATGGGAACGCCCAGGGTCACTGTGGGGAGTACACAGGCGATGCTGCTCAGAGGTCTAGCACGGTGCCTGCTCCCCGCAGCCCAGCACGAAGTGCCACGTACACTTACGCAGAGAGGCAGACCCCCAGATGTGTGCGCGCGGGAGTGTGTGAGGCTGGGCAGGAGGATGAATGGTCAACCACAAGCCTTCTAAGAACGCTTGCACGCCCGAGGAGTCTAAATACAACCTCCACTCGGCCCTGAGCTAGTGAAAAAACAGCTAATGGGTGGCCAGACCCTGGACTCGCGCGTGAAAAGCAGTGAGTAAAACCTGAAACTGTGGACCAACCCCAAGTGGGCACATGTGTGACCTGGGGTCTGCAGGCCCGATCGACGGCCTCGCCCATGGGGCGGCCATCCAGAATTTCATTTCTGATCCTTGCATTTGGGCCCCATCTCAATTAAGATCAGTTAGAAGTCAATTTCACAGTGGTTGGTTTTCTAAGATCCCCGAGAAATGATAAGCTGGGAACAGGCAATTGCTTCCTGAGGGGAGCAGAGACCTTCCTCAACAGGGCCTCAGCATCAGATGCTTTTTATTTATTTGGATTTGATTTTATTTGGTAAATAATATTTAATTTTTTCTCTGACTCCCAAGAACAATGTATGTGCAGGAGGAATAAACAGCTGCCAGAGCCCTCACCAGACCTCAGACTGATGGCGATTTCCCCTTCATCGGCTGTGAGGCTTAAATAAACACATTTCCCAAAGCTGACGAGCAATCATTTCCAAATGTAGAAAAAACCTAGGAAGGTCGAAAGAACAGAGGAATAGCATCCACGGCCCTACCACTCAGAGACAACCACTGTTAAGTGTTTTTGTGTGTGTTTCCTCTGTGCGTTTCCCCTCATTGTCGTACACGGCTGAGATCACATTGTGTGTACGATTTTATATCCCGCCTTCTGCATTTAATGCTATGCCATAAGCATTTCTGCATGTCATTATGGGCTTTGTAAACATCATTTTTAACAGCTACAAAATATTCCATTCTGTGAATGAACCATAATTTACCTAACCAATGGCCTAAAGTGGCACATCGAGTGGTTTCCAATTTTTCCCTCTTATAAATAAAGCTGCAGGGAACAACCATGAGTATAAATTTTTGTCTGCATTTCGGATTGTTTTCTTTGGGCAGATTTCCAGAAGTAGCATTCCTGGGTCAAAGGGTATAGAATTTGTTGAGGTTCTCGAATCTTATTGCCAAATTGCTTTTTTGACGACCAGTCCCAATATCTGCCCCTCCAGTGGTGAGTGAGGCCCCTCAGTGTATGGAGGCAGCGCTGTCTCGTGCGTTCTTTCAGCCCTACACCCTAGGAAGAGAGATCGCAACTTGTCTAAGGCCTGGGGCCTGGGGCCTGGGGCCTGGGGAGGGCTTTGATTACTCTGCCTCCCTGGTTGTGGCCCCAGGATGGGTGGGTGGACTTCCATTCCCCCTTGTCCCCTCCCCTTGTGCTTCATTGCCTTTCATCTTATTTTTTAAAAAAATATTGATTGATTTTTAGATAGACGAAAAGAGAAAGAGAGGGAGGGAGGGAGAGAGGGAAAGGGAGGAGAGAGAGACATCAGTTTCTGTTATTCCACTTATTTATGAATTCAGTGGTCATTGGGTGATTCTTATATGTGTCCTAATCAAGGATTAAACCCACAACCTTGGCCTATTCAGACGATGCTCCAACCGAGTTACCCGGCCAGGGCTCATTGCCTTTCTTCTGGGGACATGGAGAGGGCTCTGCGGGCAATTTGTTCCCATCAAGGATCCATGATGTAACAGGAGGCAAGGAATAGGGGAAGCATCTGTAATACTGAGGTCATTTTTAGCATTTCTTGGCAATGTATAGACTCACGGTGTTCTGTTTTCTCCTTTTTTAAAGGACCACATCTGCATGAGAAGGCTCTCCTGCACAAGTGTAATAGCTGTGTTCAAATGCACCCTCACACAGTGGGTTCTGGAGTCTGGTTTGGATAGCACTGGAGGAACTGTCTGATTCGCTCTATCGAGGTCACTGGGCATGCCCTGATCAGAGGGCAGTGCTGAATTCAAAGAAAAAAACAAAGCACTTCAAAGGGGAAACTGTGTGAACCTCTCCACAAGCAGGACTGGAGAGCTTTAACAAACGCTGTGGGGGATGTTTAATCAGGGGTAAAACAGAAACACATGAGGAGGGAGGGCTGCAAGAACAGAGCTGCTGGCACCCAGGGAGGGTGAGTGTCAGCGGGGCAGGAGGTTCTGTGCTCACAGGGAGAGGCCTCCGGGGGAGCCGGGCCTGTGGGAGGCATCCTCATAAACGTGGGGCAACCAGGAGTGCAAAGTCTTGGAGAGGTCGTGAGTTACCGTGATCACACAGCCAGGAAGAGGTGGAGTGAGAATTTGACTCAGGACCAGCTCGGGGTGGATCCAATGGGGCCCTACAGTAGTGTTCCTCACACTTTAATGTGGATGAGATTCAGCTGAAGGTCTTATTAAAATGCAGATTCTGATGCAGCAGGTCTGTGGAGGCCCTGGAGAGTCTGCATTTCCACCAAGTGCCCAAACGATGTGATGGGGATGCTGATGGTCCAGAGACCACATTTCGAGTAACAGGACCCTATTGCTGTGATTCTCAAACTTTAGCAAGCATCAGATCACCTGGAGAGTCCCTTAAAATGCAAATTGCTGGACCCCACCTCCAGAGTTTGTGGCTCAGTAGGTGTGGGATGGAGCTTGAGAATTTGCATTTTACAAAACTTCCAGGTGATGCTGCTGCTGGCCTGGGTACTGCTCTCTGAGCATCTTGCCTTATAACACAGACAGATCCACTGCGTTGGGGAGCACTTTGCAGCCCGCCCACCTGTGGCTCTGGGGGCCTGTCTGTGTTCTGGGGAACACAGGAGGCCTTTGTTCTCAGAAGGATCTGGAGGTGGGACTGCAAAGAGGTGCTGCTTTTGTCCTGAGACTCTCAGCTTTTGGCTACACAATGGGAGAGGGGTGTGTGTGTGTGTGTGTGTGTGTGTGTGCATGTGTTATAGGAGTCCTATGACAAGTCTCAAAAGCCCTTGTAATTTTCCTCTAGAACAAGGCGGTGATAAGAAAGGCCAGAGGGTTTCTGGGGCAGCTTGAGGACTCAACCATAAAAAAAGGCTGCTTTGCAGTATATCAGTTATATTATGTTGTTGAACAGAGCTTCCTGCTTGTTGGGTCTTGGAGTTTAATGAAAAAATATATTATGACTCAGTCCAAACTTTACAAAAGTCCTTGGGGAATCTGAAGTGAATCATGTTAAGCTCCTGTTATAAAACAAACAGTCTTCCCTTTCACAAGCCTGTATCAGCAGCAGCCTAGCTGTGGGGGTGAGGGGAAGGGAGGACAGGAAAGGAGACTCAGCAAGGGGTGAAGTCTTTGCCCAGAATCTTTCCTAAATAACCAGAGACATTCTGAGCTGAAGGAAGGCAGAGCCCAGAGAGTCTGCTTGGGGAAAAGGGCTTCTTTAAAGGTAGCCTGACTAAGAGCAGAAGGAAGCAAGCCCTTGGAGGCCACCTCCTCCAGGAGGCCTTCCTTGATTTCTCCAGGCAGACGTACTCTCAAATGCATGGCTCTTCAGCTTTGCCTCTGAGCACAGAAAGCCATTTTCTTATATGTCAGCTCTTTATGGCTATGACTGCTCTCCTGTGGCAATGAACCTTTTGGGCTGGCAGGACACAGGTACGCCTCATTTCCAGAGCCTCCACCCCCTGTGCTATAGATTCTGCAGTACAGCAGGAGCCCTGCAACCACTGAGTGCTTGACCGATTGACTGGGTGAAGTTTCTCGGTCTCCACGTCTATTTTCATACACCGAAGGAGGAAATGTCATAGCAACATGGTAAGGGCCCAGGTCAAACTAACAAAACCCAAACTAGCAAGTGGGGTCAGTAGCAAAATGTCAACAGGGCATTAACTAGTACTAAATACATTCCTTCATGCTGAGTCCTGGCTGCGTGCCTTTCCACAAGGGAGAAGGCTGGCAATAAACTCTGTCTCTACCAGTTACTGACTGGAGGACCTTGGGCAGGTCACTTCACTTCTCTGTACCCAGTTTCTTCATGTGAAAACCAGAGATAATTATAGAACTGACATCATAGCCTTGTTGAGAAGGTTATCAGATGGCACATGAAAAGCATATAGCATAGTCCTGAAAAAAAGAATGAATAAAGGAGGGGGAGGAAGGGAGGAAGGGAGGAAGGAAGGAAGGAAGGAAGGAAGGAAGGAAGGAAGGAAGGAAGGGAGGGAGGGAGGGAAGGAAGGAAGGAAGGAAGGAAGGAAGGAGGGAAGGAAGGAGGGAAGGGAGGGAGGGAGGAAGGAAGGGTCAGTATAATTGGATACCCAAAATGACAGTGAGAGAGAGAGGAAGAGAGAGAGAGAGTGCATAGTGTAAGAGGTTAAGTTCTTTTATAGTTTCAGTCACAAATCCATAGATAAATGCATGGAAAGGGTAAACGAGGGGGGCAGATAAATGGACTACATTTACAGAGTGCTCATTAAATGTTAGCTATAATTAAGACGTTGCTGAGCACATAAGTGTTAGTTCATTCCATCTTTATAACTACCTTGTGAGATGATTTTTACTTCTCAGATTTCACACATGAGGAAACTGGGCCCTCTCTACAAGGGACTGGCAGAGCTGTCTCCCTATAGTTTGCATTAATAAAAAGACAAGTGAGAAAATTCTGGAAAATAGTTTGGCATTATCTGGTAAAATGGAAGATACAAGGTTTATGACATTCCACAACCAACAGATAGGCACAACCAAAAGATGTATACAAAAATATCCCTAGTGGCATTGTTAGGGACTGTTAGAGGTCAAAGATTAGAAAGAATCCAAATCCCCCTCAACAGTAGAATGGATAATTTCGGGATAGTTGTACCATAGAGTATCATATACCCACAAAAAAAATGAACAAACTTGAACTAAACATGATTTGAATGAATCACAAAAACCTAATGTTGAGCAGAGGGCCAGACACAAAAGAATGCTTCTTACATGATACCATTTATTTGAAATGCAAAAACAGACAAAACTCAGTAATCTTGTCAGAGCAATAAAGAAAAGGAAGATTCAGACTCTCACGGAAGGTGAGAGGGCTGTGGCTGCAGAGGGCCCGAGGAGGCTTTGGGAGCATTCATAGTGTTCTGGCTTTGTTCCAGGTGCTGGGGACATGGGCATTCACTTGGTGATTGTTGGCCGGACAGTACATATGAGTGCCATAGTTCACAACAAAACACTTGAAAATTCCAAACAAACAAACAAAAAAGGCTTATCTTACAGTATAACTCCAGAATATCATCCCCAGTCTAATGATGAGGCATTAAAGGATGGAACGGAACAGAGCTCAATAGAACAATGTGGCGATGTCAGGCCCTGAGCAGCAACCTGGAGGCTTGCTGCTCCCTTTCCACAGCAGAAAGCATCGTCAGCACAGGTACTGCCTGCTGAGGACGCAACGGTTCCAGGTCCCTTGCTGGGTGTTTTCTGTTTTCCATCACTAATCCTTACGACTGGCCTCAGTGTGACCATCCATAACTTACTCTACAGCCATGACAATACAAGCAAGTTTCAGTGTCTCCAGGAAGTGCAAGAACCAGGATTCCACCCAGGTCTGTCTCAGGCCAACGCCTTGTGCCGTTCGCATTTCCTACACAGCCTCCTCCTTCTACACTGGACTAACATTCTTCAGAAACATGTGTTTTTAAACTAAAGACAAAACTAAGACAAAACTAACAAGGGAATTTTCTAGACTTCCAGAGTGTTTGAACATCGAAGAGCTTAAGGCTACATGTTCCTTCCTGTTGCATAGGTAAGAAAACTGAGGGGAAGGTCGGTGAGCTGCAGAGGGGCCTGTACCTTTGGCTGGGCCTTCCTATGGGGGTCCCGAAATCCCGTTTACCCCCATGACTCAGAACCTGTCCCATTATAAAGGCATAAGGGCCCAACCATCTATCTTGTTGAAACAGAAGAGCTCAAGATAACATGGCTCTTCTGGAGCGTGGTGATGACCTTGTGCAAGCCCACTGAGCTTCTTTGAGGCCCAGACCCTCCAAAGTGAGATACTATCATGCAAACTCAGAATTACGTGAGATACCTGGGCAAAGCTCTCAACAAGGTTCCCAGTACACAGTAGGCACTTAATACAAATTTATTGACTGAGTAGTCACTGAATGGCCGAGATGATTCAGGGGTTGGATTCAGGGGTCCTACCTGAGAGTTCACACAGTTGTGGGAATTAGCACCCCGCCCTCTGTGGTCGGGTATCACAGTGTTAGAGAGGAGGGCATGTTGCTGGCTGTTCCGAGTAAATGTTTGGAGATTCTTTCAGAAGTGTCTTCCATGCTTCAGGGAGAGCCTATTTTGGGTGTCTCAATTGTATCTATAATTCTGTCTCTGAAGTCATTTCATACATCTTTTCAAGGATTCAAAAATAAAACTCCTGTCCAATAGAGTCAGTAAAAAGATTTTCAGAGAAAAAAAATCTTCCAATACTATTTATACTATTTTTAAAAAACCACGCACACCTTCCCTTTTCCTTCTCCATCTTCACTAGAGACCCTTGAGTTATGAAGTGCACTTAACATCATTAATTGCCATGGAAACTACAGCATCTTCTGCAGAATATGGTCAACTTTTTCTGCACAGATTTTTTTCCCTTTCAATGGAGACTTCGAATAATGGGCTGTTTTTGTTCCTTCTGTGGAAAGAAAAGGCTCCCCTCCCCTTTTATCTCCCCCCCGCCTTTTTTCTGAATTGTTACTTCCCTTGGCCAGGGCTCTGATAGCAGAAGCTGTTAACCAGGATTGTAAAGGAGGAAGGGTGCCCTTTGAGTTACAACTTTCTGATGATGCTACCTGTGGCATCCAGGTGTCCCTACCTGGTCTTCAGCGATGATTTGCACTTCAATTTTATTCAGCATCATTAATAACCCTGGTAGCATGTGGTAACGATTGTTAAGAACAATTCCCATTTGCCTGAGTGCTTACAATAAAAACAATAGTATTTACTACCTGCAGGGACTAGTCAGAGTGCACTACACCCTCACAGGAACCATGCACATATTAAGATTGACCCCATTTTACAGATGAGGAAACTGAGACATGGAAAGATTAATCCACCTGACTACAGGCACAGAGATAAGAAGCAAGCTAGCCAAGATTTGAACATGGGTCCCTTTAATTCCATACCTTGACCGTGTATTTTCTACCATGCTTCCAGTGTATCTTTGGAAAGAAATGACAGTATAACACTCCGCCAGTTACTAAATCATTAATGAAATGATTGAATTATTAAATATTTATTAAGCTGCTACTATAGGCTAAGCACAGTACTAGATATTATTTCAAATTTATTTACCCAGCAAACTCAGCTATCTGAAACTCTTCTGAGAAACAAGAATTATGCCAAAAAAACGCCTATGAGCTGCCCAGACATAAAACAATCACACATTTTATTTATTTGAAACATAATTCCTCAACTTCTTTACTTTCTCTATATACAATGTTAATAAGCTGGTCATCTAAAGTCAGAGATCTGGGTTTGAATTCCAGATCTGTCACTGCCTAGTTGTGGGGTTATCTAACTTCTCCACGGTGGTTTTCCGTATTTAAAGCAGAAGTAATATCAGAAGGTGATTTTTGAGATTAAATCAGAAAATGGATGTAAGGTGACTATTTCAGTAACTGACACCTAGTGGGAGCTGACTACCCAGTTACTAGTAGTAGTTGTGGCACTATTCATTCATTCCACAAACACTTACTATGTATCCACAATTCCCGGTACATTGTCCATTTGTGCTCTGCAGTAATTTCCTCTAGGAAGATGTCTGGAAGTCAGTCTTGAGACCAATGATCAGTCCAAGGACAATGATCAGCAAGGTGCCAGGCACAGGGCAGCCACACAATTCGTATTGGTCCTGCCCCTGGATGGCTCCTCTCTGGCTACAGCGCTGTTGTGTTTGTTGAGGCTGAGGCTGCCTGCCCAGAATGCAAGGTGGAAGTGGCAGAGCTACAGTCTGAACACACATTTGGTCCCTTCCAGACCTGTACCTGAGAGTAATTAGACTGAGACATTTGCCCCAAATGAGGAACAGAGCTACTAATTCCCAAGTCACTGAGGGCCGATCCCATTGTCACACACACCTTTTGGCATCTTTCAAAAGTTCTGCAATAACTAATGTTCTTCTAATTGAGGTTGTCTGGTTTCCAAGCGTTAAAGAAAGGAGTGGTCCCAGGAAATATTGCCCTCTATCAATCCAACATTAGACACAATTCAATTTCTTAATGACATTTGTGATCATTATGCCATGCTTCTAATTGAAAATGAATAATTGAAATTCTAATTATCACAGGAGTCAATAGAAGATGACTCTAGACAGCAACTTCCTAGGCAAAAGCTTTAATTCTAATTGTTTTTTAACTCCAATAAGTTTCTGGTTATTCAATTATTTAATGAACATGCATTTCTTTAGGTTATATCCTAGGAAGAAGTTTAAAATAAAAGGACCCATTAGTGGATTGATTATTTATTTATTTATTTATTTATTTATTTATTTATTTATTTATTATATTGAGAAACTTACAGTGTTGGACTTCAGATTCCGGCAATATGATAGACTGAATTTAAGGGCCCTATCTTCCTTCTTACAAAACCATGTAGCTATGTGGGACAAAATAAAATGAAAAAAGAGAGAGAGACATTTAACTGGAGCTGTGAGTGAAAGAGCTGAAGTTGCCGTGGCTCAGAATTACGTGAAACACAACCACAGACCTCAACAGCCGAGGGCTGGGGCTTTAACCTCCCTGAGGGGGAAAGAAGACACAGACCCTGGCCAGGCGAGTCAGGGAGAGGGCATGAAGCCCCTCACAGCTGCGCCTCAGTCAGGCCTTGGAAGGGGCTCTTCCTTTATGAGTGAGATCTCTGCCTATCGCAATATAGAGGAGGCCAAGAAGCTTATTTTTGTTCGGGGTTTTGGATAGAAAAAAATTACTGTCATGTAAGTATGAAGTCCAAATTAACACCACCTTTGTGTTTCAGGAATCCTAAACCAAGAAATTCACATAAAAATTCGCACAGGGCCAAGTAATCCTCTGTGCTACTTGGTCGAATCGGGCACCAAACAACTCTGTGGGTTCTGTACGAGCCCTTCCACAGCCGTGAATGTAGGGACATCCCACTGGAAAAAATACAACAGAAATCATGCTACCTGAAGGTGAGCTTGCAAGAAGTACACATTACACCCTCTCCCAAAAGAAAACCCTTCACCAGTAGCAACAACAAGGAGGCTTAATACCCTTGAAATACTACTGATAGATTATAATGTAGTTAAATGACTAAAATGATAAACAAAGAGATAAAAATCATATGAAAAGAACAAACACTATGAACAAATAAAGGCAGGTCCAAAAGAGAACCAAATAAAACCCAAGAAATTAAAAAATAACACAGTCTTTAAAATTAAAATTCAGAGGCTAAATGAAACAGCAAGTTAAGCATAGCAGAAGAGAGATACAGTGAACTCGAAGATAGGTTTGAGAAAATTTCTCATAATGCAGCATAAGGAAATAGATGGAAAATATGATACATCTATTAAAACCAAGGAGGATAGAATCAGAAGATCCAACACACATCTAATAGAAATTTGAAAAGGCGGGAATAGGGAAGAGGAAATATTTGAAGAAATAATAGCTGAAAATATTCCAAAACTGATGAATAATATGAAATTGTAGAATATAGTAAAGGCAAAGAAAAAAATTGTAAAAGCTCTAAGTATTGGTTGCCTTTAGTTTTCTCAAGGAGATCAATCTTTGGGAAGCTGAAGAAGTAAGAAATAAGATGTGTCAATGGATTAAAAGAAGCACAAGACCTGGCAATCATTCACGGGGAGAATGGTGCTCTGTCAAGCAAGTCTACTCTCTCGCATCCTCTGTCAGCCAGAAAACTAGGGCAACTACTGTGTACCATGACTGCACAGAGGGGAAGATTGCATTATTGTTCCCAATTCTTCATCCCTCACCTGATGTCCTTTTTCCTGAACTTTTCAGTACTTCCTACTAAAGGCAGAATTTAGACCTTGTGAGCTACCCACTGATCCAAGGGGAATGAGAGACTCATGGAGCCAACCTCCAGAGTGCAGCCAAACCCAGGTGAGTCCATTTTAGATCAAGTTGATGCCCAGGTAGAGGAGCCAGAATAAGTTATTGTTTTAAGCCACTGAATTTTCAACTGTCTTATTGATGCAATTGTGGCAAAAGTTGCCATACTATCTCAGCAGACTTCACAACCCTGATGTAGGCATGGCAGCCCCATTTTACAGTCAAGGGAACTCAGAGGCTCCAAGAAGCAAGAAGGAATGCAACTTGCCCAGTGTCACTCAAGAGTAAGTTCGAGAACTGCGGCTTATTCTGTCTATAAAGCCCAAACTTTTAACTTCTGCACCAAACTGCTTTCAAAAAATGTTTATTGGGTGAAAAGACAGATGAGTGGACAAGTGAATAACAACCCATCTACTGGGGCCAAAAACATCAGTTGCACTTACTCAAACTCACACTCAGGGCCTGACCACCCGAAGGCCAGGAAAAACTCATCAATGTATCCAGAGAGGCTAATTTTCTTTTTATGAGATGTCTGCCGCACAAAGAGCTTGCCCAGAAAATGAATCCATGCCAGTGGGGAAGAACAACCCTGCACCAGAGAGGAAAACAGTCACGGTCTGTCAGCGTCCTTGCTGTGCCGATGATCTTCATGGTCCAGCGGACGGTGTCAAGGATGTGACCTTGGAGGTTCACAATGGTCAGTCATCAGAGGCCTCATCTCAGTGGGCAACAGGGAGTCCCACAGCTGACCTGTGTCTCAGAGCATGGTACTTAGCAGCTGATGGAGCAGGTCTGTCACGTGTAGCCCCCGCCCCAAACCACCGGGATGCTAAATAATTAATTGCCTTGTTCTACTTGGGGTGAGACTGGGCAGGCCCTTCTGAGAAGTTACAGAGGGTTCCCTGTCCAAGTAGCAGAGGACAAAGGTGTTCAGATCCTCATTCCTCTCTGCATTTTACCATCTCAAAATAAACAAAAAGAAAATTGATGACAAGAGTTAAAATATTCAAGATTTTGACCCTTGATTTCACAAAACATTTGAAAATTCATTTCTGGTTCAGTGGAAAAAATGGACATAGGATATGAAGAGTCTATTCAGAGAAGGACAAATATAAACAGCTAATAAATATATGAAAAAACATGTGTCTACACTGATAATTACAGAAATATAGATGGAAATAACAATAAAACACCAATTTTCCCCCTATCAGGTTGACGAAAATGGAAAGCTGGATGATTTTCAGTGTTTACAGTAGGAAAGGGGTAAGCTTATATACTGTTAGGGGAGCACAGACTGGTGCAACATTCTGCAGGACACTTTAACAATATTCACCAAAATTTAACTAGACATGTATTTTGGTCGTTGTTCTACTTTTAGAAATATACTCTTTAGTTATACCCATCACCAAAATATGCTAAGATAGGCATGTAAGGAATTCACTAAAAAGTTATCCATAATAGCAAAAAAACTAGAAATAGTTAAGTGTGTGTGGACAGAGGGTGGGATTAACAGTCTGTGGCACATGCAAGCAATGGACGAACGTGCGGCAGTGAACAAGAGTGAGTGAGTTCCGCAAGGGCTGAGAGCCCAACTTCACCTCGATGTGCTGTCAAGGGGAAATGCAAGGTGAAGGCAGCGGGTAAATGACCTCTTTGGTGGAAATAAAACATGGGTCTACATTTTTTTTTCCTGCAAGAATAAAAAGAAACACCTTACCAGTGATCGCCTTTGGAGAAAGGCCGCTGGGAACCTAAGATCACTTATGGGTTTGTTTTACCTTCCTGTACTGTGCACTTCTGACCATACACATCTATTTTTAAGTTAACAGGAGTTATTTGGGTAGTGACATCAAAGGCCATTTTTGTTTTCCTTACACACATTAAAAATCTAACAAATCTCACAACTGAGTGTATGATGTGTTAATTCTAGAGCATTCAAGTGCCAGGCAAGCGAGGTGATAGCGACGCAGCTGAGACTGCGAATGCCTCCCACGTGAGGGGAAGTTGTCCCGGGTACAGGAAGGGGCATGGCAGGGGAGATGAAATCCTTTGCATGGGTTTCTTTAGAAAGTGGGAGTTGTTCTCCTTTGGGGGCAATCAGAAAAGAAACTGGGGCTTGGAAGGTGGAAAGGAGACAGTGGGAGTCAGAGTATGATATATTTTTCTGTGTGCAACCTTGAAAGCCACGAGGGAACAGAAGGACACAGTAGGCTTCCTAGGTAACAGGGAGATGCCAGAAAGGCTGTGGGAGGAGCCTATGAGAGGTCCTCTGGGTTGGGGAGCAGGGGCAGCAGCCCCATGGGTGACAGGGAAGCTTTAGCCACCAAGGAAGGACTGCAGGTACAAATCCTCCCGCAGTCAGGCAGGTTGAGGAAGAAAAATAAGTATGCCTGCATTTTCCCATTTCAAGTGTCCAAGTTTATTTTCACACCAGTCTCTAAGCTGAAAAGCACAGGCAACCCCTCTGTCTCCAGGACCCCTCAGCACCCCAGCACAGTGCCCGGCATACAGTAGGACCTGACTGTGGAACAAACTGGATGCTGACCCCCTCTGCTCTGTCTGGCCTCTCATTCTCCAGATACCTTGTTAGCATCTCACACAGATCCCTGCAAGATTGCAGCCAGGTATTCTTTCTAGAGCTCAGGGTCTACAAGTCGGAGTTATTTAGGTATGCAAAGAAGTTCGAAGAAGTGCCCCTATAAAGGCTGACCTATTTCCCCGGTTAGGCAATAGCTGAGGAACCAACATTCATTTGACTCTATTAGATAACATGTAAAAATAAAATAAAAATTAATTAAAATCTACAGCTCCTTACAAAAACAACTTTGATGTGCATTCAGCACCTGAACAGCTGCAGTTAGGGAAGAGCAATGAAGTTTCAATTATCCCAGCTACTGGTGGAAAGAGATAAGGGGGATAAAAGAAATCCACATATAATCAGAATTAGAAATCCTTTATTCTTTCTTTCCATTTCAACTTTGTCCCTAACACACTCTTGTGAAGACCTATAAGAAATGCTCAGATGCATTTAATCTTCCCTCCTGTCCTTTTTCTATAGAGACTGAGGTGTTAATAAGGGAAAGAAGTGGCCTTCACTGAGAACCTACTGTGTGTCAGGACAGGGCTGGACAGGATATTCTCTGTTTGTACCTCCTTTCTCTACACTATTTTGTGCCCCAGGAGGCTGACCTTTTGAGGGTATTATTAGTAATATTCCATTCTCTCTGACTTCTGGTTGGATTTAGCCAGCGGGAGGCACCAGCCTCAGAAGACAGGAAAGAAGAGAGGCTGGTATTTATTCCCCGACTCCTCCTGGTAGGGTATGAGTTGGCGGTGGCTTCTTCCTTCTTCCTAAAGGCATGGCTCCTGTCCAGCATCTGCTCCTGCAGATACAGCTCTCGCTCAGTAATTATTCTCACCTCTTCCCTTTTAGGCCTAGAGATGCTAATGGTTCCTTGCTGTTGTTAGTTCTGAGGTGCTGCACCATCCCTCACTGGTTTCCTGAAACTCTGACCTTCATTAAACTTTCCTCAGCTACCACATTTGTGGGTGTCATCAATTCCCTGCACATACCACTTTCTGTCCCCATTTCTCAGAGGAGGAGAGACCCTCAAAGAGAATAACTGATTTGCCTATGGTCACAACTCTAGAACTAGAAGAACCAGAATCTCGAGCCAGGACTGTCCAACCTTAAAGCCTAGAGATCTGACAAATTGATTACATTGCTAAGAAACTAAAGTAACCAGTGAGAATTTGCAAAATGGCGCCAATTGCAAAAGAACCATTTGAAAGTTTTAACTCAGAGTTGAAAGGATTAGAAAGCTGAGTTTTTAATACTGTTCATGACAGATGTGTCTGGAACTGGTAGGAATCTCGTCTTTTACCCATTACATTGCCTCATGGATTCCAGCTCCTAAAGGTCTTGTTCCTGGTCTCCGAGCCTCACACTGGCCTCCTTTAGATTTCATGACTTCCATTGGGCTATTGGACTTTCAGGGAATGGGGCTTGGGAGTGAGAAGGAAGCTCAGGTAACTAATCAGCCCTCTCTGTCTTCAGTCATCCACCGATGTGGTCACACCTCAGTTACTAGGGGACTGTTCTCTTCCAGGCCCTGTGGGGTTGCCAAGATGAGCGAGACATGATGAGATATCCAGACACACCAACAGTTGATTGTCACACACTTTGGAATGAGATCTGTACAGGGTATCATGTGAGCATAGCAGAGGTCACCTCACCTTGCCAAGGTCAGCGGCAAAGTCTTCCTGGAGAAAGCAATCCCTGAGCTGCATTTTAAAGGATGGGTAGGAGCTAGTGTGATGGGGGTGTGGGAGGCAGGGCAGTGAAGAAGGCAGGAACAGTCCAGGCAGAGAACGTAGTCTGAGCACAGGTTGATGTGCATGGAATGACAAAAGTTCAGCATTTCTGAGCACAGGATCTATCCAGGTAGTAGGAGGTAGGCCAGAAAGGACAGTCATGGTGGGCTGGTTCAGGGTACCAAGGAACTAGGTCTAAGTTATAAGGTTAGGGCTGGGTCTATGCCAGCATAAGCAAGCCTCCAGAACTGGATGTTGTCTCTCAAAGAGCTGTTATGCCTTCTCAGAGAACTTAAAGAATTTTCAAACCTATTCAGAAGTAAAAAGAATAGTTAAATGAATCCTTATAAACCTATCACTCAGGATGCCCTTCTTTTATCTCCAGTCTCAGGTCAGGATTGGACCTAGGACCTGAGCTCACTAAGTCTGAAGATAGAAATGTCCTTAGTTGGAAGTGGGAGGGGTCAAGGACCAGGTGGCAGAACACCAGCCAGGGTGCTTGCTGAAGCCTGACAGCAGCTATGGCAAGCAGATACTGATCTACTTGCTTCTGTTCAGCTGCACCTTATAAGGATAGTAAGCAAGGAGCACATAGCTAATGCAATAAAAGTAATACATGAGGAAAGCTGACACGTGGCTTCGGCAAATGGGCTGCCAGACCATCTGCCAGGCAGGCCGAGCCTCCCAAGTAGAGGCTTCTGGAATGAAAAGAGAACACACAGATTACCAGAGTAGGTCATGCAGAATCTCTATCTGACCATCACACTGCATGTGTGTTCAGGAGGGAAAACTTCAAACTCAACTTGAGACCAAAGAGTATCCTGACTCCACAAATGCTATCATTAAGAATCATCACAGATAATGTGCTTTTAATTAGAAGGGTTGGAATTTTGGCAAATGTTCAAAAGACTTGCCATCTGAGACTCCACCAGCACCGTGGGTGCAAACAGCATGCATAATGAGATCCCGCTCAGGTGAAAGATTTCAAGCCTTCTTCCTGAAAATACCTGGGAGGTGACGGGTCACTTGATATGTGGCACAAACTGAATGGAATGGAAAATGTGGTATTACCCCCCCTTGCATTAAAGAGGAGGAGGAAAGAGGTTTAGTGGCTTGTTAAGGGCCGAAGTAGAAAGGATTGTGGAGTCAGACAAACAGGTCCTCTGTCAGGTACCGATGGTGAGACCTTGGTCATGATGCATATCCTTTCTGAGCCTTGGTTTCCTCGTGCCCCAAATGCAGACAACTATACACCCCACAGAGCTATGGGAAGGATGACATGATTTAATGCATCTCCACCTCAGTACAAGTGGCCTGGTACAAATTGGGTGCTCAGAAAGCATTTACTTTCTTCTCTTTCCCCACATCCCAAGGCTAGCAGATGGCAAGGCCTACATCAGAACCCAAGTCTTTGTGAAGCCAAAGGTTAACTCTCTTCAACAACTCCACACATCCTCTTATCTTGGGCTGGGAAGAACCAGGACAAGGTTTTATTTCACAAGGGTCAAGTTTGCAGTCAGCAAAAGTGGCCCTGGCTTGTCAAACACCAGTCTTCGAATGTGAGAAGTTTCCTTCCAACCCGTATCTCTAAATCCTATCAGCCTCCGGCACCAGGGAATCTTTACCAGTGGTGACTCCATTAAATTCCAATACAGAGCCAGGCTTTGGAGCACATCACATAATCCTTGTCTGCTAACGCAGCCTGGGGCTTAGGCAGATACAGTTATTTCAAACAGGCAAAGCTGCTTGTCAGTTTTAAGCAAGTGTCCCCCATCGACTTCCCAGCTCCTAGAATGATGGGTCTGTCATGTGCTCATGTGGACTGACTACTTCTCTAGGCAGCCAAATCATCCTCACGCTCATTTGACCTGCAACATGCCCAAGAGGACCCATCTGAAGCTGAGTTTCAGTCCTGGCTGCACCCCCCACTAGATGTGTGGCCAGGGGTCATTTCATTACTTCTCTGGTCCATTCCAAAGTAGCTATGATCAAACTTGCTTGGTCTACAAACATAGACTAGTGTGTGAGGCCTTCTGCTCAGTACTGACAACGTCAGTATGATTTATTCCCTGGCTTGGGTGAGCTCGTAGTTTTAAAAGGACTTGGAGGGGGTTCCTAGGACAGGAGGGGGTAGCCATGTGAGGATACTGCTTGGCCCAAAAGAGGGTTTGGTCAGTTATGCACCTGCCTAGACAATATTGGACAGGTTGGCTGAACATTGAGTAAGATAAAGGAAATAAACTGTAGAGTACTATTCAAAGGTAAACTCATATTCATTTATCTATTCATCTACCCACCCATTCATATACTCTTTCAGCCATTTATCCACTCAATTCAAAAACAAATATTTAGTGAGTGTCTACTATGCACCAAACAATAGGAATTGGACATACAGCAGTGAACAGACGAAAATCCCTGCTTTCCTAGAAATTACATTCTCATGAAATTTACCTATTTACCCATCTGTCCATCACCCACCCATCCATCCATCCACCTATGTCTCTTCCTAGTGCATCCACGCATCCATCCATCGTCTATTCCTATAGCCAATTCAATCCCCAAGTTCCATCAAACACCTACTATGTACTCCCTACTGCACTAGCCTGTAGGAAGAAATTAAAAGAGAAAAAACAAAACAAAACAAGAACTGTCCTTAGTTGTCATGCAATGCAGTTACCCAGAAAGACCCATGGCCCTGTGCCACCTCTTCTGGCCACCTCCTAGACACCCCAGTTAAGCACCTCTGTGATACAGGATATGGTTAAGTTCAGATAGAGACAGGCTGAGTGCCACCAACTGGAGGACTGTGGTGACTGAAACGCGGGGGCTCTATGTGGAGGGCTGTGAATTTTCTGTAGACTGAACAAATATTGTGCCTCATATAGTTGTACAACTGTTTCTTGAGAGAGTAGATATTGTGACACATATAAATATAATTTCACTAGGACATCACTGAACTGATAGTAACCTTCAGTTATTATACAACATCAAGGTTGGAATGTGGGTAAGGTGAGCAAGGCACCAAGGATGAAAAATGTAAGGAGGTTCTCACTCTCAAGAGCCTACTCTATACTTGCACAACTCTGAGAGTGCGTGCCTCCTTAAATTTAACTCCCGGTGCCCTTCTTACATGCCAGCATCATGGGCGGTATAATAGGAGCAGCCCTTTAATGAACGCATTCTTTGTAGCTGGCAATGTGCTAGCTTTTACAACACCTGCCAATTATCTTAGTTATCTTTTACAATAGCCTTACAAAATAGATATGATTAGCTCCATTTTACAGAAGAGTAAACTGACGCTACAGAAAGTATATGATTTACTTAAGGTCATAGAGTCATGAAATCCATGGAATCCAGACCTGCCTGTTTCTGACCAGAGCTCCGCTCAATGTGGGCCATGTGACCCAGCACGTAGTGAGTGCCTTAGGCAGCAGGCATGTGATCAGTGAATCGCCATCTGCTTTAATTTAGTGCCCTTCTTCTTCCCTGGGTAACTTACCTCCTGGTGATGGCTCAAGGCTCCCCAAGGCTGCCCCTCATTATCTCTCCATGGGCCCTCCTGCTTCCTACACAGAGGAGCCTGAGGCTCTTCTCCAGACCCAAACTCAGATAATGCCCAGTCCTCCCCTGAGCCATTTCATTCCTTTCTCGAGTAGCTCCTTGATCACAGGAACAAATGGGCTATAAAAATGACGTTTTTTGAGACAGGCATCTCTACTTCTTCAAAGAGAAAAAGAAAATGGAGAAAATGAGGCCACTTTTAGAGAGCAGCCAGGTCAGTCTATAATCACCTGGGCTCTGAAGAGGCCATAATTGAACGACAACCTGCCCCGAGGCACAGGGCCCCTATTTGGCTTGACCTGGCGGGAGTGGAGAGGGAAGCTGTCTAGTGGGTAATTTCTGACATGGCCATGCAGACTGGACCTGTGTCTGGGGAATTCCCTGGGTAATCCCTCTCCTTGTGCTGAACCCTGCGCCCAACACCTCCTCTCTTTGAGTCTGAGCATAATGCACACTTGGCAATGGACCTCTGCAAGGGAGCTGAGCTTCCCGGGGCTTCTGGGAGGTGACCTAACAGAGCTGCCTTCCTGTTTCTGGGGTGTGGGAAGCTGTTGAATTCCACCCTACAAGCATGCATCAAGACTTGTGTCAGGGTCTGAGTAACAGACATTAATTAGGCACCAACTGTGTTGCTGGCTCTATACTAAGGCCTGTTCCCATGTATTCCTTCATTCAATGATCATCCCCCAATCCCACGAAGTACTAGGGCAAATGGGTCTGGGGTTCTTCTGGGGGTGATGAAGCTGTCCTAAAATTGATTGTGGTGATGGTTTCACAACATTGTGCATCTACTAAAAGCCACTGAATTGTACATGGTGTACTTTGAGAATTATACTCAAATAAAGCTGTTACAGAGAGATGGGGGAGGGAGCGAGGGAGAGAGAGAAGAAGATGTATCACTAAGAGAAAATCACTTGAATCCATATTTTCTCACTCAAGATCTGAGTCAGTTACTAAATAAAATGTAGTTTATTCTCATTTATTTTCTAATAGGGAAGCTAAGCCAAATACTCACATTAGATTGCAGGCAGGAGCAGGGCAGGTGCTCTGTGGGAGATCTAAGCAGGAGCACCGAGTCTGTCAGCAACAGCTCATGCAGATCGTGGATTCAGGTTTTTCTAAGTTGCTCTGTGAATGCAAACCTTCTGCCCCCGCTCCCCCATAGGACACATGTCAGATCACTTATCCAGCTCTGGACAGGGGGCAAAGCATAATAATCCAACCCTGACACAGTCACAGTGCTTAGTATGTGCCAGATACTCTGCTAAAGGCCTCAGATAGAATAACTTATGTATTCTCCACCACAGCCCTATGAGATAGGTACCCTTATCTCAGTTAGACTTGAAGGTCAGAGAAATGAAGTCCACTCACCCAAGGTCATACAGTAAGTAGGTGGCAGAGTGGGGATCCTAGCCCTGGTTTTCTGGCTTAACTTAATACTCACAGACTCTACCCTCCGTGTCTTAGGGTTCCCTTGGATCCTGTCTTCCTACCACTGGCTCCGCTCTGTGCCTTCCTTCCCTGAGACCTAAATTCTGCAAGACTGCTGAGGTTAGCACTACCCTGTCGTGAGCAGCCAAATTACAGAGCAGGAAGGAATGTGGACTAAATGAAACACAGGGTAGGCAAGTGCCCTGTCCTGGGAGTGGGTGGCCTGGGTTCTGGGTGGCCACTAAGTCCCAGTGTCTCTTGCTTTTCTTTGGGCCTCAGGTTCACCATCTGCAAAATGAAAAGGTTAAAGAGGTGACATTTAAGCTGACTTTTGGCCTAAAACCCTAAGATTCTCAGCCTAAGGCCTGGCTTACCACTCTGGTCACTGTCTCAGGGCCGCACTCTGGCCTTGAAGCTGGATGCCTACCGGACATCCCTGTGACCTTCATGATTCCCAGCATCCGAGGAAGCCCCCTGGACACCAAGAGTTGGGACTATACTTCCCAGAAATCCTGTCCATGCTCGACTCCATCCCCACTTTCACTCTGCCTACCCAGGAAACGGCCACTGCCTCCTCAGTATCACTCTTTTCCCAGCCACCATGCTTGGCTCACAGTAGGTACCGAATCATTAATGAATGGGTAAGTGCAAGTCTGTAATAAACACTTAGCAGAAGGCTGTAATGACTGTTTACTTGTCTGTCTTCTTCAAAGAGCTCTGATTTCACCAATGTCTATGATTTTTGTGCTAGGCTCTGTTCTTGGCATATTCATGATAAAATAATTGGGGGCAGAGCAGAACAAAATACGGCTTTGGAGCTGACTCAGGAAATCTGGAACCCCTGTCGGTGGGAAGCTGGAGGACACACCACAGACACTGACAAGCCCAGGCAGGTGAGATTAAAACTGCTGGACACAGTACAAAGGTCACCGGAGTCTGAGCTGCAGAGCTGCCAATACCATCTGGAGGAGGGGCCAGCTTTGCTCAGACCCCCTCGGGGTTAGGCCTTGGCTGGGGTTCAGACACAGAGGAGATTTAAACCATTCACCTTCTTGTCTGGCTGGACCTGAAACCCTATAGACCAGCACTGTCCAATATAGAACTAGTCACATGAAAAATTAAACCCCTGAAGTGTGGTGCATGTAAAATTTAAAATTTTATTTTATTTTAACTAATTTAAGTTTAAGTAGCCTGTTTTACGGCATTGGACAAGACACCGTATTTTTCAGACTATAAGATACACTTCCTAACCCCCGCTCCAAATTTGGGAGGAAAAGGGAGGTGTGTCTTATAGTCCAAATGTAGCTTACCTGGCTCTCTGCTGGGGGGGGGGGGGAAGGGGGGGTGGAGCAGATTTTTTTTTTTTCTATTTTCCTCCTCTAAAACCTAGGTATGCCTTATGGTCTGGTGCGTCTTATAGTCTGAAAAACACGGTAGGTCTAGACCTACAATATATACAGTGTGTCTGAGAAAATCTAACTCTACTTCAAGATCACGTGCCTCTGACTGCACAGCGCTGTCCAGGCTGGGCATAGGAGCACTACTTGCAGCCATGACAGCCAGCCTGGCTCCTTCCTGACCCCGACTTCAGCTCTGGCACCGGAGACCTGGGCTCTGCTCTCAGTTCTGCCTCAGACACACTATGGACCTGGGACAAGTTGTTGGGACTCTGAGCCTCAACTTCTTCGTCTTGCAACTTCAGAGTTGTTGGGAGGGAGGAAAACATGTACGGAAATTGTCTGGCATAGAAGGGGTGCTCCACAAGTACTGGTGCTCTCCTGTGACCCCCCACCCCCGGTTCCTCACACCCTGGCCTGTGCTCTGATGGGTCTCTATCTGTTCGAATTCACGTACTCTCAACCATCTGATGGTGCCCCCAGATTCCCACCTACTTTCCCTCTTGGTGTGGCTTGTGTCTGAGCCTCGCTCAGCCCCACCTGAGTCCCATACCAGTGACCCTGGAAGAGCTCTTCCTGCTCTCCACTGGGCCTGGGGGACAAGTTAGAAAGACACAGATTGAGAGCTGTGGGCGCCATGGGATGTGGTGGCTTAAACATTTGTTTGGAATTTTTTTTCTTTAGGAGGAAGGATGCTATGGGTTTGGGGATGAAACTTTAAAAAACACAGACCTTGACAAAACAAGGCCAGCCCCTCTTCTACAGCCTCTCAAGTTTCTTCCCTGACCCCCGCAGACAAATCCTGGGGCAGGCCTCCGAGCTCCTCCAGAGAAAGATGTTATGCTGCCAACATTTGGTTTCTTATAACCTTTGGATGGATGAAAGCAAGTCATGTGCACGGTCCGTGGAGACTCCAAAGGGGCCTGTGGAGGAACATGAGATCACAGCCCAGCAAGGGTTTTCTTATATTTTGAGAAAAATAGCCTTCAGGATAGATTACTTTTTCTTGAGGCACAGATGGTGCGATGGAGGAAAAAAGCCTCGGAGTTAGAAATCTGAACTTATACTGCCTTGCGAGTGCCCATATGTGCCAGGCTCCCGGCTTGCACCTTTGGAGTCACAAGGGGTGCCAGCTCTGCACTGGACAAGGGAGGCTCTGGGGGGCTCGTTTCTCACCCTTAAATTGGGGCCGGTACTTGACGCCTGACTCATGGCGCTGTTGAGAGAGGACAGGGGAGGCTGCGGAGTTGGCGAGGGCCGTGCGGCGCAGTTTATTGGTGGTTTCCCGTGTCCTCCCACTCGCTCTGTTCACAGGGACCAGCCGTTGATCTGACACTCCAATCTGGACCTTTCTTCAGAAATTACCAGATTCAACAAAAAACATCTGGCTCAGGGCAGAGAGCCCCAAGGAAGTGGACGCCAGCCCTGATGATTAAATTACCACTACCCCTGGCTCGAACTGAAAACAAATTTTGTAAGTGTAAACTGCCCATTCCATCCATTTCCCCCAATGCTTTGAAGGGAAATTGGTCTCTTTCCCACCCCCATTTCCACGCTACAGCAAAAAGAGGTGCTTCAGAAATGAGACCTCAAGTTGTAACTCTAAAAACAATTTATAAAGGTATATGTAACACAGAGTGTGGTAACAGCTTGGATAAGCAGCTGGGTGTATTAGGTAGAAAGAGAGAGAGAGAGACTTAGATTCAAATTCCAGCTAAGTCCTGGGCTGGCTGTGTGCTCTTGGCCAAGTTACTTAACATCTCTGAGTCTTTTAAGTAGCTTAGCCATAAAATAGGAAGAGTGATAACTATGTGGAAGGGTATTTTTGAGGAAAAGGTGGGGTGATACATAAAGTGACTAATATACAAGGTGCTTAATAAATACTCATTGAACTGAGTTGAAGTACACACTATTCCTCAACGTCTTCCGTGAAAGCTCCGCTTGTCTGGTTCTCCCCGACCTGCCCGCCCAGCACACATTCTTTTCCAATGGGCTCAGTGGAGAGAGGAAGATGGAAAGCATTTGGCCAGAAGGCCGACCTCATTAACTCCCACGTCTCTCCATCTGCTATCTATCAGGAGCCCATCGCAAGAAGGCAGGTGACCAATAAAAAGTCCTCCCATTTCCCTTTGTCTCTGGGCCAGTGAGTGACAGTGCGAAGCCGTCCACAACTGTGGGCCCCCATTGGGGCTCGTCTCTGGCCTTGCAATTCATAGCTGGAGCAAGTTTTTTTCTGGGCTCAGGAAAAGCAAGTTGAAGTTCACAGCCAACTCAGAGGCAGCAGCCAGGTCCAATGGGCCTCCTCTGGAGGTCAAGAGCGAGTCTGGTAACCAGCAAATGACACTGCAGACACGGTCGTATGAGGAGGTCATTATTCACAGCACAGGGAACTCTGATTTAAATGAGTCCCCTTATTGCCCAAGGGCACTGAAACCATTACTTGATTTAGAAAAGGAAGATCTGCAAGAACATGCAATTTGCTGAAAGTAAGGTACAAGGAGTCCATGTAGATGGTAAATGTTCAACAAACGTGAGCTGTTGTTATTACACCACCATATGCTGAGCACTTTACGCTTGCTGTTGGTAGGACACGCGTTTGGCTCTGAGTTTCCCAGCAGACAATGGGCAGCAGCAATCATGCCCGGGTTGGTGTGGCTCAATGGGAAGCAGCAATCACAATGACCTTCACCATTCCCAGGGTCTACGAGTGTACGGTGCAGAGCAACCGTTACTGGTGCTGAAACCCGAGAGAAACATCTCCCACAGGTCCTCAAAGGACGGACACCATGGGAAGTGAAGAAAGAGGTATTCAGGAATATTTCTGCAGGAAAATACAGGGCCAGCTTCCTCTGGTTGACTACTGCCTTTACTTCTCAGGACCTGACTGCAGAGAAGCCTTGCTACCCTTACTCTCCCTGAGATAATAGGGCAGCAGCTACAAGTCAGCCGGATAGCCAAAGGCTACTTCCCATCCCAAGCCACTGGCAGCCAGCATCCATCATTTGGCCTTCCTGTTTTGTCAGTAAAAGAATTAGAGTATTATATTTAATCAGCCAATCGGTCCAATAAGCCTCATTACCATTAAAAGAGAGAAAGTAAGCTTTATTTATGCAATTATAAGGCATTTAAAAAACAAAGCCATTATTATTAATACTTGAGCCTGGCAATCTTCCCAGAGTGGTAAAACCGACATGGGCTTTGTTCTTGAAGAGGCAACAGAGCTACAGATTCTTGCCCCCTGCTCCAAGTGGGATGCCTCCTGAATATTCAGGGAGGTTCTGAGGGCCCCTCTGCCATCAGTGTTGTCTGGGAAAAACAGCGTGGATTGGGAGTTAGGAGTCTGGCATACTTTGTGGCCCTGACCAAAACAAACAGACTCTCTGGGCTGCAGTTTCTATACTCGTCTCCACCCCCATGTCAGACCAAGAGAATCAAATTCTCTGAGGGGGGGCGCCCAGAAATGGTATGTTTCAAAAGGGCCCCAGATTCTAGAAACACAGGTGGGGATTGCCCGCCTTGACCTGGTTGCTCTCTAGGTCCATTCTACCTTTGGTCTTATCAATGCGTGGGATTTCTTGGAGACTGCCGATCCAGCGTGCTCAAACACAAATGTCCGCGGTGAGCCCACAGGTAACCGAAGGAGTGAAGTGGGCCAGGCACGGGGTAAAGTGCTAAACTGTCTGGAGACTGAGCACAACACTTGCCAGGTTACGTTGTTTTTAAGGGCCTGTACAGGGAAAGTCAAATGGCCAAGTCCAAAGCATCCGCCAGCCACACAAAGCCTGCAGGCCCTGGTTTGAGATCCCACAGATTCCAGTCCCCTGTAGGTGGCGAGCTCACTGGCCCGTAATGCACGAGACTGCAGACTCGTTTGTGACACACGCCATTTCTGTTTGACTTCACGTCAGAAGCCCCAGGCACAGAGTGGACATTCAATAAACGCGGTACGGATCTATGAATGGGGGGGGAAGGTATGTGTGACTGGGGAATGCGTGAACCCCAGACATTTCTTGATTCTTCAGTTTCACATTGTGTACTAGAGCGTTTAGGAGTCTGGCCTGCCGTGTCCAAAACAGCAGCCACTGACCCCATGTGGCTAGTGAGCCCTTGAACTATGGCCCAAATTGATAGGTGCTCTAAGAGTAAAATACATAATACATTTCAAAGAAAGAGCGTGAAAATAAGAATTTGAAATTTTCATCAATAAATTTTGTATTAATTGAATGTTAAAATCATATATTTGAATGTGTGTTAAATAAACTATATTATTAAAATTAATCTCACCTGTATCATTTGAACACTATATTTCTATGGGAAAGCGCTGCCCTGAGCGCCGAGCTGTTATGCTTTCTTTTTTTTTTTACTTATGTACCTTGTCTTGTGTGTGCGTTTTTAAACTTTGTTCTCCAATAAAATCTACCCTCCTCTCTTTCCCTCTCCTCCTCAGCTTCTAGCGGAATGATAATATGAGAGATGAAGACGGAGTAGGGATTCAGATAAAAAGTGAACAAACAAACACACAAACAAAAAACCCTAGCCTTTCTCTAGGGCTTGAGGATACACTGTGTGTTCCCATCTCCTGCACTCCGCCCAGGGTGTTCTTGTACGTGATCACAGCAACTGTTTCAGCACCCTCCCCGCAATTTCCTGTCTGGATGCCCTTCTCATTTCCCATTCGGGGAACTCTTACTCATCCTTCAAGTCCTAGGTCAAATGCTGCCTCCTCTGTGAAGCCCTCCCTGATCTTCCAGCTGGAGTCAGGAGTATCCCTATTTGCCTTTCCCAGTGCTCAGCTGATACTGCTATTGTAACAATTCTCCAGGGAATCATTGTGATTTATTATTATTATTATTTTTGCCAGTTGGTCTCTTTCACAAGCCTTTTTGAACACAGGGCTTTGTGTTGCAAAGGCCCGACTGAGGATGACATGTGATCAGTAAACTTTGGATGAGTGAATGGATGGATTTTTTTCACCAAAGGGAAGTGTCTTTATTCATTCCTTCATCCCCTCAACAAACACTTTCTGAGCACCCACTCTGCGTCAAGCATCCCAAGCACAATGTAGGCACAGGGAACACGGCAGTGAGCAAAGCAGACAAACATCTGCTCTCGTGGACTGTGCTAGTGCCGGAAAGTACCTTGCATCATCCCAATGCCCAGAGGGTCAACAAATACTCACAAACGTGGCTGCTAGACAAGAGGAATGATGAGGGGGGAGGGGAAGGGAGGGAGAGAAGCTCCTGGCTCCAGAGCCCATCCTTCTGAAAGGCGCAGGCCCTTACATTTCCTGCTGGTCTCCCAGGGTCTTCTTTAACGGAGTCTTTACAACTCTCCATGTATATTGTATACTAAAGGGTTTAGGAGGAGCAGTAACAGTGTGAGAGCAGGCATTCACTGGTTCTGATAGAGACAGAGGCTCTGAATTGACCAAAGCATGGCTTTCGCTTTTCTTACAGGCACAGCAGAAGTGACCAAGGAGACTGGTAAGACTTTCAGAATCATCTAGAAAGAGTGGCTATCAAAAAAAGAGTTGACACCACTGCGTTCATTAAACAAAGGGCCTCTGCCCCTCAGTAGCGCTGGGTTTTGTGGGAGGGACATATACTATGCGATACAAACCAGAGTGTGACAAAGGCTGGCATCCCTTGAAGGCGGGCATCTCCTTTGGACATCTTGCAGGAGTGACAAGCTCAGCCCACACAGAGCCAGCTCTACTCTCCAGTCCCAGAGAATGACCCCGTCACCTACACAGTCACCCCAGCCAGAAACAGGGAGGCAGCCTTGTCGCCTTCTTGCCATCCACACGTGGTCAGGCTTGAATCCTGTCAGTCCCCTTCCTACACATGTCTCTCCATCCACACTGCCAGTGCCAGCGCCCAGCCCACATCCCGCACATGCCTGGGCTACTGCACAGCCTCGCTGATCTCCACATGTCTGTCGGCTCCTGAAACGGTCCCCACCCTCACCCCACCTCCGTGTTCTACAGAGACCACCTAACCTGTTCAATCCAGGGATAAATGTCCTATAGTGAGAACGTCAGAAATGCCTCACTGTGCAGCTCACAGTCCTAATCCTGAGGGTTGGAAGGATGAAGGGCGACCCGGGTAAGTCATCTAGAATGACACAGCATAGGGCAGGAAATAAGTCTGGGAGTCAGACGCGTCAGGCTTCAAATCTGGAATCTGTCATGTCTTTGCTTTCTGTTCACAGAAAAACTAGCTAGCATCTTTGGTGCAAATTAGGTAATGCCATCTATAAAAAGAGATAGTCATACTTAGCTCCAGGGTACAGAGGATCCTATACCATGCATACTACATACCGTCGAGAATACATAATATAAGCCACGTATAGCACTCAGCCCGGTATCAGCATAAGTTCCCAAAGGGTGGTTGGTTGAAAAGAGTATTTGCAGACAGTCGGTCTTTGTCTCCTCAGGGAAGATGACCACTCACACAGAATCCCCATCCTGCTCCAGACGAAACATTTCATCTCTGCACCGTCCCAGATGCCTGTACAACCATCCCCACATTGACCAAGTTTGGGACGGCGCTGAGATCATTCAGCTCCTTGCAGTGTAACCAGGAGGGACGATCCTTTCTGTTGCCATCATGTGACTGCCAGGAAGCTCCCGCTTTTTGAGGCTTTGAGCACCTTAGCTTCTATGTAAAGAAGGAAACATGATCAGGTATATAATTCCCGGTGTTCAAGAGGAAAAAGCATTTATGAAAAGCGCAAACTACTCTGGTATTAGGACCAGAGAGAATGTTCTCCCCTCCGAACTGAAAGAGAGAATGTGGGAGACAACACAGGCGTCCGCAGAGTGTTCACGAATGGGCTGGGTTATACACATTTCAGGCTTTGGGGGCCGCACGACCTCTGCTGACTACTCAACAGCGCCATTGCAGTACAAAAGCAGCTGCATGGCCAATATGTAAACAAACGAGTATGACTGTGTTTTAATAAAACTTTATTTACAAAAACAGGCGGCTGGCCCATGGGCTGTGGTTATCTGACCCCTGGTGTCATCTAATGGACAACATTCCCGCTGTCCAACTCGAACAGTCATTTCACCTCTTTGAAACCTAGTTCTCTATACCAAAAGATGGGAGCTTCTGGCCTGAGTGAGAACCAAACGAAACAAAAGTATAGTCAGTCCTTGTTTGTGGAATATATGTTTGCAAACTTCCCCACTCACTGAAATCTATTTGTAGCCCCCAAATCAATACCCACTGCAGTCTTGTGGTGGTCTCTCGCAGACACGCACAGGACGGGGAAAGGGACGTTTCCCGACGCACACGTTCCCAGCTGAGGTCGCACACGGCAGTGCTCTTTTTCTGTGTCCTTTTTCCAGCTCTCACGCTGTAAACACTGTCCCCTTTGCAGTCTATTTAGTGTCACATCTCACATTTTTGTTGGTGATTTTGCTGTTTACAATGGTCCCAGATACAGTGCTGAAGTGCTGTCTAGTGTTCCTGAGCAAGAAGGTGATGATGTGCCCTATGAGAGAACGTGTGTGTTAAACACACTTCGTTCAGCATGAGTGAGGCCACCGTTGGCTGTGAGGGCAACGTTAGTGGATCAACACGCTATCTTCTAAAAGGTGCTTTTAAACATAAATACACCCGAAAAAAGTTACGCATTGATCACCTGATGAAAATGTTGTGACCAGAGGCTCACGGCAAACCAACTCTATATTTTCCTAGGAGCAATAGTTCCGTATTCACTAATTCAGTGTTCATGGCGATTTTATACAATGTAACGACCAGGAATAATGAGAATCACCTGTGTCTGAACCGGTTGTCCACAGCTGTTGCTAACAATAAGGCTATTATAAAACGCTCAGTTGATAACGATGCCGTGACTATGCTACTAGTACTAGTTAATCACTCTAGTCATACCTCCTCGCTGTGATAATGCTATTACTAATTAACCACGGTAGTTTAATTCTATTTGTATTATTTAACAAGAGTGCCGTATTGCTGTTGTTAAATGGATGTATCCAAAGTCAGCCAGAGAAGGTGTCCATATCTTTTCCCCTTGACTTCCTGGGGGCAAAATACCAAAATGAAACCTTCCTACTCCCTGTCTCCCAGGGGCTTCTGCAGACAGCAAGCAGACATAAGCGCTCTCTGGAGCAGTGATTTCCAGCAAAGACGAGAGAGAGCAGCTTCTCTCTGGGAGGGGAGCAGGCAGCTGCCCCTCCTGGAGAGGACAGACCTCTTCAGAACCCTCACCTGTCCCGATGGCTCAGCAGATTCCAAAAAGCAGCACCCCCATTCCTTGCTGTCCTGGTTAAAATGCCAGCCAGGTATTTATGTGTTTGCTCCCAGACAGATGCCAGTTATGGGGTGTTGGGAGAGAGACAGTGGTCCATATCTGATTGACAAGGCTGCTGAACAAGGGGCCTCTGTGGCGTGTTTAATGAAAAGGCCACTGTGTTTTTATTGCATCTATTTGATTTTAGAGTGTCGTTTATAAACACAATTCGACCAGCAGGATTAACTGCTTCTGGGCTTTCTCTTCTCCCTGCAGTTCTGTGGGTGTCCTCTCTCCCTACTTTCCTTCCTCCCTCTCCCTCCAGGAGGGTCCATTCTAGGCTTTCTTGGGCCTCAAAGAGAAGCAAAGCCTGCACATTCCCACCATGACAGCCCAGTGGTTCCTGGGTTTGCCCCATGGCTCCCTCTCCCCAGCGCCCAGCACCCAGCACCGTCTTCCTTCAGGCCAGCATCTCCTCTTGCCTTGCCACCTGCACGAGCCTCTAATAACGATTTCCTCAGTTGTCTACAACTTGGACGGTTCCTTCCCTCCAAGAGGCTTTTGGAAGCAGGCAGGGCAGGTTGGGGCTTTTAGCAATGAGCCAGGGAGTGTGACTGATGCTTAGTGCCTGGAGCAGTACACACGCAGAAAGTCCCCGATGATTTTATTCCCTTTTCCACTTTGTAGCCACCGTGATTTAGGTTCCAGTCCTGCAATCTAATTACCAAATTGTTTGGTATGTGAATTATATACAAATAAATCTACTATGGGGTGTGCAAAAGTAGGTTTACAGTTGTGAGTATGCGAAACACAAAGTTAATAAAGCTATTGCAATAATCATAACCTGAATGTCTTTTTCCATATAAACAATTATAAACGGAAAGTCTAATTACCATACTTCCCTATGAAAACTCTTAAGTGGCCTGGTATCATCTGCATAAGATCAAGGGCAAACTCTTCAAGTTCGAGGTCCTTCTATTCCCCTAATTTAGCGCCTTTCACTGTTTCCCACGGACTACAGTTCCCATACATACCCCAACACCCTTTCACTTACACATGAGCTCTGCCAGCTCTTCGAATCCTATCTCTCTAGAGCACCTTCCCTCTCACCTCTAACAAACACCTACTCATTCTTCAAGGCTCTGTTTATGCATCACCTCCTCCAGGAAGCCTGCCAAGATTCTTCCCAGCCTCAGACTGCATCTTTATGCTTCCCTTGTATAATCTGTATAATTTGCAAGGAAGGTACCCTACTAGGTAGCACCAGGCAGGGAGTAGGCTGGATTCAGTGCCCAGCAGAGAGTAGATTAAGCTCCCAATCCATGGGGTCAGAGACAATTAAGGTATGGTACCAAAGTCAGAGACCACTCAGGAAACAGGTAGAAGCCTTAATTTTAGCAGGAAGTGGTGCACACTAGGTAGGAACGCAAAGATTTTTTTTTTTTAAAGAGACTAGCATCTACTGAGTACTTACTATATGCCAGACATGTTCTGAAGATTTTATATTTAATACACATAGCAACACTATAGGTATATTCTATTGCATTAATCCCCATATTTCAGACAGAGGGATTTGAGATTCAAAGTAATTTTTGTCATCTGTCCATGGCCACCCTGCTGTTGGGACAAGGGCATGGCCAGGTCAGCCTGAAGGCAAAGCCTTTGCTACACACACCACCGTATAATTCTGCGTTATAACTGAGGGTCAGGAAAGGCTTCCTGCAAGCAGGTGGCTCCCTGGCCCCAAACAGTATCCCAATCTCTCTCCCAGGACTCCTTAGAAAAACGAAGGGAATTCATGGTAGCATCAAAGTCCACCTCGGATTTTGGTCCTAAGAATAGCTACATTTTCCCCACAGAGGGCCACAGGCATATGCTTGCCACCTCCTGGCTCAGCCCCTTCCCAATCCTTGGACTCTTCCTTCTCTTTACGAGACTGAGTTCAAATACAGTCCCCTGGAGGCCTTCACACTCCAGCATGGACAAACGATCCCCTGGTCTTCTGAACTCCTCCAGCAGGTCTGGGATCCCGGGGGCGGAGATAAGAGAAAAAACGAGGACTTCACCTATGCACAGTCTACTATCTGCAAGGCGTAGGGCTTAGGTTTTTACTGATTACATCCTTTAATCTCACTCGACCGTACACTACGTACTGCACGCAGCAGGTGTCACCTCTACACAGAAGAGAACACAGGCCACATAGACGTATCACGATTGCTCAAGGTCACCCAGCTCGTGAGCACCAGAGAGAGAACGCATCTGACTCTCTAGTCCACACTCTCACGTGGACTGTGCCTGGAATGGGTACCTGTCTCCCTCTGCAGACGTGTGTCCATCCCCGAACACGGGGTGCTCTCCTCGAGGCAGGAATGGGGCCATCACTGTATCCTCTGAGCCCTTGCCACACTTGGCACATGGAAATTGCTTCCTAAAACTTTATCAAATATGTGATTATTTAAAATGTATCCTCACTGTTCAGCAGAGAGACCTATATACTGTAGGTATCTAACAGAAAATTATTTTTTATTTTCTAAAAATTAAGACAAATATTTTATTAACAGTTAAACTTAGAGTTAAGGATTTTGCACAAGCCCCCACCAAACATGTCCACAAAGTACGAGGCAGTACTGTTCTGGCTAACATGTTGCTGCTACTTTACTGAGATTATCACAACCATGGTTAACTCCAGGGCTCGGTGGACAGTTAACTTCAGCCGGCTCCGAGTGTTACCCTAGCCTCCCCTGTGGCATGCGGACGGCTCTGGAGCCCCAGGCTCGGGAGCAGTGCGACGTGATGGAAATGCTCGCACTGCAGCTGGAAGACCTGGGTTTCTAAGCCTTGCTCTTTCTCTAAGTAACTTATTAACTTGATCACATCTAGTTAATCTCCCTATACCTCAGTTCTTCAAAAGAAAAGTTCTGCTTGCAGGTTACACCTAAAGCTCTGATGTCCCGGTGAAGAATTTATTTTTAATGAGGGAGATGAGTAAGCTTTTGTAACCACAACCCCAAACTTGGAAAAAAGTGAGGCGGTGCTATCCCACAGCCCCTCAGTCACCACTGGCCCGATAGCGTCAGGAGCGAGGCTCCTCCTGAAAGGTGGAAATGCGAACGCTGATTCCCACATCACTCTCTACAACATAACATATGATGAAGAATTAATGACAGCAACCCACCTCCAAATATGAAGAACTAGCACCTTTCAGGTGCTGTAGAACAAGTCTTTCTGTAAAGGAGCCTTTCTGCAGAAAGCTACTGTACAGCTAGGGGAGAAGCTTTGGAGAGCTGCATGCAGGGGAAGAGCTGACCCTCCAACACCATTCTCATTTAAGTGTATTATTTAGAGTTACAAAGGTGACCAGCGGAAGAACTGCACACGTGGCCTATAGAGGCTCCTAATTGCAAGTGCACCCTGGGAGGAGGTGGGAGAGGTGGGGTGTCAGTGAGCCAAGCCTGCACTTAACCTAGCAGGAAAGCAATAGATACTGTGCAAAGCTGATATATCACTTTGGAACAGTTTAAGCAAATACTATTTAATGACATGGAAGCAACCACCAGAAGAACTAAAAGCAAAAGTAGTTAAATGTGGTTGCCTCAGGGGACGGGGGCTGAGGTTGGGGAAGGACTTTGCTTTTCACATAAGACCTTCTGCACTGTTTTATTTTGTAATCATTTGTGAGGAAATCTTTGATTTTAGAAAATGAAAAAGAAAAAAATTCTGTGCCCCAGGACACCGTCCTTTGGGGAGTTCGGAACCACTTTTGTGTCTGTTCAGCTACTTCTCCGTCCTGTGGGTTTTGGTGAAGCGGACGTGGTGCTAATGGAGAATGGGCTGTGGGTTGCACGTTCATGCTACGGGGGTGGGAGGAGGGCACAGAAGTCTTTCTAGGAGTGATGAGAAATGTTCAGGAGTGCTCCGTGGTCTTTCAAAAAGCACCTTTTTCTGAAAACAGCAATGATCTAAACAAGTCCCAATGTCTCGTGAGTCACAAATGCAAGCCACACTATGTGATTTTCAATTCACATAGTGGCCACACTTTTAAAAAGTGAAAAGAAACAAGTGACATTATTTCAACAATGTATTCCACTTATTTCACTCATAAGTATATTTATGTACTTGAAACATAATTGTCACATGTGAGTCGATATCAGAAATTTGTTAATGGGATATCGTACCTTCTTTACGTTCTCATACTAGGTCTCTGAGATCCAGTGTTCACTTCACGCTTGCTGTGTATATCCTTTCAGATAAGCCACGTTTCAAGAGCTCAATAGCCACATGGGGCTGTTGACTGTCACAGTGGATCCTGCGGGTTTAGATCTGTCAGCTCCTGGAGCTGGTCTCATACTCTCCAGCCTCTTCTCACATGCTCTTCCCCTGCCTGGAGCATGCCATGCACTACCTCCACCCCACTGTGCTGAGCTAACTTTCGAATCAGGTCAGTTTCTCCTGGAAATTCGCCCTGGCCCTTTTAGCCCAGGGTAAGGGCCCCTCCTACATGTTCTCAGAGCACTCTGTAGGGTCCCATTAAAAGCATATTAAGTGGGTTGTAACTGCCTGGGCTCCTCACAGTCATGCTCCACATACATCTTGCTTATCCCTGACCCTCCAATGCCTAGGCTGTGCCTGGTACATGAGGGAGGCCCTGTCAACACAAGTGAGTTTGTGCTAAAGTGAAGCACCTGCAGGCTCTGGACGTGGATCCCCCCAAGGGTGGCCCCCTCTCTGCACAACTACCCAAAAGAGTACAGACCTTGGAGTCAGGCAGACCTCAGTTCGAACCCTGATTCAACCACCATAAATCCGTGTCTCGGTCAGGTCGCCTGACCTGTGAGAGCCTCAGTTTTCCCACCTGTAAAGTGGGGCTATCAATCCCTACCTTACATAGTTGTTGCGCAGAGGAAACAGCTGGTGTGCAGCAGTCTAGAACAGCACCCGGCACAGGGTGGGTGCCTCATACCCAATTTCATCAACCCGAAGATGTCATCAGTTCCAACTGCATCAGTCCTGAGACACACCATAACTTTATGAGCCACCAAAAAAAAGAGAGAAAAGTCCCCAAACTGTGCAGTGAAACTGTGACATGCCTATGACGTGTAAGGCGCAGCCCTATTTCGGAGATGTTTAAATGTTGAGTTATTTCTATGGCATGTGGTACATGCTCTCCCCTGCCCCCTGGTGAGTAACTGACCAGCACTCTCAGGCAGGAGGTGCTGAACTCCGGTTTGTGTTGAATACATGACTCCACAGGACTTGGGCTTCCCTGTGAAGTGAGGAAGGACTGTTTACTGAGTCCCTACTATGGGCCAGCCACTTCCCTTACATTGTTTTAATTACTCCTCAGAACAATCTTATCAGGTGCACTCCTCATTTTTCAGAGGAAGAAACGGCAGTTCGGAGAGGTTAAGTTGCCCAGCTAGCCCAGGGCAGAGCCTGGACCGGACCAGGAGCCTGTCCCTGAGAAGGCCCTGCTGCCTCCAGCAAGCCAAGCTATCTCCAAAGGCCCGGGCTCCTGAGGCAGATGGAAGCTCCCAAAGCCTTGTAGCAGCATCTTGTTAAGGCTCTGTAAAGGCCCTAAACTCCTCAAAGCAGCTCAGGATCAAACCGTCAGGCATGAGCTTATTAGATTTAATGCCAGGAACAAACCTTGCAAACAACAGGTTAAGGAGACCCCTGCCAAGATCTGAAGGAGGAGCAGAGCCTCCCTCCCTGGGGGCGGCAGGCTGGCAGAGCCAGGGGTTTGTACAGCTCGGCTCACTCCGACATAGAGTCGAAGGGCAGCAAGCGCGCTGGGCTCCTCCCTCCGCAGCATCAGCGAGCTTCAACATTCCTCAAGAACACCCAGTTGTGGGAAGGAGACATGCCGAAGGGTCCGAGGGACTGAAATGGCCTGGGGGTGGCCGTGAGTAGGGGTCAGGGGGTGTTAGAGAGGGTGTTCTAAGTGTGGGGAAGTCATCTGAGGTCAAAAGGTCCTGAAACTTACAGGTCAAATGTAAAGGTGTAGCTGGTGACAGGGGTGAAGGACAAAAGACTAAAAGGCAGAAGGTCCCCTGTCAGCCTTGGGGGACCAAATTCACTTCTAAACTTGTGTGAGGGTCTTTTGTGGGGGGTACCGGACCTTTGCTCTGTCAGGTTGCTGAGGCCGAGAGGACAAACGCTGTCCCGCAGGCGGAAGATACAGAACTTTGCTCCTTTAACTCTGTTTTCTTAGAAAGTTCAGCTTCTTTCCATAGAGGTGACTAAATCAGGTCACTGATTTTCTCATCTGAGAAAGTCTGTACCTAATGAGAGTTTCTCAGGACTTTTCTTCCTTTAAACTCGCTCTCTCCATCCCTTTCTATTTTTCCAGCTGAACTCTTTGGAAAGCACATAAGAGAGGAGCTAGTCTGATGAAGTGGAGGGCAGGGTTGGCCGGGCACCCATCACCCCAGGCCCTCTCCTCCCATCCCCTGCTGAAACACCAGCCCCGGGCAGGGCAGTAGAGAGATTGGAAACCACTGAGCCGGCACTCTCAGCTGTGGCATCCAATGAACCTGCTATAAATTAGGTGGGGGGAAAGAACATGGAACAGTGGCAGCCTGATGCGATAGAAGGATGGCTGGTTTGGGATCACTGGGGAAAGCAGTATTTTCATCTTAGCTCAGCTGTGAAATGCCCCCTGCTGTGGTTTGGCTTGGGTTCCATTCTAGGTCCCACCATTTGTGTGCCACGGGACCTTGGCCAGGCGACTTCTCTCTGGGCCTCAGTTTCCCTGAGGGAGCTGGAAGAGCTCAGTGGCTTTCACACTGTGCTCAAGGGAGTCCTAAGCTCTCCCCGCCCGTTCTTCCAGAACAGTTCTGTTTTCCTCCACTTTAGACATTCTGGGTCCCTGTAAAATCTCCTTTGAAGACAGGCTTTTTGTGGCCAATAAAAGTTTGAAATCCGTCAGACGGAATAATCTCATACATTCCTTCCATCCCTGACATTCTCTGATTCTAAAAATCACCAAGTTGCCATCTCCTTGCAGGAACCAGTAATCCTGAAAGATGTCTTCAGGTGCTGAGTCTGTGTGAGCCCTGTGCTTCTGTGTGTGTGTGCTTTAATCCTTCAACCTTCTTTTTATGCCTCTGCTTCTCAGACAGAAACCATGTGCAAACACTTCACCTGGAAAGTCGGATGCCCTCGTTATTTATGAGCACAAAGTGCCTGTAGGCAAAGCAGGGCCAGTGTGCGTCTGCGCCCGGCGTCCGCAACATGCTTTCCAGTCTGCAGGTGGAGAAGACACTGCTGTCCCCAGGCTTGCAAACAAGCAAACCAGTTGAGAGAAACACAGCTACACCAGGCAGGAACCACTGCCTGGGCTTTCTCATTCTCCTGCAGGCCCTGCCTCCATCCCCCAGGCCTTCCCTGAGTCCCACCTCTCTCTCCAAGATGGAAAAAGAAAATGCAGCCCAGTAACCATTTCAAGACAGATGTGATGTTAGAAAATCTGCGTCGAAGGGGCTGCAGACTTGCAAAATTCTCAAAGGCTCATTGGGTGAAACTTGACTGAGGCTCATCCCAGGGCACAGCTGTAGACCCAGCGTGAGGGCCAATAAGATTTGAGGCTGTTCTTCCCTGGGTGACTGGTAATCCTTAGCATCCTGCACAGACAGGCTTTCTGGTCCAGCCAGAGGCTCCAGCACAGGGGAGCAAATGAGAGGAAAGGCAGACTGTGAATAAATATAAAATAATTTCTATTTCCCTTCAGATCATATGGGTTTTACTTGGGGGGAGAATAGAGTTCACATGCTTTTCTGATTATGTCCTCACTATGCCACCAAAAAATGAGCAGATGAATAGACTGAAAGCTCAACGAAGGAAGCCCTGGAGAGCATCTGGTTCATCTGACTCATTTTGAAGATGGGAAAACTGAGACCCAGCCTGGAAAAGCTCCTTGTGGGGAATCACCCCACTACAGATAAGCAATTTAGTCTAGTCCTCAGGCCACTGGCCATTTCCTTCAGCTTCCAAGACTCAAGTTTTCCACTATGGCCTTCATTTGGCCACAGCACATTGGGCTAAGAGAGGACACGTAGGGACACAGTGCCTGTGAGTCAGAAGATGATCAGGGCTGCCACGTGTGGTTTGTTCAGGTTGTATCCTGTTCAAGAACAGCCACCATGGAGTAAATGTGATGTCCACCCTGGCTCTCACTCTGCTTGCCCAGCTGTGTGCCCTGGTGCAGGGCCGTGGCCAGCCTAGTGGAGGGCCGTCCTATTCTAAAATTCACGGAAGCGCTGCAAGGGCTAGCGGGACTTCCTGGGACCAAGACGTGTTCACAGTGGAAAGACTGGAGCCAGGCCCCAGGATGAGTTTATCAGGCAGAGAAAGGGAGAGCAGACACTCTGCGGAGGGAGGATGTGCAAAGGGCCACCTTTAGGGACAGATCAGAGTTTATATGCCTCTCTGCTGGCCTAGGCCCAGCACCCTGCGATACCTGTGCCTCACTCTCAGGCATCTCTAGGAGGACCAGGATGGGAAAACCCCTATGTGGACACCATCTAAGAGCAGGTTACAGACACTGGCCCTCTGGGCCACCCCACTGCTCTGTTCTATTTGCTCTGGTGTGACGGGAACCCTTGGAGTTCTCTGTCACTATCATCCTCCTCGCAATTCTGTGGTTTCCCTCCTTCCCTGTGGGTCTTCGTTTGTGCTCCCCGACTTTGTGAGGATAGAGGAAGCCAACCAACATGAGGGACAGAGAACCTGACCAGCTGCTCTGCCTGCCTGGCAGGGTCAGCTGGCAGCGACCACACCTCCCCTCTGCCCCCCAACTTCTGCTGCTTCAGGAAAGGGCTGAAGACACAGATTCTAAATATAGGCACATCCCCCATCCTCCTGCCCAGCTAATATTAGCCTTTGTATGGAATCCACTGACAGCATTATTCCCCTTTTTCTGGCTGTGCTGGTGGGAATTCTTCTACTTACAGTAAGGCAGGCTGAGCCAGCAAAAGACTGAGGACCACACTGAGCCAAATACAGTGAGAGCTCTGCTAACCAGGGGCTGAGCCGGATGATTAATGGTGCTCCTTTCCAACACAAGATTTATGATTCTGTGAATGGGGAGGCTTGGGAAATGGGGGTGGGGATGGTTCTGGTTAATTGAATTTGTCAGCTTCCAGATGGAGGGGGTACTAACATTTGTTGATAATTTACTCTGAGCCAGGGACCCTACTAAGGATTTTGAATATGTGATTTCACTGAATCTTTACAACAGCCCTCCGAGAAGGGCAGGATTGTCATCTTTGTTTTACAGATGAGGGCCCTCGACAAGCAGCTAGTCAATGTGAAGATGAGGCTTGGACCCAGGTCTTGGTGACTCCAAACCCTTGGCTTTTTATCATGCTGTCAGGTCTCTTTGCTTCCATGATGGCAGAGAAGCTTTTAGAAATGGTGTGTGTACACTGCTCTGTATGGTCCATAGTTAGGATCAGAGAAGCAAAGCATTGAACTGGAGTCAGAGGACTTGAACTCTGGCCTACCCCTATCAAGCCAACTGGTTAAGCCTCCCTGAGCCTTGGTTTTCCCATGTGGAAAATAGGGGTTCTGATGAAGGAACTCCAAAGGCATTTTAACCTTGACTCTTGGAGTCTGTGTTGCATTTCTTCAGTGGGTTCCAGTTCTCACTATCCCAGCTCAGAAATGCAACCTGGAAAGAGGATGGTGGGCATGAGGTGGGGGCAGAGAAAAAACTGAATGTGTTACTAACTAGGAGGCCCCCACATGCCTTCCAGATGAGGTTTCAGCTCATGGTTTTGCAACTATTCTCTACAAAATAAAGAGAACAAGAAAAGCTAATTCTGCTTGAACCAGCATAGTGCAGATAAGGTCCTCTTGGTTTCTCACATGCACTCAGAAAAAAGGAGAAAGCAGATTTGAGAGACAGTGTGAGTGACCGGTAATAATATGGGGTGAACAGTAGGTATTGATGTCAGTATTCAATTGTTCATTTTCCCATTTTGTTCCAATGAGAATTTAAGGCAGAATGATTTAGGATCTGGTAGTGCCTAAGAGGATAGCAACCCTATTCTCCTAGAAAGAAGGCAGTGAAGGCAGCTGAAACTTCATAGAAAGAAGGCAGTGAAGGCAGTTGAAACATGAAGTTATACAGATTAGTCTGTCTCCACCTGGGAAATGAGACTAGCCAGACAGAGTGACTCATGACTGTTCACTGCATTATTCTCTGGCACCTGCAGAGGTGTACCCTTCAGGGCAGTTAGCCTCATTGTCAGCATTTTGATTGAAGGCTCAGGACCAAAGACCAGGGCCTGCCTAAAAGCCCCTGAGAGCCTCATGGAAGGAATCTCTTCCCAGACTCCAGCGCTGGGGAGGCTTCCCCACCAAGAGGAGTCAGAGGAAGTCCCCAAACCCTTGCCACTTCATCTTTGTTATATTTTATTTAAGTTAAACCAGTACTAAAAATTTGTTTCCAGAAATGTTCCCTGGACCAATTCTACGAGGAAGAAAGTGAGACACTAAATGGCCCGTGGCAGTCTCTCAGGAATTCTCAGAGCCAGGGGCTCCCGAGTGGAGCTGGGTATGTGTGTACACGTGAACAAGCGACAGACGGGTGCAGCGACACTGTCACCATCAGGAAATCACAAACAACAGGATTGTTTTCAAGGTGAGACAGGGGCTCAGCATCCATATAGAAACAAACAGAGCCTAAAGGGAAATATCACAGGCGTGCCAACATGTGCAGACCCAGGCCAGCTCAGGGGGCCCAGAAACAGAGATTCACCCCGCCCAGACATATGGGGCTCAGATGTGCATGCCTGCAGAGCAGACACATTCACACGCCTCTACACCCGCAGAGTCCCCAGACACACAGGCACACATCTGTGCCTCAGCCCCTAAGTACCCTTAGACTTTGGCATTAGGTCCAGGAGGCAGGGTCCCTCCAAGCTGAAAGCCCCCCATGTTAGGGTCTCCCTTGCTAGGTACCACTTCTGGAAGATTTCCATTCTGATGACCTCAGGGAACTCCCCAAAGTACCAATAGGTTCATTTTCACAGCTGTTTTCTAATTACCTGCTGCCCTGAAGATCTTGGATGGATTGCTCCAGGCAGAAGATGAGGAACACTGACTTTAGGGCATGTAACAGCTCAGAGGGACAGCAGACAATGGTGCTGAGGAGAGAGAGGCAGGCAGAGAGATGCAGTATAAACTTCCTCGGGGTCAAATCAGCTTCTGTACTGTTGGATCCCCCAGAGCCCAGCCATGTGGGAATGTTCAAGTACTCCCTCGGTGGTGCTTGATGAATTAAAGCAGGGCTATTTTGGGTCAATATTACTTGGTCTCTATCTTGCCTCCCTACCCCCCAGAATATCAGCCCATGTTCCTTAAAGCCCAGCCTACAGGGCCCTACCCAGCCAAGCCAGAACCCGTCCTCCCTCATGTCTGCCTCTGACTCACTGTTCCTGTCCCCATTTCCCCAGGAATCTAGGCCCTTCCAGGTCTCAGAGGCTTTGTGCAAGCTTTTCCTCTGCCAGGAATTCCCACTGCTCCCTTCTGTCTGTTGAACTCTCTCTCTTCTTCTTCAAGATGTACATCGAATATCCCTTTCCTTCCTGCAGCTTTTGTTGATCTTCCTCTCCCCACCCCACTCCTAATCAGCCACTGCAGCCTCCAAATGGTCCCCAAAGACCTTCCATCTTCCCTGCACGTCTGTCTCCCCAGGGTGAGCAGCTCCACTTGTCCCAGAGCTTGGCACCCATTAAAGGACACTAGCAGGAGACTCAGCTAGGTAGACCCATTGCTCCAGGGCCTGGCTCTGGGCCTTACTGAGTCCCCTTAGCTTGCCCTGCCCCATATGGGTAGGAACATAACAGGCAGTGAATGCCAAGTATGGAAACCAGACTAGAGATAGAAGCAAGTCTGGGGCACAGATTACACTAAACCTGCTTCAAGGACTGCTGCAATCACACATGCCCCCCCCCAAAACACATTTGAGGGTACACTTCCCATCTCTCCATGCTCTAGCCCCTGGTATGTGGCTCCTGCAGCCTCCTGCCCCACTTAACCTTCCTAACGCTCTCTTCTTGGGAGGCCCCCAGGTGTAAAACATCATTAAAGACACACCTCTCCCAGGCTAAACTTTCTGAGTCCCTGATGCACAAGAGATACTGCTCTGCTGTTCAGCAGGAGAAACTGGGGCAGCCATGCTGGGTCAGTGGAAGCAGGAGCAGGGGGGCCCTTTCCGCTCCCTTGGGGAACCTCCAAACTGATGAATACCTGCTTGTCCTACTCAGCAAAATAAACATATAAAATGTGATGATTTGAAAATTTTTTCTTTATTGATTTATTTATATTTCTAAAAGGCCAGAGTCCATTTTTTTCCCAACCGGATGGAAACCTGGAATGAGAAGGGGATTGAGAGGGGGAAGTAAATTCAGCTGCAGAAACATCGGAGTGTCTTTCTATGCTGAGCACAGTGTAGGCTCTGCACACAGAGAGATGAGGGAGAGGTATACCCCACCCTCCTGGAGCCCCTGTGTTACTGTGTTACTGAGAAAGCAGAGCTTCTTTGTCCACATTCCAATTCAAAAGGCAACTTTTCAGTGCCTTTAATATGCCTGGGGATGTCACAGGGATCATTACATTTGCTTCTCACAGCAACCCCAAATGGGAGATACTTTATTTCTCTTTCACAGATGAGAAAGCTGAGGCTCAGAGAGCTAACTGATTTGTCCAGGGTTAATCAGCCGTGGGTGGATCGGGATTTGGACCCAGGTCCATGTAGCTCCCAACGTTGATGGTCTCGTTTCCATAACAGACTGGGCACATCTTTAGTCTAGCTTTTAGTGGACCTTTCAGAAGATTTTGGAGAACCTTCAAAAATTTCATTTTATTTCATTGTCACAACAACCCTAGAAAGGAGACATCAATGTCCCTGTTTTACCAATGAGCAACTGAGATTCACTGTTGCCACTCTACCTTGGAAATGAGACTCAGGACCAGAACTCACTATTTTTGAGCCTGACCTTCTAGTAAGTGAGGAGGACCTTCCAGGAAAGACAAGGGCCAAGGGGTGAGGGATGCTCAGTGGCAAGGTCCTAGGGATCTACTTTCCATTCAGGGACAATTCTCCAAGGTCTAGACCTGACCTTTGTTACCAAATCGTGTTTTAGTTCAGCTTCTCTGGCACCCTTGGGCTGCTGTTTAGGAAGGTGTCCTAAGTCATTACAACCTTTACTATCCCCAGATAAAGTTGAGACTCATTCAAAAAGCACATGAGGCCTTTAAAATCTGCCTCCTGGTCCTTGACCAGTGTGGCTCAGTTGGTTAGGCATCATCCCAAAGGGTCTCTGGTTTGATTCCTGGTCAGGGCACATGCCTGGGTTGTGGGTTTGGTCCTCAGTTGGGATGCATGTGAAAGGCAACTGATTGATGTTTCCCTCACACATTGATGTTTCTCTCCCTCCTTTCTTCCACCCTTCCCCCTCTCTCTTAGAAAAGAAAAAGAAAAGATCTGCCTCCTGGGATCTTTCCAAACCATCTTTCAGTTCTGTTCCTTTGAATCCTCATGAATGACTCTGAATGTGCCAACAGACTCTGCTCTCACTGACCTACTGGTTCTGCTTGGGCTGCAGAGCCCCATCCCACAGGCCCATTAGGCAAATTCCTATGCATCTTTCAAGCTTCCATGTGGACCACATTTCCTCTGATGTCATTTGTTCCTGAAATCTCTCCCTTCACATTTCTGTGGACTTTTATGACTGTGTTATGGCCATGATCATGCATGGTAGTAACTGCTTGTTCAGAGTCCAATATTCCCCACCAGACTAGGTGCTTGCTCCTCAGGGACAGGGACTGATATGAATTCCTGTCTGTGTGACCTGACACTTCAGCATAGGGCCTGGCATGGAAAAGGGGATTAATTCGCAAAACTGCTGGAAGAATTAATGAAGCGACTGAAGGAATGAGTGAATAACTGTAATGCGAAGCTTCTCTCTTTTAGGGACGTTCAGAGGTTGAATATCACGTCTATCTGTGCTGTAATGTAGCAAAATCGCTACCTTCCTGGTTGTCATCTCAGACCCTTGTTTCTTGTTCTAAGCAATTTCAGTCAGGAATAGTCTTTCCTCATTTTTACATTTAAAAAGGAACAAAAACCAACACTCAACTCTTTTGTTAACCTAGCCGCTGAGCTGTTAACACTTATGGATATTTTAATTTTCTAGGAGGACAAGAATGAATTCCAGGGGGTGATATGTTGTAAGCATTGGTCTTTTTCAGCACATGGTCAAGAGGCTAATGTGTTACCTGTTTTGAAGAAGAAAGTTTTGCTTCAATGGAGTATTCATTCAGACATTTGTGCTAAAATGTTTAAAGCTGAAAAATAAAACGGGGGACCAAACCAAGTCTGGATGTCCACCCACCCCTGGTTCCTAGTATTAAAAAATGTGGCATAATGGCATGAGATTCACTGTTCTACTCGTAGGTAAAATTTCAGGTTTCAATCCAACGTCAAGATGCTGGGTTCATAAATTCATCCCAGACAAGCACATGGCAAGGCATATAACTATGAGCTGCCAAAAGCTTTGTCCTCATAACTTTTTAAAGTTCTCCAAAAAAATAAAAAAGGAGGGAGGCCAGATTAATGCAAATCCTTCACAAACTTGCAAAACATAATTGGACTGAATCCAACAGATATGAAAAGGATTATACACCACGATCAAGTGTGGTTTTCCCCAGGATTACAGGTTGGTTTAACATACCAAAACCATTCAGTGCAATACACCATGTCAAGAGAATAAAGGAGAAAAACCTCATGATCCTGTCAATAGACACAGAAAAGCATTTGATCAAATCCAATACCCTTTTGTGACAAAAACACTCCACAAAAACCGAATACAAGGAGTCCTCAACTTGATAAAGGCCATCTTTGAAAAACCACAGCTAACACTGCCATTCCTGATGCAAGACAGAAAGCTTTTCCCCTAGAATGAGAACCGAGGCCTGCGCTCACCACATCTCTTCAACACTACACTGGAGGCTCTAACCAGGGAAATTAGACAAGAGAAAAAGTGGGTGGGGAGTGTAGGGGGGCATCCAGACTTCAAAAAGGAAGAACTAATACTATCTCCACTCACAGATGGCAAGATCTTGCATATAGAAAATCCCCATGAGTCCACCAAAAACTATTGAAACTAAAAGTTGAGCAGGGCTGCAGGATCCAAGATCAACGTATCAAAATCATTTGTTTTCTATATCCCAGCAATGAGTAATCCCAAAGTGAAATCAAGAGAACAATTCTACTTACAATAACATCCAAGAGAATAAAATATTTAGGAATAATTTTTAAAAATAAGTAAAAACTTTTTTATAAGTGCAAGACTTTTTATATGCTATATGTATAATACTGAATATTATAAAACACTATATAAGGGAAAGACATCCCATGTTTATGGATTGGAAGACTTAATATTGTTTCTATGGCAACACTCCCAAACTGACCTATAGATTCAATGCATCAGCTATAAAAATCCCAGCTGAATTTTTTTAAAAATTGGTAAGTGGATCCTAAAATTCATATACAAATACAATAGACACAGCATATCCAAAACAACTTTGGGGAAAAGAAAAGAACAAATTTGGAGGACCCACACTTCCCAATTTCCAAACTTACTGTGAAGCTACAGTAATCAAGACAGTGTGATACTGGCATCCGGACAGACACAGATCAGTGGAATAGAAATAAGTGCAGTAAGACAATTCAATGAGGAAAGAACAGCCTTGTCAACAAATGGTGCAGAGACAACTGGATATACATGGGCAAAAGAATGAAGCTGGTCCCGTGCCTTACACAAGATACCAAGATTAACTTAAAGTGAGTCATAAATTTGCATGTAAGAACTGATACCATAAAAATCTCAGAAGAACATACAGGAGTCAGTCTCCATGATTTTGGATTAAGCAATGACTTCTGAGATGCAATACCTGAAGCACAAGTGACAAAAGAAAAACATAGATAAATTGGACGTCATCAAAATGGAAAGCCTTTGTGCCTCGAAGAACATTATCAAGACAGTGAAAATACGATTTATAGAATGGGAGAAAATATTTGCAACTCATAGATTAAACAAGTGACTTGTATCACATATATATACACATATATGTATATATACGCATATATATAAAACCATATATATATATGTATACATGTATATATCAGGGGACACACACACATACACACAGAAAGCTCTTATAACTCAACGACAAAAAGAAAACCTAGTTAAGAAACAGGCAAAGGACTTGCATAGACATCTCTCCAAAGAAAAAATAAAAACGGGCAATAAGCACAGGTAAAGATGCTGAATATCATTAGTCATTAGGGAAATACTAATCAAAGGCATAATGAGATACCACTTCAAAGCCACAAGGCTAGTTAAAATAAAAGAGAGACAATAAAACCTGTTGAAAAGGACGTGAAGAAATTGGAAACTTCATATATTTCTGATGGAATTGTAAAACGAGGCTGCTACTTTTGCAAACCCACTAGTAGTTCCTGAAAATGCTAATTCCACAGTTATCATGTGATCTAGCAGTATTGCTCCTAGGCGCATACTCAAAAAGAACTAAAAATGGACGTCCACACAAAAACTTGTACACCACCATTCGCAGCAGCATACTCATAATAGCTAAAAAGTAGAAATAACCCAAACATCCACCAACTGATGAACGGATAAACTAAATGTGTTGTGTGTATGTTTGTGTGTTGTTCAGCTATAAAAAGGAATGAAGTATTGATACATATTAAAACATAGATAAATATTGATAATGTTATGCTAAGTACAAGAAATCAGAAACAAAGGCAACATAGCATATGACTCTATTTATATAAAATGCCCAGAACAGACAAATCCATAGAGAGAGAAAGTAGATGAGTGGCTGCCAGAGGCTGGGAGGAGTAGGGCATGAAGAGTGATGGATAATGAGTGTGGGGTTTCTTTCTGGGGTAAAGAAATGCTCTAAAATTAGACAGTAGTGTGGTTACCCAACCCAGCACACATACTAAAGACACTGAATCGTACCATTTTATAGCATATGAACTCTATCTCAATAATGCTGTTATAAAAAACATGCAAGAAAGAGACTGTAGGGAATGCAGAAAATGGAAATAGCTGACTTGCTAGAAGTGGTGAGATGGAAGATTTTATTTTGTCCTGTTTTTTTGTTTGTGAAATAAAATGCGAAAAGAAGAGAAGGAGACTATAGAAGATGAGTGGTAGCTTTAGAACGCAGGGCTGAGGGGGTCGTCCCTTCCTCTGCTAGTTGCTCACTGGGTGCTCTTGGGTAGGCGGCTTTTCTCAGGAGTGGGAATACTGCCCACCTCTTAGGGCTGTGGGTGGCTACCATGAGGCCTTCCGGACCCAGACCAGATAAACAGCAGATGCCCTTGGTGCTCACTTCCTTTGTCTTCCTCTATTTACTCAGATAATGATGGGGCATCTGAGACATCCAGGGATAGAGAGGAGTTAAGGTCGGACCTTGTTCTCAAAAATCTTGGAGTTCAGTGAAGAAGACGGAAACCTAAATTACTAAAACAAGGTCATTGGGAAGGTGCATAGTAAAGACATCCACAAACAGCTTGTTGAACAAGCTACTGCACTGACCAAATATATTTGGGAACTTGCGCTGAGAGCTATCAGTGAAGGGGCCAGTCTAAGAAATGAAAACTCGCAGAAACAAGACTCCATCACCACAAATCACTTTGTTCTAAGCATGCTCTCATGTGTGGAATCACAGGCAGTCCTTGGAGAGTGCCAGAGGAGGAAAGGAAGTAGGACTGCCCCACTTTACAAATGAGAAGACTGAGTCCTGGAGGCTCAAGAGAGTGTTCTGTTTTCATAAAACCAGCTCATGGGGTGAGGGAACCTTTTCACATTGTCAGAGCTGCCTCTTCTTCAGAGCAGTCAGAGGCTACATCTCACTGGGAAGGAAAATGGGGTGGAGGGTAAGGAAACAGAAAATGAGCAGGGGTTTTCTCTGAGTCAGAGCCAGTAGGAGGTCTGGAGTATATAACCTGTCTCGCTGTGGGTCCAGTGAGAGAGCAAGCCAGATGGAGACCCTAGAACCTACCGAGCCCAGGCCGATCCCGCAAAAGATTTAATGCATTCCTTGAGGAAATATCCATGTTCTGCAAGTCATGAATGTCTAATAAACACTTCTCCACTGATCTCACTAAGTAACGAGTTGGGGGTGGGGATGCCAACCAGGGTATCATTGATAGAGTGCCACCTGTGTCCAGGGCATTGTATAAGGTACCTCCCACACAGCAGGCACTTGAGGTATTACAGTGGCCATTTTCTATGGTGACACTGAAGAAACACTGAGGACCAGAGAGGTCAAGTGCCTTGACAAGGTCACATAGAAAATCTGTATTAGAGAGAGGAGTGAGGACTCAAATGAGCCTCTCTTTCCACTCACCATGAGGCTTCTAAATTACTCTGTGCAAAGAAGCCATAGTGTCAAAGGCAGACGACACAATCAACCAACTGACTGTGAGAGCTCAGAAGACTCCCTGCATCAGGAGACTGTGGGACTCTGTCTTCCATTTACACAACACTAACAAATCACTAGCTCCCATCTCAAGGGAAAGGGGGAGGGGGTGGGACACTGGCGTTACAGTTCCATTCCCAAGGGCTTAGCTTTGTATCTGGCACACAATAGGAGTCTCAACAGGTGTCTTTAACACTGGCCTAAGTGATCCTTGGTTTTGATTGAACTGACTTCCAGCCCAAAGCAAAAGACCTCTCTTTACTAAATGCATCTCCCTTGAAGAAAAATCAGAGCACAGGCATTCAGTGCAGAAGCCCAGGTGGGTCCCCAATGACGTTGCCAGACTTTTGGCAGCTGGCCAGGTAGTCTGAACGAAGTCTTGTTCATCAAGAGCCATAACAAGTCCATTAGTTGGCTCCAGTGTCAGCCCTATCCCATCGACTCTGATAGTGAGTTTGTGATCCCAAGGGCTGCTCACCATTGGAACATCTGTGGAATGAAATGGTTAGCTGGTAGGCCCAAGGGCCAGGTTGAACCCCGAATTCTGTAATTACCCTGTTTAAGGAAAAAAGAAGGGTTTCCATCCTGTCCAGTGGGGTAGGGTAGCTCCCAGTACTCTGCAGTAATTCATAATGACCTATGGGATTAACAACGGAAGTTTGTAGAGTTCTCAGCCAGGAAACACTGAATAAGTAGAATGTGGAGTCATCAAGAAATCACCAAGTATAGAAGGAAAGAATAAAGAAGACAGACTTTGGGTAAGATAAAAGTCAGACCTGACTCTTGAAAGATGTCTCATCGTCAGAAAGCATCATAACCTCTCTCAGCTCCCATTTCTTCATTGGCTAAACATGGATGTCATTTGTTAGTGTTAGAAAGACCAGAGGCTAATCAGATGGACATGTTTGGCAGGTGATATAGGTAATGTGAAACAGAGTGAAGGAGAGTTGTCTGAAGTGGGTTGATGGTTGAAAGATAAAAAAGGATGAGAGGCCCTGGTTGGTGTGTCTCAGTGGACTGGGTGCCAGCCTGTGAACCAAAAGGTCACCAGTTTGATTCCCAGTCAGGGTATGTGTCTTGGTTGCGGGCCAGGCCCCCACTTGGGGGTATGTGAGAGGCAACTTATTGAAGTTTTTCTCCCCCTTTCTCCCTCAGTACCCCTCTCTCTAAAAATAAATAAATAAAATCTTTAAAAATAAAAAATGGATGAGATGAGCAAGTGTGTGATTTAAAAAGAGAGAGAAGAAAAGGAAATGAATGATGGGGAAAACTGCATTTCGTAGAGGAAATGGAAAACAATTCAGAGCCCAAATGGAATGTGGTCAGAGAGGATAAAAAGGAAAAATATAAGAAAATTACATTTTCTACTAGACATGTCAAGGAAACTGTCTAAGATTTGCCAACTGTTCAGTTTTGAAAGAGCAATCATAACACTGGAGACATTCTTACACCACCAATAACACCTCCTGCAGATGTATAGGTCAATGCGAGCAAATGGGCTCTTCCTCACACGCCCATTCCAACTGACCGGTACTGTTTACCTGGAGCCCTGCATTTGAAAAAAATTCTGAGACCTCATTTGCACACAGTGCTAAAGAGAATTGTTTCAATTAGCAATGTCTGCAGTGGGATATAAGGAGAGAATGGCAGCCTGCTGTCCATGTGTAATGGGTGCTGGGATGTGCTGTCCTAGTAAGCCCTCTGGGACCCAGGCACCTGTTTTTCCTTCTGCCATTGGCTGCTGAGAGTTCTCAATTGAGTCCTTCTCCAGGAATGGCCCTCAGTCCAAGAGACCTGCCTCTCCCCGGGCAGTCCACAGCTGTTGCTGCAGATGGCAGAGAGGTCAGCATCCCTTGACTCAAGGCAAGATATCTGAAGGGCCACCCCTAACTCCTGAGCTCCCTTTCGAATTGGTTGATGCCATGGTTGTGACTGCATTGCAGCCCAACTCCTCCCCTGATCCAATTTTACCTCTCTTACTCTTTTCCAGGTGCTTATCCTGAGGGCAAGCCCAGGAATGTTTCTGCAAGCAGATCCCTGTCCTACAGCCTGGTCCCCAGAGCACAACCTAATAGATCACGTATTTGCTGGTCCTACAAAAGCTGTACCTCTCTGTGCCTAGCCAATAGCTTTTCATCTGTGTTTGCTTAACACCTCAACAAGGATTTGACATTAGCCAATAGGAACAACATGTGATCCATCAGTTTTCTTTCCCCTTTTCCCTTTGTTACGAAACTCGAAGATAAGTTCTCCATTCTTTCTTCTCTTGCCTAGATAGAGGTAAATTTCCACTTGAGGCTTGGAGGCTCTCTAATATAAAAATGACGGGTTGACTCTATTCCTCTCATTTTCAGTCATTCTTCTTCCCACTCTCTGATCCTAGAAAAGATAGCATTTGTTCCCGATTCACTTCTTGAAATTGTTAGAGACCGAAGGTGTCACCGGGAGGAGGAACAATATATGCTAATGATTCTCCCTGGCATGATGATTTTGACTGAGGTGTATTATTTTATAGACACAGCAACTATTTAAAGTTATTATTTCCTGTGAACAAAAAGTACAAAGAGGCTAAATGACTTTCTAACTAACTGTGGAACCTAGACTAGGTCCTGGGTTTCTTCATTCCCAATCCCACAGATGCCAGCCACAGGCAGAAACTACTTTGCTGTGTCTGCTGCTCACTCAGGGTCAACACATGTTTTCTGGAGAACTCTGAAACTCTGGAAGTAACTCAGGTGCCCCACCCCTTCCCATGCCCCGGTTCTACTTTCGCAAAATCCTGGGAACTGTTCACATCCCAGACAGACCAAGCACTGAGGATCATTATACAGTCTAATAGATGATCTAACAGTCCAATGCCAGAATCCCCACTCCAGCCCTGACAAGTGGACATCTTGTTCTTGTTTCAACCATTCCCTTCCTTGATGGGGAGCTCACTACCTCCCAAAGGCTACTCATTCTGGTGTTCCTTCACTTGTACAATTGGAACAATATTAAAAAGGGAAAGCTACAACATTTAAATTAGATAACGAATACAAAGCACATAGTGTAATAACTAGTACTCAGCGAATAAAAAGATTTTTCTACTTCTGTTAGAGAACAAAAGGAGAAGAGAATTAGCTTGCGGGATGAGACACCAGACACATTACTTGGTATTAGTTCTGACACAGTCTTGAGACAGAGCTAGAGTAGGACTGAGGTTTAGAGTGTGGGCTCTGTAGCCAGACCACCTGCATGTGAGTCCAGACTCTGCCATTTAGCTGTGTGACCTTGGAAAAGTCACTCTGGGCCTCATTTTCCTCATCTGTAAGACAAGGAGAGAATAATGTTACCTACCTTGGGTTGTCACATAAACGCTTAAAATTCTGGCAGGCACATGGTAGATGCTAGCTGTCATTACAAACAAGGAAACTGAGGCCAGTAGATTGAACCATTTCCCCAAGGTCAGATAGCTAATGAGTAGCAGGGCTGCATATACATCCTGGTCTGCATGAGTCCCACAGGCATGCACTTTCCAGTATGTGACTTCTACTATTGCTTTTGCTGCTGCTGCTGCTTCTGCTTCTTCTTCTTCTTCTTCTTCTTCTTCTTCTTCTTCTTCTTCTTCTTCTTCTTCTTCTTCTCTTTTAAGAAAGGAGGAATTAAAAACCAAACATCCTTAAGGAATTTTGCTAGAGAAGCTGGCACATTCTGTACATTTCGACAGTAGAGTGCTCACAAAGGCACAGCGTAGTGATTGTGGAAGTCATGTCCATGGGCAGGGAATAACACATGTGACCTGCTTGCTAAAGAGACATGCCAGGGGATGCGACAGAAAACACCCACTCTGCTCTCAGGTCTGCCACGGCAGCAAAACCAGGGCTTCTGCTTTGGCGGCAGCAGGAAAGATAGACAAATCACCAAGCCCCATCGGCCACCTGGGCTGGGGACATTTGGGTGACTGCAGCCCTGGGAAGGGTGAGGAAGCACAGCCAGCACTTTTCAAAACCAGCCGAACCGTTTTAGTTCTGTGCAGCAGTGGTCTGCAGGCTGGCCACTGGGTGATGCGCCCGCGTTTAGATGAGGGTGGCATGGGGCAGTGGCTTCTGGCTCTACACACAAGGAAGCTTGCAAAGAAGAGTATAATTCAAAATATTTAACACATGATATGACCCAGGTAGCACCAATCAGCACAGACACAGTGACCAGTGAGAACAGATGTTGGCTTTGAACAAACAGTGCAGCTATAGGAGTATGTCCCAGCCAAACATCAGTTTTGACAACAAGGAAGCCCGATTGCAAACAAGGAAAAGAGGATCAGCAAGGTGGGGGCCCAAGAGCCAATAGAGAACTGTCTGCCTGTCTCCCAAGGAAGTCTCAGAGAGACTTCCACTGAACCTCCAGGGCTCCACAGAGCACAGTTTGACCATTGCTGTGAGGGAATGTGTAAGTGCCATAAAGGTCCAGCTTTAAAGCCCAAGACGGCCACTCCCTTTGGGGTGCACTGGGCCAGCCTCCAGAAGAGTAGAGCTCTAAGTCTCCCAGAAGACACATCCAGGAATGTTCTAACTGATATGTCGTCCTGTTGTCATTTCACGTACTTTTCCCTTGGGTAAGGAGAGTCCGTTTGTGGTCTCCTAAAGCAGTTGTTTCTGTTCCAGTATTTAAATGAGGGCATCAGCACTTCTCACTGGTGTTTCCAAGGCTTAGAACACAGCCTGGATCCAGGCAAAGTGAGCCCTGGCCCTGCCAGGAGTCAGCCTGCCCAGCAGCCCCCAGAACTGCCTCAAAACCCTCTCTCGCCCATTTCAAACCCGCCTCCCTGTTGCTTAGCTTTCACCAAAACCACATGAGCCTGAGTTGCAGCCAAGATGGAGGCATAGATAGAGACCCTTGGCTTCCTTGCACAAGTAAAAGGAGGACAACAACCAATCTGAAATCAATAAACAACCAAAAGCACCAGAAAATCAAACTGCATGGAACTCCAACAACCAAGGAATTAAAGAAAAAAATCAACCAGCACAACCAGACCAGTAAGGCTACAGACCAGGCCAGCCTCAACTCAGAAAACTGCTGCGAAGTGCAGACATTGGGGGCGGGGATAGCTGCCTGGCTCCGAGGGAGGGGCTGACTTAATGGGACTCAGTGGTGGCTGTGGGCTACAGCTGGGGTTGCTGAGGTAGGAGAAGCTCCCAGTCTCACAGGAGAGCCTGAGAGTCTGTTGAAATGTACACTAGTTACGCACAGGCAGCCACACCATTCCCTCTCGGCCCCTCCCCGACAGGCAGCGCCACTGCACAGCAAAGAGAGTTGCCCTTCCCTGGGCGAATACCTAAGGCCCTGCCCCCTTACAACCTATCATTTGCGCCAAGACAAAGAAATATGGCACAAATCAAAGAAGAGAGTAGAGCCTCAGAAAGAGAGCTAAGCGAGGAGGAGATCGCCAACCTATCTGATGGAGAATTTAAAGCCCTGGTAATCAAAATGCTCACAGATCTGATTGAGCTTGGTCAAAAAATTAAAAAACAAATGAAGACTACCCAAAGTGAAATAAAGCAGAATGTTCAGGGAACCAACAGTGACAGAAAGGAAACCAGGAGCCAAGGCAACAATTTGGAACGAAAGGAAAAAATAAACATCCATCCAGATCAAAATGAAGACACAAGAATTTGAAAAAGTGAAGAGACTCTTACAAACCTCTGGGACAACCTGAAATGTTCCAATATCTGAATTATAGGGATGCCAGAAGAAGAAGAACAACAGCAAGAAATTGAAAACTTATTTGAACAAATAATGAAGGAAAACTTCCCCAATCTGGTGAAGGAAATAGACTTCCAGGAAGTGCAGGAAGCTCAGAGAGTCCCAAGGAAGTTGGACCCAAAGAAGAACACACCAAGGCACATCATCATTAAGTTACCCAAGACTAAAGACAAAGAGAGAATCCTAAAAGAAGCAAGGGGAAAGGTAACACAGTTACCTACAAAGGAGTTCCTATTAGACTATCAGGTGATTTCTCAAAGGAAACCTTGCAGGCAAGAAGGGGCTGGACAGAGTATTTGAAGTCATAAGAGGCAAGGACCTACATCCAAGATGACTCTATCCAGCAAAGCTTTCATTTAGAATGGAAGGGCAGATACAGTGCTTCCCAGATAAGGTCAAGTTAAAGGAGTTCATCATCACCAAGCCATTACCATATGAAATGTTTAAGCGACTTATATAAGAAAAAGAAGATAAAAAATATGAACATTAAAATGACAACAAACTCACAACTATCAACAAATGAACATAAAATAAAAGAAAAAACAATGGAAACAGAAACTAAGCAAACAACCAGAACAGGAACAGAATCAGAGAAATGGAGATCACATGGAGGGATTTCAGTGGGGAGGGGGAAGGCAGGAATAGTGGGGAAAAGGTACAGGGAAGAAGCAGCATAGCTAGTAGGCATAAGGTAGACAGGGAGAGATAAAAAATGGTATGGGAAACAGAGGACTCAAAGGACTTATATGTACAACCCGTGGATGTGGATTAAGGGCAGAGGGAATGCTGGAGGGTTGGGGGACAGGCTGGAGGGGGGATAGAAGGGGAAAAATTGGGCAAACTGCAATAGCCTAATCAATAAAACATATTAAAAACAAAACAAAACCCCCCCACATGATCCTGCTACCCTTTAGACAAAGTCACCAGGAGTCAATTATTTTGCAGCAGTGAAGCTGTGGTACCATTTCTTCATCTTGCATAAGATGATGCTCCACATGATGAAACAAATCACTGGTGCATGAGGTCTTGTGGGAAGGTGCTAGGAGGAGAGGCCCTCCCTTGGGAACAATGCAGACCTCTCCCCTGGCCTGGCTCACCCACCAATGAGCCTGTGGTAGCAACTAGCCAAGGCCCAAGAAACTCCTCCAGAAAACACCATGAAACCCTTCCCCACAGTTATCCATGGAACTCAAAAGATTGTCCCTCTTGATGTTGACTCCACACTACTGTGTCTTATAAATGGGGTCTCCTCTCCAGGAAGGATACCCTTTTCTTGTAAATTCTATTAGTGACTCCTCACTCTGTCTTTCGCACCTGACTATGGCTTCCCAGCCTTCTCCAGCTTCATTCCTTCTGATGGAAACCTCAGACAGCAGGCAGTGGGTTTGAGTGACAGCTTTGCAGGAATTCACTGGAGGAGCTGTGGGCATCACTGTAGCCATGAACACCGGGGGAGGCCCATGCCCCTGGGTGAGGCGGGATGTTGGCATTGCTGTTGAATCCCAAACTCTCCCATCAGTCAGCCCGGACTCCATTCCCAGTTCTGCCACTTACCAGCCGGCAGACCTGGGAAGTGACTCAAAACTCTTCCAGCCTCTATTTTCTTTGGTATAAAATGGTTTTAATAGTATCTACCTTACAGGATTATTTAAAGAATTAAACAAAGTAACACATATAAATCACTCAGTGTTTTGCCTAGCACGTAGTCAGTGATCAGTAGTTAGCCAGTGGTAGGCAAACCAGATTTGTGGTTGGGAGTACGTGAAACATAGAGTTTATCCTTGTATTATTATTCATTAATTACCATATTATGTCCCATGTAAACAACTGTAAACTCTACCTGTGCCCACGCCAGTATTGTTTATCAAACATTTACTGATCAGCTGCTGTAAACCTACGCCCTGCTAGAGGCTGGGGCTCCCAGTTTCCACCCTCAAGAACCTCACCATCCAGCAGGAGGGGGCCACAGAGGGTCCCACAGTGAGGGTGCCATATGGCAGGGCTTTATTAATGATTACCCTTAAAGAACTAATAGTAATAAGTGACAGCCATTTATGATTATTATGTTGCTAGCCATTGTGTTCTGTATGCTTCATAGAGGTCAAAAGCATAAGCTATTTTAAAAATTGATTTTAGAGAGAGAGAGGAAGAGAGAGCGAGAGACAGAGAGAGAAACAGAGAGAGAGACAGAGAAATAGTGAGAGAGAGAGAGAGAGAGAAACGTCGATTTGTTGTTCCATTTGTTTATGCATTCATTGGTTGATTGTTGTACATGCCCTGACTGGGGATCAGACCTGCAACCTTGGCACATTGGGACAATGCGCTAACCAACTGAGCTACCTGGCCAGGGCAGGAGCATAAGCTTTCTAATCCAAACCTGGGTTCAAATCCAGGCACATTTACTGAATATTTATGTACTCTGGGGCATGATAACTTCTTTGAAACTTAGTTATTTCATCTGGAAAAATGGGTATAAAAATTAGAAAATAATATACCTAAGATGTTACCACAGTGCCTTGCACAAAGTAGAGTTCAATAAATGTCTCTCAAAGCAATGACTAATGCTATTTGGAGAATGGATGCTGATGGCTATGGTACCCAGCCCTGGACAGTCTGTCTGAGGAGGTTTCAAGGTCAAGGCAGCATGTCTACCTGGGATGTGTGGCAGGACTGCGATATTTAGTGGCTTACTGGTTTGTTGCCAGTTCTGAACCAGCGACTGGAGCCACAGGGACTAAAAGCTAGCCATTTCACAGGAGTTGCTGGCAAGATCTAGGCAGAATGCTCCAAATAGGGCAGGCCCGCCAGGACCAAGGCACAGAGAAACTTAGTGGGTTGCTGCAGTTAGAGGCCAAGCTAGGACTTAAATGCAGAAAGTGCAGGCCTGTTACATTATGCAAGGCACGAGTACCACACCTGGGGCAATCTGCTGCCTGGAGCCAGCGGCTTCTGTGTAGACCACAAGCACTACCTGCCCCCTCCTGCACACTCAGCCCCAAGCCATGCCAGGTACTCCTGTGCTGGGGTGACCAGGGACAATGCAGGCAGAACTCCACACCTCGGGGAACGCATTACCTCTGAAAAGGAGCCATGCAAATCAGAACACACCAGTCCCAGAACTGAGCCAGTGCACAGAGAGGAACAAAACTGCACAAACCCAGACCTGTTTACACGAATGAACATTCTTGTAGCACAGCCTGATAAGCCTGTTGCTAAGCTTGCCTCGCTTCCTGTCACAGAGCACCTTGCTCTCCGCTCAGGAAAGATAATTGCTCTGGGAACCAGCTTCCTTTGGAGACCTGGCAGAATACTTTCAGTCTAGAGCAAAACCTACCTTTCAACAGAGCTTCTCCTCCTCCCATGGCAGACAAGGGGAAACCCAATCCATAAAGGAAAGGGTTTGCACACACACAGTCCTGCTGGGTGTCGGTGACTGTAAGTGACCCTCGGGGAAAGGAAGGAACCCCGGATCTCTCAGCTCTGAGCACTTTCCAAACAAAGACCCTAAAGTCTCCTGCTGGGGCAACATGAGACATAGGCCACTCAGATTCCAGGCACACCCGCAGCTATCGGCTGTCAGTCCTGACACCAGCCCTGTCTGTGCTGAGGTCCAAGCGGGGAGATCAGACAAGCACGTGCAGGGGCAGGGGCTGGGGAGAGCGGGAAGGGGGAGAAAGGGCTTTGAAGAGACCAACACAAATAGTAGGAGTTTTTATCTGACCCCAAAGCACAGGGCAAGGGAGAGCTATGTGATCCAAGCTGGGATGAAAGAACAGTGGCTTCCCCTGGTAATCAAAGAATTTAATGATGCTTATTAAAAGCCCATTTCTGGGTCTGTTAAAAAATTACACCCGTGTTTTCTTTTTTTTCCATAAGAATTGCTTCCTAGAGATTAAACACACATATATACACCCCAGACACGCACACACACATTCCCACAAATCCCACACATCCCAGACATCACACATGGAGGTACATCTTCATCGCGGATGGCCACAAGTCACGACATACATACATGCTGCAAAGCAGAAAGACCAGGCCCAGTCCCTGAGGCTGTCCGGCACCCTTTGAAGTTCCAGACTTTGAGGGAGCCCAAGAGCTTCCTGCTCAGGCAGTTGTCATCCCCACAAACAAACAGCATAGCCTCTGATCCATCTCATTTTCCACATCTTGCCTAAGGCCAGACAACCCTGCAGGAGCAGAAGCTACCAGGATCATTAAGCTTTGGTGGAACTCAACAGTTCATAGGGTCACTGCAGACGAAGGGAGTTGTGCAACCAGGCCCATGGCAGATTCTCTCTGATATGCTGAATTCCAGTCCCCCAGCCCCCAGGGGTGGTGACCCTGGGCCTGCGCCCCAGGCGTGTTTTCCTCTGGTTACCAGCTAGCCCTGCACCCAAGGCTAACTTCACTGGCAGGCAGAGGGGGCACTGCTATTTGGAACAATCCACCAGACAGAGGTAAGCACCCATTACAGATTAGAATTCCTCCCCCAGCATGGGAGCCATCCTTGCACTGATCATCCCAACATTTACTCACTGCCAAGGGGCAGGGTACTAAACGCCTGCTCCAACGCTCAAACCAGTGGGTGAAACAGTTGCTGTTGTCAGAAACAAATGCTTTGGAGTAGTAAATCTGGATTTCAAGGTCAACTCTAACCCTTACTCACTATGTGGCCTTGGCCAACTCTGTAAGCCATAGTTTTCTCCTCTACAAACTGGCAATAACTTCTTTTCATCTTACTGAGTTTCGGGGAAGATCACAAAATGTCCTATAGATTGTAAACTCCAAAGCAGATGTTAGCAATTCTCACGATGAGATGATAATGAAGAAATGGGAGAGCTCATCAGTTGGGTTACGCGTGCCTCAAGGGCAAAGCCTGTGTTGTTTTTATCTTGTTCTCCCCCATGCCCTGCACAGAGTCTGGCACCACATTTTCTGGGGGAAAAGTCTGAAAGAATGGAGAACAAGTGACTCCGTGAATTAAATGGCTTGCTCAAGGTCACAGAGCCATTTATGGCGGGACTGGAACCCAGATCCCCTGACTCTGACCCTGTAGTCCAGGGCTCTCTGTTCCAGACACACCAAACAGCTGGGTGTACTGAAGGTTCAGTGACATCACAGGCACAGCGTGGGCCCAGTGTGAGTGCACTCCACCACTCTCAGGGAGAGATCCAATCTGGGCCAGGCAGCGCCTAGGAGCCCTTCACAAACTCGCCTGTTACACATTCCAACTTGACAGTGGGAACAAACAGAAACCACAAGTGCAAATAATACCTAAATGCCTCAAAACAACTCATCTTACTTCCTGACTTGAACTGCCCAAATCAGAAGAGTCACAAGATTGAGACAAAGAGCCTGCGGAGATTTGGAGACTAGACATGTATCGTGTTTCAGACTCACTTTCAGCATTATCACTTACCTGCTGACCAAGGGGCCCAAGAGATCACTAGCCCTCTCTGAGTCTCAGTCTTTCCATCTGCAAAACAAGAAGACAATTACAATTAATCCCTGAAGCCCACTGCACTAAAATACATCACAGGGCTTATACCTAATACTGGTTACCAACTACTTATGATCCCAGGTAAATGGGAAAATTGCTAATGGTCAGGGACTGGAAGAGAATTATTTCAAAAATGAAGTGTGATAATCAAAAATGAAGTGTGATAATTAATAATTACGTGACAAACAGGGCACTGATGGTGTCCCACTCTTGATACAGAAAACTCAGCCTTCTAATCATTTTGGCGCTTTTTATTTTTCATAGATGTCAAAATGCAACACACCATTTAAGACCTGGAGAAATAGAGCAAGGAAAAACGGCACTACCTCAGCATACTCACTTCTCACAGCTGGGGGCATTTTTCCCCTTCCCCCCAGGGCACAGAGTTTACCCTTTGGCCGAGTGGGGGCGGGGCGATGACGGTGCGCTGGCCTGAAAAGCACCAGGCAGGTCCTGAGCCCCGCCTGCCCCCAGTGCTGTGCCATCTCTGCTGCCTACGTTGTTAACACATGTTTAGGCCCAGGCCTTTGTCAGTTTCCTTAAGACTTTTTCTGGCCTGTGGTCAGGTCTCTGGCAGGCTCACTGCGCACTGGAGCCCAGTGAGGAGCACATGACCTCAGGGGCCCCCGCCTATCTTTCCCTGGTCACAGTTGAGTCACCCCCTATGGAAAATGAGGAGACCAGGCTGGCCAATCTGAGAGATAGTTTTTAACTTAAAAAGGGAAGGATAAGAAAAAGGGAAGGACACTCATGTATTTGAGTCCCTACTATGTGACAGCTACTGAGCTAATAATATCTACAGACACCTCACGAGCCTCATAACCACGCTGGGAAACATTGCAGATGAGAAAACTGCCACTCGGAGAGTTCCGGGATCCATCCGAGGCCTGCTGCAGTCATTTTGGGACCATCTTCACAATTTTTGCCATATTGATGTCTTACCTCTGCTGTCATTTAATTTTTCCAAATCAACTCTCACGTTTTCCTTAACTTTACTTTTAACAATCGTTTTAAAAAAGTTCCCGTAGCTCTTTCTTTCTTTCCCCCTCCTCTCTATGGTCCAATGAAAGGCAACCTTTCAACAAATGTAGACTCTTATCATTGCAAAATAGTTGCTAACAAACTTAAAGGAATTTTTAATCACAACCATGGCATGTAAAACTATGAAGTCATAGGTTTGGGTGCTATTTATACATATGTATTTTTAATATGTATTAAAATAAATACCTTTTGTAATGTAAATGCTGAGCCCTGCACCACCCTGCTCCCAGAGGCACCCTGCTTTCTTTTGGAAAGACTGGCTCCAGGTCCCTCCATGTGCCCCAGGGGGAGGCAGAGCCTAAGTCCGCCACATCTCAAAGCTGTAACAGCAAATCACCTAACACTTACTGTGTGCTAACACAGCTAATGACTGAAGGAGCTGGGACTTGGCCCCACGTGCCCACTTCTGACCCTGTGCTCTGGGAGTGGATTCAGTTTCCCTCCTGGCCCTCATCAGACCCCAAATTTGCAATTCCATGGCATCAGGCCACCAATTAATTTCTGTTTCCCAATCAAGGCAGGGTCATTCTGTTCTGTTAGGTCGCCAGGTTTTCCATGAAGTAGATCGTATCAATGCATATTTAAGTTCCCAAAAGGGCACTTCAGTAAGAAGCTGCATAATTGCTAAAACCAAGTTAGAAAATGTGAAGTGAAAGTGATTCTTTACTCAAAGATCCAAGATAGTAACCAAGGAAATAGGACCGATGACATGATCCAGGAATGCCATTGCCACTGCAAATGAGCAGAAAGTCCCAACCAGGCCACGAGCAGTGGGGGAAAGTGCCAAAGTGACTGAGCTGCACGCTGATCGAAGCTGTTGTTGAGTGTCTTTCTAGAGCTCTAAGCTTCCATTTCCTGTCGTCTGGTGTAAAATTAATTGGCATGAATTTTTTATGGCCAGAGAGCAAACACACTGAAAGGCCTGCAGAATTGGCTCAGGCTTTCTTTTTGTAGCGTTCCCCATGTGTCACTGAATGTGAGCTGCAAAACCACGAGGAAACAGAAAAAACAAACACACATAACGCTGATTATTCCAGCTCTGTCCAAGGAAAACTCTTCCCTGGAGACTGCTCCACCACCCTGAGCCACCATTCGCCAGTCCCGCCCCTGGGTTCCCTCTGGTAACACTTTAGCTACAGTGTGTTGTATTGAAGTTATTGTCTTCTTCTAAAATATTGTTTCTTAAAGTTACTCAAGTACATTAAATACATGAAAAACTCACCTACCACTAATAATTTGATTTTAGATATATTTCCTTCTACACCTTCTTGTATAAATACCCTCACACACAGACATTCACAAACATGCACGTCTAGATACGTTACAAAATGGGATCATACTAGACGCACTGAATTTAATCTATCTTTAAATGGTTACGTGGATACACAATTAATCCCCTACTGATGGACATACAGGTTGTTTCCAATTTTTCACTACTGGTAAAGGTGCCCTAATACTTTTGTACATATATCCTTGTGTGGTTATTTGGCTATGTACTTGGACTATACAGTTTACCAGTGAAAAAAATTATAACTGCCTCCCACAAAAGACTGTATCAATTTTAATTTCCAACGGCAGTATACAGACATACCAATTCCTCATGCGCTCATCCGTGTGCAGTGTTAGCGGGCTTATTTATTTATTTTTTAACCTTTGCCAATATGATAGGCAAATAGGACCTAGATATTTTAATCTCCTTTTTTTTGTAAAGAGAGAGAGAGGGGAAGGGAGGGAAAAAGAGGGGGAGAGAAACATCAATGTGTGGTTGCCTCTCGCAAACCCCCACAGGGGACCTGGCCCACAACCCAGGCATGTACCCTGAGTGGGAATTGAACTGGCAACTCTTTGGTTCCCCAGCTGGCACTCAATCCACTAAGCCACCCCAGCCACGGCTAATCTCCATGTTTTGAATATTAGTTGAACATATTTTTCTGTTTTGTGGCCATTTGCACTTTTTCTTTTGAGAACTCCAGTTAACTGTCCTTTTTTAGTCAGGAGTTAGTCTCTTTTTTGTTTGGTACACAGGGTTTGCCATTTGTGTTTTGCCTTGACTATGGCTTTCAGCTTTCTTCCAGCAGGTTTAATCACAATAAATGGCACCCCTGTCTAATTGCTGCCCCATCAGAAACCTACCTGCCTTGACATCTCCCTGCCTGTCACTACCCACAGCCAATGAGTTACCAGGTCCCACGCATCCTACTCCCTCAGTAGACCTTAATTCTGTTCACTTGTATCCCTCTCCACTGCCACACCACCACCACCCCTCACCTGGACTACTGCCCATCCTAACTGGCCTCCCCACATCCTCTTCTCTAATTCCCTCACCATCCAGAAGCTAGAGGGATTTTTAAAATGCAAATTGGATCATCTCCCCAGCCGAGAACCCTTTAATAGCTTCCTAGTCCATGGAAGATCAAACTCCAAGTCCATAATGTACGCCCGTGCCTTCCAGGCTGCGCCTAGGACCCTGTTTTTGCACTACATGGGTCTCTGAATTCATCCATGTCCCCTTCGGTCTCTGCGCTTAGCCTCAGTGGCTTCCTTTCAGGTCCTCAGATGCATCAGACTTCTTCCCAGCTCAAGGTCCGGGGCATGCTGTGCCCTCTCTATGGAAACTTGTTTGTGATCCTCGTTGCTGGCTAATCCAGATCCACCCTCTGGTCCTCTCCACGTAATTGCTACCCCCTCAGAGAAGCCCTGGACCTCCAGATGAAGCGGGCTCCTCTGGCTATGCACTGGAGCTCTCCTTTGGGGCGTGTCTCACAACTGGAACTAAGGGCTGTTTGGCACAGTCTGTTTAACGAGTTTCATGCTGCAAACTTCAGGAGGACAGGAACTGGGGCTTTCCGTCCAGCTCTGCCTACTCGGAACTCAGCATGGCACCCAGCACACGGCAGGTACTCACAAACACAGCATTAATTTCCTTTCTAAATTAGAATAATTTCAATGACCTATCTAGCCCTGGCCAGGTAGCTGATAGGTCAGCTCGTAAGAGTGTTGTCCTGATAGGCCAAGGTTGCAGGTTCAGCCTCTCTGGTCAGGGCACATGCAAGAAGCAACCAATGAACGCATAAATAAGTGGGACAACAAGTCAATGTTTCTCTCCCTCTCTCCCTCTCCCTCTGAAAAAAATAAAACAAAAACAACCCTATCAAAAACAACCATGCTCTCTACTCTAGGTCTTATAAATAAATGAATTTGGGTCATCATACAAAAGGCAGATAAGGTGAAAAACCAGGCCTGCTTTTAAGGGCACAGTCTCTGGTTTCATTAAACCTAATCATGAAGGATTTTCACACATCTTCCCACATAAGAAAGTCAAAGCCTTGGCTATGGTAACTATAAGATCACAGGAGTGGAAGCATCCAAAAGGCAAGGTTGATGTCCTGTGCTTTTCTGTAGCTCCCTTCTCTCTTCTCCACCCTGTTTTGCCCACATTCAATTAATGCCTCTTAAATGGACTTAACTTTGTGTCAAATTATATAGTAATTATATCTCATTCATTGGATTATTTAAAATGAATTTGCATTATATGGCATTATTGACTTGATGGTTTTTCCCACTATGGATCAATACCTACATTTATGATTATTTCTTCTTACATTATTTTCCTGAATTAAAAACAAACAAACAAAAAAGTGAATTGTAGATCAGAGAGTTTCAGCTCTCTATAGCAACATCTCTGCCCTGCTCCCTGAGTATACCTGCCTTTCAACTCAGCATTCAGTGCACCGAATTTAGTGAAATTGTACTCTCTCCCCTTCCTGTAGGGTCTCAGAGACAGAAGTCAGGGATCAGGCCAGGGTGTGCAGCCACCATTCCCTCGGCTTAACCTGAGCTCTTCTTGAGCTAACATGGAACACTTGCTTGGACAATAACGTTCAGTTGTACATAAGGTATCGATGGACTTACTTTGGTCAACTCTGGACACGCACGTACTGGGGCAGGGGGTGGAAGGAGACCGTCAGAGCAGGGGTTTACTGGAGCCTGTTTTGGAGGGCTCAGCCACTCATCCATGCTAAGGGTGGCTTAGAAGAGTAAACGCTTCTCTCCTGCCTTGGAGGAGACTGGGTTTCAGCAGCAAGGACAAGACCAGGTGCCCGTAAATAGTCTTGGTTCACCCACTTCTGAAGCATCATCCCCAGCCACTCCACTAGGTGCTGCTTCAAGATTCCTTTTCTTTGAACATTCCTCTATCGGGAATGTTCTTCTCCACTAAAGATCTAAGGAAGAGTGGCTGGGATACCTACTGGGGCTTGATAAGTCTTTGTTATAAGCTGTTAAGAAGCATTGGCTCTGGAATAAAAGAGTCTGGCCTTGACCCCTGGCTCTATTTCATCCCAGCTGGGTGACCCTGAGCAGCATATTTAACCTCCCTAAGCCTCCATGTTGCATCTGAAATGTGGGGATAGTAAAAGCACCTGCGTCTTGTGTTGCTGCAGTGCTTATGTGACTGTCACTGTCACCTAGCAAAGGCTCAGTAAATGTTGGCAAATACTAGCATTGCCACTATTATAACTTTAGTCAACCTGATACTTACTGTATGCTAGGAAATGTCTTAAACACTTTACAAATATTAACTCATTTAGTCCTCATAAGCAATACTGTAAAGTAGGGACCATTATTTTTTCTCATATTATAGATGGAAACGGAGGCACTGAGAGGCTAATAAAATTGCCCAAAGTCACACAATAAATGGTAGAGCCAGGATTTTGAACCAAGGAAGTCTGCTCTAAACCACTAGATTATTAACTATAATAATTACTATGTATAATTGCCATAATTCTTATTACTCACAATTACTATTCCTTTCTGTTAATGATGGGTCTCTGCTTAGTCACTTAGGACCCCAGGCACCTGGGGTGATTAACTGGGTTAGGTCTAGCAGGATGTTAGGGAGTCAGCCAATCTCACAGAATTTCACAAGAGTCATCTAGTTCCAGGTGAGAACCAGGGCTTTCAGTAGGAAACTGGGATAGAAGTCTTGTGTGGTGAGCTGGGCCAATATGGTGGGAATGGAAGTGGGTAATGGGATGTCCTTGGTCAGCCCTAGTTACTCTGTGGCTGGAAAAAGGGTACTTGAATTTCCAGGCTCCACCTACCAGGAGGGCTCCTAATGGCAGCACAACTACAGTGGCCCAATTACCAGAGGTTGTGGGCAAGGCTGCCCAGCCGCTGCCCTGACAAGGCTCCTTTCAGGCATCAAGTAGAAAACCATCCACCCAAAGACCTGGTCCTTCCTGACTCAGCTGGGCCAGAGCTTCCTTTGCTGTAGGCCTTTAATCCGTCTGCTGTCTCCCAGCTCTCACCTTAAGCTACGGTCCACATGGCTGAGATGCTGCCCCAGCCTCAATCAGTCAAACCAATTCAACTCTATTCAGTTAAATTATTTGTGTGTGTGAACCTGGGCTCAGGCTTGAGGGTAGGTGTGAGATTGTAACAGACAAGGCTGTGGGCCCAAGAGGTTTATAGTCAAGGACCTAGGTCTGCGCTGTAACCCACAGCTGAGGCTACATGCGTTCCAAGGAGGGCCAAGTGACAGTGCTGGAGGAATGAAAGACACAGAGTCGTGGATTTTCCTCGGCAGGATCAGCAAAGCTACGTGAAACAGGTGGCACCTGCCTGGGCCCTGGAGACTAAGAGGCATTTGATGGCACGGGGTGGGAAAGGGAACTCCAGGCTGAGGGAGGGCACTTGTGGAGGAAGAGCAGTGCTTTCCACAGCTGGCCCACAGGGGATGAAGAGGACGTGACAACAGGCGAAGGCAGAAGTGGGGCTGAGGTCCCCCGGGAGGGGCCTGATGCCACTTTCTACTTGCCTAAGGCATAAGAGCTATGGTCACATAAGAAGGAGCAAAGCAGTAACTTTTAAGCACCACTGTGCATCTGGCAATGGGCATTACATTAACTCTACACAAAGCCATTTAGTTTGAATTTTATAACCATCCTGGGAGGTATATATTATCACCATCCCTATTTTACAACTGAAGAAACTAAGGCTCACAGAGATTACATGAGGCTGCCCAAGGCGGCAGAGGCGGGAATGGAGCTCAGATATTTGAAACTGAGCCCAGTGATCCTCCCCCTACACAATATCAGCTCCCTAAATGATGGAGGCAGATGCTTAATATGCTTCACACAGCTAAGGAAACAGAATCATCATCACCACCATCATCTTCATCATCGTCATCAACACCATTGTTGTGGACTCAGAATTTTATTTCATAACGGAGAAGAAGTCCCAGATGGGCCTCATTATAACAGGATCTCGTACAATTCCTGAACATATATGTCTAATTAAAATCAACCGCTGCCAGTGACTGCCTGTGGTCACTGCCGGCTTACGATATATGAGGTGCTTCCACAGCACATTCATAGTAACCTTTACAACAACCCCATAAAGCAGGTGTTACTTCCCCAATTTTATAGTGGAGGACAAGGAGGCTCAGATAGGAAAGTGATTTGCCCTGCTTATGCAGAGCAGGAACTAGAAGAATGTGTCTAGGCACTCAGACCAACCAGAAACTCAATATGTCAACAGCTCAATCTTGACCTCCAAAGAGTCCTCTTCTGCTGGTCCCCATCTCAGTGACTGATGCCACTTTCCACCAGCAGCACAGCTAGAAAACTAGGTCACCCCTTGATACCCTACCCTTTCACTTCCTGCACCCCACCCTCCCTTATTAACCCATCACCAAATTCTTCTGGTTCTAACTCACTCAATCCTGTCTACCTCTCACCATCTCTGCCTGCACTACCCTAGCGGAAGCCATAGTCATCTCTCACCTGAGCTGCCGCAGTGGCCTCCCAACTGGTCTCCCTGCATTCTGCACAGTAGGAATGTGATCCTTCCCCTGGCTACAGGGCCCAGAGAGCCTGGCTCCTGCTGGTAGCTCTGCCTGCTCTCACCATATGCCCTGCTCCTTTCATTTCCTCAAACCCACTGCCTGTCTTGTTTCAGAGAATTTATACGAGCTGATTCTTCTACCACTTCTACCACTATTCCCAGCTTAGCGGGCCCTTCCTTGATATCTCAGCTCAAATGTCATTTCCTCCAGAAAGCCTTCCCAGAATCCCAGTCTAGATGAGCTGGTACACCCCGGACTGTTGAGCCTGTGGTAAAAATATGGAAACACTTGTACACCAGTTGCTATGTAGTCTGGTGCTGTGTGGCTGGATACTTTCTGGACAGGCCTCGTACTTATTCAGGTAACTGAGTCATGAACTCTGGAAGGGCAGGGAACCCAAAAGTTAGGTTTACGATGTGAAGTCCCAATAACGAAGACCTGAGGGACATGAAGAATGAAGTGAATGGGGCTGTGCTGCTTCCTCTACCTTTCTGTCTGTATCTGCTCATATTTTCCAACAACTTCAGGCACCAGGCAAAAAAGGCACAGGGCTGATGCAATGGAGCATCAAGGTGGGCAAGGCAGGCACGGAGGGGCTGCCTGTCCTGACAGGGTGGGATCATGGTCCCCACTACCTGCAGACACTCAGGAAATGGGAAGAAGGCAGAGCCTTTCTGGGCTTGATTTTTTTTTCCCCTGCTCATTAGTCACTTTGTCCACCTTATAAAGAGCTCTCAAATCCATCCCCAGGTCCTTACTAATCAGATAACTCCTTAGTCCAAAAGACCATCTTCTCCCATGGCTGAAAGACTCTCTTAGCAAGCAAGCTTCCCTGCTTCGCT